>NC_044033.1:433588778-433898145 GCF_901765095.1 Microcaecilia unicolor
GAAAACAGGCAATCAACAAACAAGAAATAAGAGCAAGGGTAGGAAAAAGTGGAGGGCAAGGCTAGATAACATTTAAAGGAAAAATTGGAAGGGGGGGGGGGGGACACTTCAGGCACCGGCAAATTCTACATTAAGAGTCAAGGTGGAAAGCCTCCTTAAAAAAACAAGTTTTTAAGGCTATTTTAAACTTTTTGAATGAAAGTTCAGAATGCAGAGATAAGGGTAAAAAATTCCAATAGCAGGAGGCCGTGAAGAAAACGGCACGGTGACACGTGAACTAAATCTGTGCAGTTTTGGGACCAGGAAGAACAAGTTGATATCGATTAATGAACATAAAAGTCTAGCTGGAGAATAAAGGAATAGTTAAAGAAGCCAAATAATCAGGAGATCCAAATCTATTCAGAGAGGGTGGTGGATACATGGAATGCCCTCCTGCGGGAGGTGGTGGAGATGAAACTGGTAATGGAATTCAAACATGCGTGGGATAAACACAATGGAATTCTTTTAAGAAGGAATGGATCCACAAAACCTTAGCGGAGACTGGGTGGCGACGCTGGTAACTGGGAAGCAAAACCGATGCTGGGCAGACTTCTACGGTCTACACCCTGATCATGACTGAATAGATATGGATGGGCTCGAGTGTAAATTTTAAGGGGCTTCGACGTTTGCTTCAGAACGTTTAGTACAAGAAGAGTGCTAGGCATACTTCTACGGTCTGTGCCCTGAGAATGGCAAGGAGAAATCAAACTCGGGTATACATATAAAGTATCACATACCATGTAAAATGAGTTACCTTGTTGGGCAGACTGGATGGACCATACAGGTCTTTATCTGCCGTCATTTACTATGTTACTATGTAAGTGCTTTGAAAGTGAGAGTAAGAAGTCTGTATTTGATATGTTGAATATCGCGAGGGGGGGGGGGTTAAATTTGTAGACTACAAATTGCTACCAATTAATGCCATTTAAGGACTATTATTGGGACTTAATTTCAACTGGTGCCTAATTTAAGTTAGGCACGCAACTGGCACTATTCTATAACTTGTGCGCCTAAATTGTACAGAATCCGGTCTATTGTGTGCATTAGTTCTAATCATTTCCTCCTGTGGAACTAATTTCCCAGCCACTTCTCCAGAGAAATTACACAGTTGAGACAAACAGGAAGAAACTGTAGATTCAAGTCTTGAAAATAGGGAGAAGAGTTAGTTAGATTCCTCAGGGCTGAACAGTATGAGAGTTATTGAATTGAGATGACAGGTTGTACTGCAGATGTATAATTATGCAATATTGTCTTTGATGTATTTTCTTTTATTAGATGCAAATAGCTTCCTCCAGGTTCAGGTTGCATTTATTTGATATACCACTAAGGAAAACCAACATCATAGGGGTGCACAATATCAATATTAAAAGAGGCTTAAGGAAAAGAACTACAAATATTGATAGGACAGCAGAAATAAAAAAAAGGGGGGTTAGAAAAGAAGGGGAGGTCAAAGACCTCTTAAGTCCAGTGGTGGACTTAAGAGATGAGGTTTATATCTTGATGTTTAGATTGCAATCTGAAATTTGATGATGAAAAAAAATTCAAAACAATTACTTACTAATGGAGGAGTTAATGTTTTCTTCTGCCTCACAGTCATACTCTTGAGTGAAATAGTTCTCATCTTCCTTTTTAATCTTGAATATAACATTAGGATGAACAATGGAATAACCTGTCAATAAAAATATTGCATTTAAGTTTCTACTTGCAGAAATCCTGCAGTTTTCCTGTTCTAATGCGTCATTAAGTGTCTGTGTATTTTGAGGTGTGGGTCTTTTATCTAAGAGAGCTCAGGGAGCAGAGGTGACTACAGCCTGTCACTTATTCATAAAATATTCCTGATCTCTGGGTCTGGAGGTTACCAGAGGTAGCTGGCTGTCTCAGTAAATTACTCTGCTTACCAATTCCCTATGTGTGATTCACTGTATTAGCTCTGTCTGTATTTGTGTCATATATTAAGGATAAACCCAGGAGGCTTTCATGGACAAAGCCCTTTCTGGTTCTGACCCACTTAGATGGCGCCAATTTTTTCTACAATTATGGGGCTCTTTTACTAAAGTGTGATGAGATTTCAACTTACCGCATGTTAACAGAACATAAATTAGTGTGTGGTGTATGCAAAGCCTGTGTGATAAATGTAGGAGGCAAGTTCTGATTTGCCCTGCACTTACCACACAGGGAAGACAGTTAATGCACAAGGACTGTATTATATGCTTGGGTCAATAGCTAAGGCCCTCTGTGCTATCAGCCCAAACATGTAATGCAGTACCTGTGTATTAACTTTGAACAGGACAGCTACCTGAGGCAGTGCCACCCCTTCCCAGGCCCTCTAATGTATTGCTCTGATTTTACAGCCTGCCTCACTAACACAGACTACTCAACAATTACTGTGGATTCTTTTGGATTCGTATTAGGTAAATGAGACTTTTATTAGAGGTTCACTTCAAACGGAGAGTGTATAAGTAATTATTGTCTAAGATACACAATGATTAAGATATATACACAATGATTAAGCTATATAGTTGAACAGAAACAATAATACCTATCTATAGTTCAACAGAAACAATCATCACATCACTGGTCATACATCACTACGTCTAGGCTTTTTATCAGAGAAGCCAGGAGTCTCTTGACCAGGCAAAAAGCAATAATAAAGAAATATTAATATACATACATCACTAGTCACACATCACTACATCCAGGCTTTTTACATCAGCTGAGAGAAGTCTCTTTTCAGCGAAGCCAGAGTCTCGTAACCAGGCATTCAGATTCCTATGTGGCACGTCTGCCCATAGGTGAGCTTCTGATTTCGCTATAAGAGGCCGCCCTTTTTATTAGGTTTAGAACTCATTTTCAGAGCTAAGGAAAATTACAGAATGCTTGAGAATGTAGTCACATGTTTTTGTGTCCAGGTGGCCAGCCTGAACTTGAAACATGCTCCACCTCCCCCCTGCACATACTAGATTAATTAGAGCCGTGTCTTATCTTCTTACACATTCCAAGTCATTTTCACACCAACAGAATTACTTTTAATCAAAAACACAGACCTAGAGTGCACTGTCGGTCACTCAGACAGAGTTGAAAAGCAATCTTTAAAATCCTTCCATTACACCTACTCACTCCTAGATCAGATCTCACTCCCAATCCCTCCATCCCCTGATGTGACAAGCCAATCCTCCAATCACCCTGATCACTCTTTTAATCCTTCTCAGCCCCCCCCAATCAAACATCTCTTCTGATCCTTCCCCCACCTCCCCTATTAAAAACCCCTTCTGATTTGCCCTTCTATGGAAGGTTGACCCCTAGCTGTAGTACCATGAGACTACTGCTAAGGGTCAGCAGGCATCATTTTGAACCCAGCTGGATGGACTGGAGGGGACTACTAGGCCTTATTTCTGGGCAATTATTAAGGTGCATTAAAGCCGCTGGAGTTTGGCTTTTTGTTTTCGGTTTTTGATTTGGTGAGGGGCGGAGGCGTGGAGCGGCGGCGATCTGGGGGGGGGTGGGGCCGTCCATGCAGGATGCTTCTGGCGAGCGCCTTTGCCCCCTCCCGATCCTTTTTTATGGTATGTTTGTTTTTTTGGTGGTGCAGGGGAAAGCGGGGAGCCAGTGTTTGTGGTGTTTTTATTTTTTTTTCTCACTTTTCATGTTTAAACATGCCAGCTTTGATTTTTCTGGTACGGGGGCAGCGGGGAGATGACAGCTCAGGCCTTTACGACTGCTCTGACCACACGTTAAATATGTTGCGGAAAATGATTCGGTGTAATCGTCGGTATTGTTAGTGCATCCCGAATCGCCCACATTACAATGGTAGTTACTCCATTTTCGTTAGCTGCTTGCTTCGTTGGAAAAAGGCCTTTAATGCATGCAACGGTTGGGAATTTCGTTCGTTAAAGGGTTGTTAGAGGGTCGTTAAGGTTTAGTGCATCTAGCCCTGAGAGGGAACAGAAGCAGAGAGAGATCAAAAACTTCTCTCTTTCCCAGTTATTTCCTTTACAGAACTCCAGATACTTTCTGAAGTCAGGAAAGGTGACAACTTTCACAGGTTGTCCTGTTTGAAATCCCTAGTGATGGAGCCGCTATGTCTGGCTTTCGTTGCTCTGAAGCCCTGCTCCCAGATGGAACAAAAGGTATGTTAATCAGGAGTAATTGAGAAACCAAAGGGCTATCAGGCCTCTCTGAGCACCATTTGGTCCATTTCATCCTTAATGGTTCCTGAAGGGGAGGGGGAGAGTTTATCAGAGGTCAGAAGGTGGTTTAATATTGTCAAACTGATTTCATATTAATATAAGTATGTCCAGCAATTTTGACCTCCTGCAATCCTGACAACCACCAGGGAAGTTTTTAGGTCTGGGGGGGTCAGGAGGGTCCTACTATGGGGAGCAGTCTGCTCTTCTTCTACGGTCTGTGCCCTAATCATGGCTGGACTGATTTGGATGGGCTACAGTGGGGCTTTGATGACAACTTCAGAAGTTGGAGAACAAGGACAGTGCCATGCAGACTTCTACGATCTATGCCCTGAAAATGGGAAGGACAAATCAAGATCAATTATGTCAGTGGTTCCCAAACCTAGTCCTGGTTGTATCAGCTACAAGTTAAAAAGAACTGGGGATAAATGGATCCTTGCAGCACTCCTCTGAGTACAGCCTTAGGGGAAGAAACCACATCTTTCCAAAGCACACTTTGTGTTTGATTAGATAAATAAGAACCCAAACCCAAACAGTTGAAGGCAATTCCAGTCTTTTCCAACTGATAAAGTAACAGTGTATGTGACACTGTATCAAAACCAGCAGTAAGATCAAGTTGTACCCACAGTGCGTCAAAACCCTGAGCTGCTTTCACTTGTGTACTGTCTGCAATATCCAGCAATGCTGACTCAGTACTGTGATGCTATTTATAACCCGACTGACACAAGTGCAATATTTTACTGTTTCTTAAGAATACTGATAATTGAGTTAACACAGCTCTTTCAAGCACTTTGGATAATAATGAAAATTTTGAAATAGGCCAAAAATCAGTGTTAAGCATCCTCATCGTTGCTTTTTTTATTTAAGACCTGGTATAATGACTGCCTCCTTAAGTTTATCCAGAACATCACCATATTGAAAAATTATAGCCTCTCTGCTTTTCAATAAAAAAGAATATGGAATATAATCCAATAACCTTGCACCGCAAGTCGCATTATAGAATTTGCATAGTAATGAGTTGATTTATATGCATTTGCACAGGGGTGGCCCAACCATTAGGCCACCTGAGGCTGGGCCTCAGGTGGTACTCTTTCAGGAACGGCATCTGCCCTTTCCTTCCTGCCTCCACCCCGTTCCCTGAGTTTGCCTTCTTTCTTCATGTTGCAGAAGCTGGTGGTGGTGGGCAAGATTCCCATGCGCTGCCCTGCTTCCGGCATCTGCCTCTTTACTGTGGCTGCATCTCTGATGTAACTTCCTCTTTCCTCAGAGCTGGCTGCAGTGGAGAAGAGGCGTGTGCCTGGGGCAGGGCAGCATGTGGGAATTGCACCTGCCGCTGTTGGCTTTTGGGACGTGAAGAGGGAGGGTGAACTTGGGGAGTGGGGTGGAGGAAGGTACGGGAGAGATGCCAGAACTAGGCCAGTGGCGGCTGCATTTCAGCCCTGCCTCAGGCGGCATCTTGCCTTGGGCTGCCCCTGCATTTGCATGTTTTGCATCTCATTACTATGTAACTTACTTCTTTTATTACTCCGATAACATCAAACTTATTTCTTTTCATCAATACTTTGTAATCCCAATTACTATGTAAGCCGCATTGAACCTGCTTTGAGTGGGAAAGCACGGGGTACAAATGTAATAAATAAATTATTTGCCCCTTCACACATGTTAAACAGAAATATGCATTTCTGTAACGCACATTAATATAAGTTACCATGGGACACATAATAATGAGATGTAAAGCATGCAAATGCGTGCAAAATATTTAATTACTTTGTAAATCAAATAATACAGCTTGAGGTGAATACTGTCAGCTGCGATATTCATTTTGCCTGGCCAGGAGCATCTTAGAGGGGCCAGCCAATAAACCATAATCTCCGAACCACAAAAAGCCTCCTCATCACAACGCCCCCCCCATATAGCCCTCCTCTTTCCCATAAAGGCCTCCCACCTTCCAATAGGCCACCCCTGGACCTACGTAGTGAAATTCCCTGGGGGTCTAGTGTGTTCAAGGCAAGAGAGATCCCCAGTCACTCCTGCCTTTGCCGGTACTGGGTTCAGAATGTCGTCAGTGATCCTTAACTGTACTCTCGTGGTACTACTGCTAGGAGTCAAGATACCACAGGTTTGCCACTACCTTGGCAAACTAAGGTGCGGTAACAGCCAACTTTTACTATACCCAATAACTGCTCCTGCCCCCTTCCTTATGACTTGCAGAAAGTCTCAGAGTGAAATGAAACCAGGGCTTCAAACATAGAGTACGATGGATTTATCAACTGAGCACATTAGTCCACATGGGTCTAAATTAAGAACTTGATTGGTCCTCTTTGATTTAATTTTATTGGTTGATGTCATCTGACCTCTTTATAAATGGCTGAGAATGCACAGTGTATAAGACAGTGCCGAAGTTTAAGAGTGATAGTAAGCTTTGTGGACGGCAATATTGCTTTCAATGGATATGTAGAAGACGATATTGATATTTTGTGCTCTTTTTACAGAGTTATTTATTTATTTATTGCACTTGTATCCCACATTTTCCCACCTATTTGCAGGCTCAATGTGGCTTACAGTGACCTGTTATGGCATCACCATATCAGGGTACAAAAAAATACATTTGGTGTTACAGAAATATCGAGGATAACAGGAAAGTCAGTCAGTCTAAACAAGGAGTTATAGAAGAAGACATTTATAATAAGGGATGAGTGGTGATTTGTTGTAGTTATGGATTCTCGTGATAGGTTTTCAGTGATTTGCGAAAGTTAATGGATTTCGTTGACTGTTTTCAAGTGATTTGGTATAGCGTTCCACAGTTGCAGAAGGTCTCAGAGTGAAATGAAATCAGAGTTATTTCCCCTGATGCAGCTATGACAGCGGAACATAGTGCTATGGCGAGCAGAAGTTCAGTTTACTGAAGCTCCGACTGTGAGAGGCAGTGATGGGTCATTGACTCACATTAAGATAAGTGCCTATTTTTGAAAATCATAAAATAAGTGAATTGTCCTTTATTTTCCAATAAGAGATATGAGCGGTATAATATATTATATAAAATAAGAGTAAGCGATTTACCCATGTTTACAAAGCTACGCTAGCTGCTGCCGGTGCGATAATGCCGACACAGCCAATTCATTGTGCACGACTTTGTAAACAGGAGGTTAGTATTTTTCAACTGAAGAATTTTCATAGTATAATTTTTTTTAAAAAGGGACCAATAAGGATTTCAGTGTTGGTGAGCAAGTGTTCTGCCTCACACCTCACCACCTGATGTTCCACAAAAATATTATTTAAATATATAGTTGGAGGAAACATTGTTGGATGTTATTGTTGTTAAGTTGGGCTACCTTTAAAAATACCTTTAAGACCATGCTTGTGTTTTCTGTGATAGGATAAAGTTAGCATAACATGGAGCCAGGAGGCAATAAGTACAGAAGAATACAAAATACAGGGTGGAAAGGCTCCTTTATTAGTGCCCAAGTTTTCAAAATGTTTTAGGACAGAAAAATAAAAATATTATCTCCGTCATTATTTGCTTTTACTTATTTATTTTCTCTAAATTGTTGGAGTGGAGGAGTGGCCTAGTGGTTAGGGTGGTGGACTCTGGTCCTGGGGAACTGAGTTTGATTCCCACTTCAGGCACAGCTCATTGTGACTCTGGGCAAGTCACTTAACCCTCTATTGCCCCAGGTACAAATAAGTACCTGTATATGTAAACTGCATTGAGCCTGCCGTGAGTGGGAAAGTGCGGGGTACAAATGTAACTTAAATAAATTGTGCTTGATCTCTTTAAATTTTTCTATTTTTATTATCTTGCACATTTTGCTTTTGTTTTGCTCCTTTATTCTTTGTAATCCTTTCAGTTTCTCTTGCCCCCCCCCCCCTTTCAAATTCTCCTCCTCTACCTTTCGACGGCAGTTTTTCTCCCTGGGTCCAGGCAAACCTGCAGTAGCATCTATTGCCAACTGGGCACCACTGCAGTTCCAGTTGGACTCAGAATAATACCACGATCCAAATTTTATGCACCCATGCAGTATTTCACCAGTACCATCCATACTGCACTGGGTTTAAGAGTAGCAGATGATAGAAGAAGTATCTTTACCTCGTGACATCAGGATACCATGAATCTCTTTGATGACAAGCTTGTACACCTCCTTCTGCCATTCCATCAATCTGTCCCACTCCATTTCCCAGAAATAAGCAGCAACATCACTGAATGTGACTGATGCCTGAAACAGCAAAAAGGATGCACTTTAGTATCTTATCATCATGTGTAATAAATGCCTGCAGACGCTAAGGGATACATTCTGTGGAATGGTTTCTGAAATTATGTACATTGTATCTTGTATTATAAAAGCTAAATGATTTCTAACTATTCTATTATATTTATTTACTTTGACTATTGCAATGGGATTTATACTGGTTGCAAGGAGCACTTCCTTAAGAAACTTCAGACTACGCAGAACACAGCGACGCGTCTTCTATTTGGCAAATCGCGGTTTGAGGCAGCGAAGCCCATCCGGGAAAAGCTCCACTGGCTCCTGATCAAAGAAAGAATTGAATTCAAAGTCTGTGTTCTCGTTCACAAGATTGTCTACGGGGAGGCCCCAACCTACATGCTTAGTCTTATCGACCTTCCGCCCAGGAATTCCATGAAGTCCTCCCACACGTATCTGACTCTCCACTTTCCTAACTGCAGGAACTTGAGATATAAGCTGCTCTTTGCCTCGTCGTTCAGCTACACATGCCCCCGTTTCTGGAACGCTCTTCCATCAACGTTAAAAGAGACAGCAGAACACAGCCTTTTCAAGAAATCTCTAAAGACTTACCTGTGTACTCATTCTTACTCCACTCCTGCATTCCCTCATTCCTCTTCCCTGTTGAATCCCTCTCTTCCCCTCCTCTACTCTCTACTCCATCTTGCATATGACTGATTGTATTGTTCTCTTCCTCCAATGTTGTAAGCCACATAGAGCCTGCCTTGGTGGGATTATGTGGGATATAAATGTTCACAATAAATAAGTGCTTGTAGGAGGGGGGGGGGGGGGTTCTTAATTATTAGGAACAGTTCAATAAGGCAGTAAGGGAATCTGGGATGAGTGAGGGATTGTGGGCAGGGAGCAAGAAAGGAGAAATGACCTAGAATCAGGAATTGGGGTTTGGGTGGGAAGTAAAACCAGAATCAAGGGAGAAAGGATCTGGATTGGGATAGAGGAAAAATGACCCTTCCCTGCCTCCAGTCCTGTTCTTCCTCACAACTCCACCCACCCTCTCTCTAACCTTCTATTTGACCCACCTCTCAATCCTTAATGCATGCCAAACACCCCCAATGCCACCTACCTGATTCCCCACTGCTGATCCCTTTTCTCAAACACTCTCCCTGTCATTTCCTTCTCTTCCACACATGCCCCACTGATTCCTCCTCTCAAACACATGCTCTCACGATCCCTTCTCACACTACCTACAACCCCATTCCCCTTTCTCTTATACAAATCCTGAGTCAACCTGTATCTGTTCTCCTCCAGCCCCTCTTTCATCCATGAAGTTAATTCCCTCTTCCACCCTTAGCTGATCTACTACTCTCTCATCCCAAACCAACTTCCTATCATCCCGGCCCTTCTGAACTGCCCCTAGAGAATCCCCCACTCAGGTCCTCCTAACCACTCCTAGTTGATCCCTTTTACACCCCCAGACAATCAGCTTTCCGGTATTTTGTAACACAGCAGGTCCCAAACTTTGGATTGTGCCAGGTTTTCAGCACTAAATACACCTGTCTTGAGGCCCATGGCACCGTAGCAAGTCTTCAGTACTACTTTGGGATGTGGGGTGGGGTGGGGTGGGGATAGTGGCTTTCTTTGGCCCCATGGATTGCATCAGTTGGTGATGGAGACAGAAGCATTAGAAAGTAGGGTAGGTAGTCACTCTGGCTGGCTGGGAGTAATAATAATATTGTTAGAAAGTGTAAACAAATGCTTCACATCCGTCCGCTCTCCCCGACTCATTATTTTGTAGACCTCTATCATATCACCCCCCAGCTGCCTTTTCTCCAGGCTAAAAAGTACTAGCCGTCTTAACCTCTCCTCATAGGGTAGTCGTCCCATCACTTTTATCATTTTTGTCGCCCTTCTCTGCACCTTCTCCAATTCCTTTATATCTTTTTTGAGATGAGGCGACCAGAACTGAACACAATACTCCAGGTGCGGTCGCACCATGGAGCGATACAACAGCATTATAACATCCTCATGTTTGTTTTCCATCCCTTTTCTAATAATACTCAACATTCTGTTCGCCTTCTTAGCTGCTGCAGCACATTGAGCTGAAGATTTCAACGTCCTATCCACAATGACTCCCACTAACTACCCTTCTCCATAACAACCCAACTTGAACTTGCCTCAATCAGAATCCACCACAAAACTCTACTTGATCACCTAAACTGTGTCTTGTTTTATAGACCACCAGGTAATTGGAATGAAAGCCAGCCAAACTTCATGGACTTCATCTCAAACACTTGCGTAACCAACTCCAATATACTATAAGGAGACAACAATCTTCACCTAGAAGACCTAAACTCTATCAATGCACGTGAATGCAAGGAATTCCTTCACTTATGGGATTTTAAATGGCCACCATGCAAGCAACCCATGTCAAAGGACACACACTCGACTTCATCTCACACAAACTGTCCACAAACCAGAACCTAATAATAACAGAAATTAAATGGACAGAAACACCATGGACTGACCACTACAAACTAAACCTATCCCTAAAATGGTACAAAAAGGGTCCACACCGTATACAAGAACACACAACCTACAGCACTAGGGACCATACAGACTTGGAAACATTCTGGCAAACGATATACAATAACGAATGGATAGCACAAACGGACTCCATATACTACCTCTCAGAATGAGATAAAAGATGCAAAAGCATACTGGACGAAATAGCACCCTTATGAACAAGAACCTTACGCAGGCATAACTCGATACCACGGTTCAATGAAGAATTGAAAATACTAAAAACATAATCCAGGCAACTCGAACGTGCATGGAAAAAAATAAAATATGAGCACACACTCAACGCATGGAACAAATACAAAGGAAATACAAATACGCAATAAGACAGACCAAAAGGTCCTACTATAAAACTAAAATAGGACAAGATTACAAAGACACAAAAAAATTATACCAACTTGTGAACAAACTACTAGATACCACCTTGGTCACCACAACTAATACAAACATCCAAACTGCAGACAATCTTGCTAAATACTTCAAAGAAAAAATTGTAAACCTACATAACACATTAACTCAGGACAACACCGATATCGAAAACTTCATCAATGGCTTGGACCCAGCCCCCGGTGAATACCCAGCGGATCGAACTTGGTCAAACTTCGTTCTCCTCACCGTCGCAACAGTTACCCAGGCGATTAATAGGTTCTCCAATACCCACTGTAAATTGTATACCTGCCCCAGCTACCTGATAAAATCTGCCCCCCCCCCCCACCGCTTCATAGTAGAACTTACATCCCACTTAAACTACATGCTTCAACAAGGTCTCTTCCCTAAGGAAAATGGCAACATCCTACTCGCCCCAATACCAAAAGATACCAAGAAAAAAATAAACAAAATCTCTAACTACCGCCCGGTAGCTTCTATCCCACTGGCAGTCAAATTGATGGAAAGCATGGTAACCAAACAACTTACTGATTATATGAACAAATTCACAATATTACATGAATCACAATCAGGATTTCGGCCACTCCATAGCACTGAAACAGTACTAATCACTCTCCTAGCCAAATTCAAGCAGGAAATAGCAACAGGTAAAAGCATACTCCTCCTCCAATTCGACATGTCCAGTGCGTTTGACAAACCATAAACTACTACTAAGACTACTAGATTACTTTGGTATTGGCGGAAACATACTTAGTTGGGTCAAGGGCTTCCTAACCACTAGAACACACCAAGTGAAATCAAACTGAAACATATCATCACCGTGGAAAGCAGACTGTGGAGTACCTCAAGGATCATGACTATCACCGATCCTCTTCAACCTAATGATGACCCCATTAGCCAAGTCCTTATCCAACCATGGCCTCAACCCTTTCATCTACGCAGACGATGTCACAATATACATTCCTTATAAACATGAACTGACCGAAATCTCCAACGAAATCAAGCTCAGCTTGAACATCATGGACTCATGGGCAAATGACTTGACAGAAATAACCAATGAAATCAGTGATGGCCTGAACATCATAGATTCTTGGGCAAACTCATTCCAACTGAAACTACACACTGAAAAAACACATTGCCTCATCCTCTCCTCTCAACATAACAAATACAAACCCACAACCATAAATACTCCTGGACATACCCTCCCCACCTCAGACAGTTTGAAAATACTCGGCGTCACAGTTGATCGCAACCTTACTCTCGAGAGCCAAGTAAACTCTGTAACAAAGAAAATGTTCTATTCAATGTGGAAGCTCAAACGATTAAAACCTTTCTTCCCAAGAGCAACCTTTCGATATCTAATACAATCAATGAATAGTGCTAGGGCCAGGCTGCCAGCCCTGGCCTGAAGTGATCACAAAGAGGATGGATTTTGGGTGATATGAGAGGACAAGTGTGATGAGTGAAGCTAAGGGATGGGGAATTCCTACTTTAAAAAAAAATGAAGGTTTGCCTGTTACTACACAATACTGAAACTTTAATATAAAAAATGTTCTGCTTACTATGGGGTCCTTTTACGAAGCTGCGGCAAAAAGGTGCCTGCGCTGGCGTCAGCACATGTTTTTGACACGTGCCGAGATAAAAGGCCGTTTTTTTCTATCTTTAAAGAAATGGCTGTGCAGAAAGTGAACCACTTGCCATGTGGCCATTTCGGGGGGGGGGGGGGTGCATTTACCACTACCCATTGAGGTGGCAGTAAGAGCTCCAGTGACACTTTCTAATTACCCCTGGGTAAACATTGGCGCTAAAAAAAATAAAACTTTTTGTAGCGCTGGAAATGGCGTGCGCTGGGAGTGGGCACTGCCGCTGGGCTATTGCGGTAGCCCGGCGGTGCTTCCGGATTAGTGAGCGGTAAGCCTGCTTTGGGTTTACCAGTGCTCGGCAAAAGGGCCCCCAAGATACTTGAATTCTAATTGGTTTTATGAGTTTTCCAGTACTAAAATAGGTACATACTGGACAAAAGTTTGGAAAGAACTGTCATAGCATGAAAATAGCTTTGTTTTCTTAAATATCTTTGCACTGTGCTGTTTCAAGAGAAGGTTGTAAGAGCTCACGGGAAAGAGTTCTTTAAACTCTGATGCTATGACTAGAAAGGGTTAGAAAAAGCATTCTTACCGGATCAGGAACCAGCACAGACATTTCTCTTTTGTTTTTCTTCTGAATTCTGAAGCTGCCAGGAAAGACTCAGCAGATGCTTAGAAAGATGCAAAAGACAGGAGGAGACCGGGCTAATTCCTGAAAGCCTCAGATAAAATCCCACAGAACTGGAGCTCTGGCTTATTACACAGATTTCCAGTTCTGCAGAGATAAAAGATTTCTGCTTTGGCTTTTGAAGCTTTTACGACCCTGCAGACCTCAGACTAAGAAGCAGAAACAGGAAAGCCTCAGGCTATAGAGCATGCGCAAACCTCATTGAAAATGGGCATATTCTACTCCCCTCCAATGCATGCTGGGGTCTGGGGAGATTCTACTTGTTTAAGGTGGAACTCCAGGAGGTGGCATGACGTCAAAAAATTGAATCCACTTAGGTTAGTCAGTGTTTCCCTTCCCCGCACAGCCGTCGTTCTGCGTACACTCAAAACAAAGTAAAGAAACGTATGAGCCGCTGCATCCACGTTGTCGTTCTTTATTGTTGGTAGCATTTTTACTTACTTATATTTTAAAACATGCCAGCTTGTGCAGCGTACGGCTGTACACAGAGGAAGTAATAACGGAATAACTACTCATAGCTAGAATAGTGATTTGTTATCAATCGTAATCAGTGTGGACTGGAGCTGGTTATATGGACACCCTACCATGTGTTATATATTCGTGCAGAGATTTTTTTCTCCTGGTAGAGGACCACTAAAACAGACATCATTTTATGAGAATCAAGTGCTCAACATTCAGAGTTTCTATCTATTTATTTGCTTATTTATGACATTTATATCTCACATTAAACATGAATTAGGTTGAAACGTGGGAGCATTTAAAATCTTTTTTTTCCTTGTCTAGATCAAAAGAGTAAAGTGATGTGGTAGCCATTAAGTCCACTTTTAAAGGTAACAAATAGAAATAAAACAAAACAGAGAAAAGAAAATAAGATCATACCTTTTTTTATTGGACTAAATACATTTTTTGATTAGCTTTCAAAGGTAACCCTTCTTTTTCAGATCAGAAACCCAAATCGCAGCAACATTTCATGCTACAAATGCCAGGGCAAACAGTTTCTTCCCCCATTCCACCCCCCCCCCCCCCCAATTCTATATAGTGTGCTTAGATTTAGGCACCAAAATCGGTGCAGATTCTATAACACCGCGCGTAACTTAATTGGCTTAACAAGCTAATGAGTGCTGATAAAAAAAAACTTAGCAAGCAATAATGAGCACTAATTGGCACTGATTAGAATTTAGGCACACAACTCTCTAAGCATATTCTGTACCAATGTGCACAGAACTAATACGTGGAAATGGGTGTTTTATGTGCATTTCAAAATTTAGGTGCCTAGTTATAGAATTTGGCCGTGTGCCTACATCTAAACGTTGAGATTTACACCAGGTTTTCTGTTAGCATAGCAATGGATGTGCGCAGATATCAGCGCCAAAATATTCTATAATCGGTGCCTAAATCTAGGTGCCAGTTATAGAATAAGCTTAGCACTGATTTCAGCACCAATTTTTTAGGTGCCACATATAGAATCTCCTCCTTTGCAGTTTCAAAAATGGTCATGCTTTCTATTTGGATTTGGGATGTATAGTGCAAACTGTCCAAACTCCAACTTGGATGTCATATTGGAAATGCCCCTCTCTGTGTCTCAAAATGAGGGAACAGCAACATAAACATTTATGTTGGGGGATGCTTGAGGAAGTTACATGAAAATACTTTTAAAACAAATAGGAGGAAATATTTTTTCACTCAAGGAATAGTTAAGCTGGAACTTGCTGCCAGAGGATGTGGTAACAGTGGTTAGTGTATTGGGGTTTAAAAAAGGTTTGGATAAGTTCCTGGAGGAAAAGTCAATAGTCTGTTA
This sequence comes from Microcaecilia unicolor, assembly GCF_901765095.1. Lineage (NCBI taxonomy): Eukaryota > Metazoa > Chordata > Amphibia > Gymnophiona > Siphonopidae > Microcaecilia > Microcaecilia unicolor. The sequence goes on from NC_044033.1 coordinate 433,604,237, forward strand.
TTGAGATGGGCATGAGGGAAGCCGCTGCTTGTCCCGGGATTGGTAGCATGGAATGTTGCTACTAATTTGGTTTCTGCCAGGTACTTGTGACCTGGATTGGCCACTGGTGAAAGCAGGATATGGGGCCATTGGTCTGACTCAGTATGGCAATTCTTATGTTTTTATCCTTTTCCACTACACCTCTAGGTGTGACCCCTGGGTGAGTCCCAAGGGTGGCTGGAGGGATCTGGGGGTGGAACAGAAGTTGGGTTTGGGTACACAGAAATGGCTTTGTATTGGAAGGAAGGTCTTGGAGGGAGATCTCGGGGGGTGCTTAAAGGGGGATCAGAGGAGATCTGATTAGGGGATGGGGGATTGGGGGTGATCAGGATTTGCTTCTACAGATGTGTAGTGTTCATCACGTTAACATCTGTGGTCTAAAATTCTAACATAGACATTGCAGTGTGGTGGTTGCCATTAATGTTATCAATATTTGCATTTCTAAAATGAGTCTTCCTGCTGGATGTAGCAATAGACAATTTTTTTTATTCATAGGTATTGATAGGGCAATACTGTTGAGGCCAATTTAGAAGGCTGTCAGGATCACTGTTTATTTGTAGAAATTACAAAGAAACCTATTTGAAACAGAGCCTCTCCTACACAGCTCAAAAGTTAACTCTGCCCAACCCTAAGGCTGAGATCTTATTGAGTATATGTTTATTAACATTCATATCTATGTTATTTGATTGTTCTTTTACTTGCTTATTAGGAGGTCCTTGTACTAAGGTGCGCTGAAAAATGGCCTGCACTAGTGTAGGCATGTGTTTTGGACACCTGTAAAAATGCTTTTTTTTTGGCCGAAAATGGACTGCAGCAAAATGAAAATTGACGCTCATCCATTTTGGGTCTGAGACCTTACCACCACCCATTCACTTAGCAGTAAGGTCTCACGTTTAACTGGGCAGTAATCATCAACGCATGTACAATACCGATTACCACCCGGTTAGCGCCGTGCACCAGAAAATAAAATATATTTTCCAGTGCACATACTGGATGCGCATAAAAAATAAAATTACCACCTGGGCCATGTGGTAACCGGGCGGTAGTTCCGAATTGGCGCCAGTAGGCACCTACCTGGCTTAGTAAAAGGGCCTTGATTAGGTAGCACCTTTGACCTTTATCCAGAAATGTACAAACAAATAGCAACCATGATTTCATCCAAGCTTACATTTATGTAGGCACCAAGTACAAAGAGCCAAGAGCCTTTGGCGTAAGCATAGAACAGATGACTCTCTTAAGATCTGTAGGCAAAACCAAAAATACTATATTGTTCAAACTCACATAGGGTTCTGCATACTGCCACTCCCTCTTACCTGGCCTCTTTGATTATACCTTACACCCCTTCCCATAATCTCCGTTCACTTATGGATAATAGGCTTGCTATACCTCACCCTTATTTATTTATTTTGTTACATTTGTACCCCGCGCTTTCCCACTCATAGCAGGTTCAATGCGGCTTACATATTATATACAGGTACTTATCTGTACCTGGGGCAATGGAGGGTTAAGTGACTTGCCCAGAGTCACAAGGAGCTGCCTGTGCCTGCAGTGGGAATTGAACCCAGTTCCCCAGGACCAAAGTCCACCACGCTAACCACTAGTCCACTCCTCCACTCCTTCTAAGGCATGATGGGAGTCTACCTGATTGTCTGCTTTTTTGTTTGTCGTACCTGCCCTCTGGAACTTGCTTCCTCAGTAGGTTAGATGATTCCTATGCATCTTTCTGAGCCTCTTTGAAAACCCACTTTTTCAACCAAGCTTTTGGACTATGATATCTGTACCATTGGATTTCTACAAGGGGAGGGGAGGAGAAGCAAGTATATGAATAATTATTTTACATCATTGCTTTAGATTTTAAGTTGGATGTTTGTGAGTTGCTCGATTGATCTTGAGTGGTTGTGCTTTCCTATTTTATGGCATTCCTATTAGGTTTGTTTTTATTTTTATGTACTGTAAACCGCTTCATTTTGCACGCAATGAGAAGCGGTACAGTAAACTCAATAAACGTTGAATGATACTAGTCCTATTATTAGATTTCAATTTGTCGTTTCCATGTTTACCTCATTTATTGTATTTAAGTTTATATTTGGTCATTTTACTATTGTTCTGTTAACCAAATTGTATGTTTTATGATAAACTATACCTGCTGTACACCGCCTTGGGTGAATCTCTTCATAAAGGTGGTTAGTAAATCCCTATAAATTATATTCCTCCCCAAATTTGCACGTGGATCTGACATCCATGCACAACTTAATGAGGAAATGGACACCAATTGACCACTTAATTGGTTCTGATTGGTACTTGATTGAAATTGTGTGCAGATCTCTCTTACGTGCTATTCTGTAACTAAGTGCCTAACCTTTTATGTGCACAACTCAAAAGGGGCTGTGGCCATGGGATGGGCACAGGCGAGTCATGACTATTCCCAAAAGTTAGGCGCCAAGTTATAGAACAGTGCTGGCCTACACCCAACTTTGGGCGCCGGAGTTACACTTGTTTCTATCAGGTGGAAGTCTGGCACTCAAAGTTAGGTGTGACCTGTGTAATGTTTAAAACCTCCTTATTCTCTTAGGTTATACAAATCACATTCACAATATTCAGCAAGAAAGAATAAAACACTTTTATTCTTTTCAACTGTCCTCCCTTGGACAGAGGCTGTATAAGAACATTATACAGGAAGCAAAGTATATATTTACAATAACAGCATACACAGAAGGAAAGCTAGCTCATTTTGCTTAAGTTACATTCTCAGTCATACCTCTTATATAGTCTACTTTTGCTACCTGCACCTAGTTTCTGTACGTCATTTCTCATAATCCCTTAAGGCTTCTTTTGCTAAATTTGCAAATGTCAGCTACATTCTTTCCACCTTTCACAGTCATCCTATCTCTATTTTCCATCACCCTGTTAATCATTTGGGTTGTTCATTGTTTTCACATGTCCATGACTCTTATCTTATCACCAGACATTATTGCACCATTGCCAAACTTGTTCTTTTCCAGAACTCATGATTTCTTTTTCTTTAACTTATATACAAATCCTCCCTTGAACCTTATTCATAAGGTTCACAACAGATTGTATGATTATAGCTTGTATCACTGTTAGACTGGGCACAATCCTGAGTAACAGGTTATCCCTCAGGCCGTCATGGCAATAGCAAACATTTTCTGTCAAATCATAGAATCAGTGAGTGAGGTTTCATTATTTGACATTAGTAGTCCAGGACAATTGGGTCCTGTTGAGTCAACCAGAGTGTCAGGAGAAATGATAGTATTGACTTGATTTACCATGGTCATCTTCATTGTACTCTGACAAACTCGTTGACAACAACTCATTAAGCATGGCAGACAGCACAGCAATAATCCAGCAATACATATGAAAACAATACATCCAGTTACAATACCTCTCAACCATGGTCCCAATCCTGAAAACCAATTTTTGATTGAATCCCACCAAGACATATCTAATATTCCTTCATAATCACTTACTTTCAGCTGTGCTAAAGAAAGAATGCACTGCATTGCATTTTTAACAATAATAGATTGATTTCTGATAACAGTACAACATGAGGTATCGTTAATAAGTTCACAAACACCTCCTGATTGGGCTAACATATAGTCTACTGCCATCCTAGTATGCATCGCATAACGTGCTGTATCATCAATCTGATTTTGTAGGGCAGTTAAAGCAATGTCCAATTCATGGGTAACAACATGTAATAATGATTGTAATCGTCTAATTGACATTCCTAATTCAGCAGTGGCAGCTGGTTCTGCAAAAGGTATCCAAGATGTTGTAGTGTTGCTGCGGCAGCTTCAGAGCTCTGGTATGAAGGAGGCTGTTTTTGAACTTCCTCGTCTGCTTTCATACGCGCATTCTCGCGCATCTGAGTATCAATTTTGGCTTTATCAGCATGGTACAGATCTGGATTCTGTTGCACGACACCCTAACACCTACTCATTCCAGACTGGCCATTTCTGGAGATCAAAGGGAAGAGAGTCAAATCATATAATATCAGTTATCAATTCACCGCAAGCAAATATCACCGCTGGCAGCGTCCTGCCGCGGTTGCCAATTTGTTTAAAACCTCCTTATTCTCTTAGGTTATACAAATCACATTCACAATATTCAGCAAGAAAGAATAAAACACTTTTATTCTTTTCAACTGTCCTCCCTTGGACAGAGGCTGTATAAGAACATTATACAGGAAGCAAAGTATATATTTACAATAACAGCATACACAGAAGGAAAGCTAGCTCATTTTGCTTAAGTTACATTCTCAGTCATACCTCTTATATAGTCTACTTTTGCTACCTGCACCTAGTTTCTGTAAGTCATTTCTCAAAATCCCTTAAGGCTTCTTTTGCTAAATTTGCAAATGTCAGCTACATTCTTTCCACCTTTCACAGCCATCCTATCTCTATTTTCCATCACCCTGTTAATCATTTGGGTTGTTTATTGTTTTCACATGTCCATGACTCTTATCTTATCACCAGACATTATTGCACCATTGCCAAACTTGTTCTTTTCCAGAACTCATGATTTCTTTTTCTTTAACTTATATACAGTAAGGCATGCACAGATAACAACCTTTTTGGGGGAACATGAAACTTAGTATAGACTTCAGAAGAACAGCACTCTACCATGTTCTGGCATTAGACAAAGTAGTATCAGATGCAAACGTTCCTTTTTATCTCTAAATCCAAGCTCACAACGCCCAAATAATAAACAGAACTAACTCCACACCAAGGGTATTATAAAAATAAAGTGATTATTTATTTACAATAGCAGCAAACAATATGAAAAGGCAAGAATAAAGACAAGACCTGATCACAGAAACAGCTAAGAATAAACACACATTATCCTAGACAGACTTATAATTCAGTCAGTTACTCTAACCCCATAGCACTTATAAAACATCAATACATGGCAACTATACAACCTAATGTAGATGTCCATCAGATGGCAGAGTGTTCTTCAGATGGTCAGACAGATGCAATACAGGGTTGCACTTCAGATGGAATGTCAACACAGCCAACTTTGCCTCAGATAATAGCCTCTTTTATACAGAAATCACGAGCTGCAGCTGGGCTAATGATGTGTATTCTGGCCATATCAGTGATGTATACATAACTTCATTTATCCCAGATGTGGCTTCAAGGGCCACAAGAGTGTCTCACTGGCACCACATTGAAGGGGTCACCTTGATAAGAAGCCAGGATTTCATAAACAAAATGCAATTTTGCCAGCCACAGCACTTCTCTGACTGTAAGGGACATTCCAAGAGTCCTTGGCTCGTCTGGCCAGGACATCAGTGCTGATAACAACATTGTTATTCTGGTACATTGGTACCCTTAGCAGCATTCTCTTCTCTGTATGCAAGGCCGAGGCTCATTAAGGAACATGCTTTAGCAGTGAAAGATTAAATAAGTCTGAGACTGCATTTTGTGAGGTTAATGCTGGATGAAGCCATATATTATAATCTCATATATTTTTGTTATATAGGAACATACAGTGCTGTATATAGTGCTTTATAGTGTTTGTTTTGCTCCTACAGCTTGCTTACTATGCCAGTATTCTATAAAGGTTGGGTGCCCTTTATAGAACAGGGACTCAGCATGGATATTTTCGGTGCCTAACGTTCAGTGCTATATAGAGAATTCCCCCTTTCCTGTTTTTCTAGCACTTGGTGGAGGTTATTTTAAGGGAAGCTCAAACGGAAATACTTGTAGCTATAAAGCTGTTACAATTTGCTTCTGGAAAGTACCAGCAGGTTATCTGTTTCTCTTCATGCATGCATACTTCAGGCCAGCATTTCAGAGCTGGGGCTAAGTGGGATTCCTCAATAAATTGAAGCAAATGTTCTCAGCCAAAGACAATGGCATATGCTTCTTTTTCAAATTGGGCATAGTTGATTTCAGTGTCCATCAGTGTCATAGATGTGTAAATGGATGGCTTCCCTTCTTGCAGTAATACTTTAGATGCGAAGATATTATGACACCAGAAACAAAGTAACTATTCAGGTAGATGCAAGTCATCATTTAAAATTATTTTTTTATCTTGTCAAATGCATCATCTTGCTGTGCCTCCCATGAAAAAGTCTCAGGGATGATGACAAAGAAAAGAACAGTTCCCTAAGGAAAAATCAAAACCAGAAAAAAGTAGGGGTAGGCAAAAAGAACATATGAATGAGATGACCTGGTACAGGAGGGCTTTTTCAGAAAAATTATAAATAAAGGGGCTTCTCCATAAAAAGAGAATTCAAAAATTTAATTGTGTATCCAACATATAAAAAATATATATAGCCCAAGACAGATAACAGCAAATGTTCATCTGTATTTCCAACCAACAAATGTATATCTAAAAAAAATTCTTTGCTGTAATTTCAACAGGTAAAAGTAGGACTCAACACGGACATGTGCATTTGTTATTTTCCATCTGCCTTTAAAACTTGAAGGCTTCCTTCCACTTGCAAAACAAGACAAAACCGGCAGTTAAATTTGAAATATTGACAAGAAATCCTCTTCACAAAATTTTCTACGCCACCCCAGATCCTAGCAAAAAAATTCTCACGTAGTGAGTGGCATATTCTCTGCATGACACGGAATACCTAAATTAGCTCATCAGCATGCCTTTTAATACAAATAACTGTGTCTTCTGTGCAAATTAAGACCAGAGCACAAGTCCTCTCTGCATTGCTCAGCACATACAACCCACATTCAACCTGTGGTAACCCCACGGTTAAGCTCGCAATTGCTTCTGCATCAGCCCCAGAGATAGCTCACCAGAAAATGAAGGAAAGAAGGAATGTATTGAAGGAAAAGCTGCAAAAGGCAACCAACCCCAATATAAGATCCTCGACTGGACAAATTAGGGGCCTAATACAGCTTAAAATGCCATACCATAGCGCTCAGATGTGCTTTGGTGTCAAATGTGCACACGCTAACCGTGAGCTAAAAATGCTTAAAATTTTTTGAGGGGGGATTGACTTTGGACGGAGAGTGGATGTTCCTGCGCTAATCAGTTAGCACAGCTACATTACCATGTGCTGATTAGCAGACGACTAGCGAGTGAGTCCTTACTGCCTTTAGAATGGGTGGTGGTAAGTGCACATGCACTTAAATTTTTTTTTTAATGGCTACTAGGGCTGTACCAAATATTCATATTCAATTCTGCCTTGAATAGTGCCCCAAATACATTTGATAGAATAGTGATTTCAATTCAAATACGAATAATCTGGGGCTCTGCTGTGCTACAGCCTACTGAAATAAACACCTGTTCTGATTTCACGTTGCTTTTTTATTGTTATTTAAAGTTCAATGAGCACTATTCGTATTTGGCTGAATATTTTTCATGATTTGTATTCGGCCGAATAGTAAAATATCCTATTTAGTACAGCTCTAAGTTGGCAATTAATACAGGAAACAGAAAAAGGCAATGCCCACATAAGGGCATACTATGGCCACTTTTTACTGCAGCTTAGTAAAAGGACCCCTTATTTAAGATTCTACTCTGCAATACATTTCTAAAAATCATCCAAAATTAGTAAAAGTTTCAGAGTGACAGATTCAACTCTGGCCACCTTGTTGAGCAGACTGGATGGACCATGCATGTCTTTATCTGCTCACCTTTACTATGTTACTATGGTGCTCATTTTCAGAGCACTCAGACTTACAAAGTTCCATAGATTACTATGGAACTTTGTAAGTCTAAGTGCTTTGAAAATATGCCTCCATGTAACTTATTGAGAACACGGAACATACAAAAAAAGTCAGCCAATATTCAAAGTGATTTAAGGAGGCAGGAGAGGCTCCTGCCCAAATAAATCGAACTTAACATGTGACACACGAATATTCAGAGGCACACAACCTGGCAATGCTGCTGAATATCAGCTCTCACCAGCCATTTTTGAAGTGCGCCAGAGAGGGGCGTTCCAAGGGTGGAGTTAAGGAGCTGGCAGCTATATTGGTGCCAGCGTCTCCATGGCTAAGCAACCAAATATTTATTTATTAAAATTAGTCCAATAAAAAGATCACCTTATTTACATGTTCTATTATAAACATTTATTAACACAGCTACAATACTACTTTATCCTAAAGCAAAAAAAATAAAAATATATATTTTATTTACAGTTTGTTGTCTCTGGTTTCTGCTTTCCTCATCTTCTTTTCACCGTCTTCCTTCCATCCAGCATCTGTCTTCGTTCTTACTCTGCCATCCAGTGTCTGCCCTCTCTGCTGTCCCCTCCATCCAATGTCTGCCCTCTCTCCCTGCCCCTTCCATTCACTGTCTCCCCTCTCTCTCTCTCCCCCTTCCATTCACTGTCTGCCCTCCCTCTCCCCCCCATCCATCCAGGGTCTGCCCTCCCCTCTCCCCCCATCCATCCAGGGTCTGCCCTCCCCTCTCCCCCCCCATTCATCCATCGTCTGTCCCCTCTCTCTGCCCCTTTTTTCAGCCCCCAGTTACAGCCCTCTTATCCCACCTGCCCCTAGTTCTAGCCCCAGCCCACATCTCCCACTTGCCACCTCTTTTCAGCCCCACTATCCCACCAGTTCGCAGTTTCAGCCCCAGCCCTTTTCCTCTCACCAGTCCCGAGCTTCAGCCCCAGCCACTTCTCCCTGTCCCCTTTTCAGCCCCCAGTCCCCCCAGTTTCAGCCCTGCCCCTTTTCAGCCCCCAGTTCCTGTACTAGCCCCCTTATCCCACCTACCCTCCTTTTCAGCCCCCAGTTCCAGCCCCCTTCATCCACATGCCTTGCATTTGGGGCCCCTTTTCAGCCCCAGACCCATTTTCCCACCAGCCCCAGGCATGGCTCCCATTTTCTCGCATGGCCCCTTCCCCACCCCACCCCCCTTCTCCCCACCCGTCCCCTTCTCCCCTCTTCTCCCATCTGAGATCCCCCTCCCCACCCCAGTCCCTTTCTCCCCTCTTCTCCCATCTGAGACCCCCTCCCCACCCGTCCCCTTCTCCCATCTGAGACCCCCCACCCCCCTTCTCTCCACCCCAGTCCCCTTCTCCCCTCTTCTCCCACCTGAGACCCCCTCCCCACGTCCCCTTCTCCCATCTAAGACCCCCTTCTCCCCTCTTCTCCCATCTGAGACCCCTCTCCCCACATTCCCTTCTCCCATCTGAGACTCCTCACCCCCCTTCTCCCATCTGAGATCCTCCTCCCCACCCCAGTCCCCTTCTCCCCTCTGAGTCCCCCCTCCCCACCCAGTCCCCTTCTCCCATCTGAAACCCCCCTCCCCAATCCCCTTCTCCCATCTAAGCCCCCCCAACCCGACCCACCTACCACCTTCGTCGAGAGACGACAGCCCTCATCTGCCTCCACCCTGCCTTTAAAGAAAAATCTGAAAAGCGGCATGGCAGGCAGCGCCTCTTTAAAGGCACAGGATGGAGGCAGGAGATGAGAGCTGACTGCAGCGCCAAAGGAGCACCCCCCACCCACTGACACCCAGGGCAGACTGCCCCCACCACCCCCCCCCTTGGTACGCCACTGATCAAACACAAATAACGTCTGAACAAAAACCATATTGGACATGATCAAGAATGCTTCCATAAAATCATTCATAAAGTCCTAGTGCCCTCTCTAAGTTCTTACCATATTTCCTGAAGTATCCTTGCAGTGCCTATTCACCACAGCTCACAGCCTATTTCTCATGTTAACAGTTGTATAGTTTTTCCTCTCCCACACAAGTAATAAGGGCTCCTCCTCCGATCCCCTTCCCACCTTCCATATTGTTTGTATTTTTCATAAAGTTCTTGGAGTCTCCTACAAAGTTTTTTTTAAAAATAAAATATGTAATAACACATCTTTTTGGGATATACTTTTGGGCTGGTGGGTTTTACCCCATTTTTTTTTCACCAGATTGTAATATACTTAGGATCCTATTCTATCAAGAAAAGTAGGTAACTAGGTTCCATTACAAGCTATATAGTTTGCATAAGTGCATAAGCCTAAGTCCAGCAGGAAGACACATAACTTACAGTATTCTGTAAGTTAAGCACGTATGTGCGAGCACCACCTGTCTCCCACCCCTGTATGCCCCTTGCAAATTCATGCTATGTAGGCACCACACTAGCATGTACTCACAGAAGTGTGCACATTAATGCGCAAATGCTAGTAATCTAAACATTTATAAGCTTACCCCCTAATTCTATAAAAGTCGCTAAAAAATGTGAACGCAAATTTTGGTGCATTCCCAATTTGCACATGCAATTTAACTGAATAATGAGCTAATTAGTGCCAATAATTGGCTTAACAAGCAATTATTGGCACTAATTACATTTGATTGGAATATACGCACATACATTTAGGCATGGGATCTGCCACTAAATTTTATGCGCGAGTTCATAAAAGGGGGTGCGAAAATGGGAGGTTGTAGGCAAGGGTGTTCCTTAAATTAACGCACATAATCATAGAATATGGGGGGAAACGCACCTAATTAAGGTGTGCACATTAGCACCACATTTCAGTTGGTGCAAATGGAGGCCCCTAAAATTAGGCACAATTCCCGGGCGTAAGCATTATTTCATAAACTGCGCCTCTTTTAAGCATGGCTTGTAGAATAGCATTTTTTTCGGTGCCATATATAGAATTCACCCTCATATGTGCAATAAATGTGAGCACCTAGGTTCTAGAATTACTTTCACATGTTTTGTAGAAGTCATCTGTAAAGTTAATTGCAGCACCCCATAGCAGTCTAAATATTTGTGGTGAAGTTGGGAAACGGTGTTTGGGCCTTGAAGTGAATTCTTTCCTCAAGGAGAGAGCTGAGCCTCTTAGAGAAGAGTGTGCATTTGCTGAGGGAAGGGATAGATCTGGGAGAAAAATATTCTGAGGGGCCTTGGGAGGTGAGAGCCTCCAGACAGACGGCCCAGAGACAAGGTGCCCCTTATGGAAGCATATTGTTGTTTTCCATGACACAATTATTTTGCAGTGCTCCATTTCATAGGTAGGGTTGTTTCTGTGCGAGTCCTGGGAGTTACTGTTCTTATGGTCCAACACGTTTGCTACATATAAGCTGAGTGTATTTTTCCCAGTTGTTTCACTGTTACTGAGATGACAACAGAATTTCCCTCATTGCAGTTCATCCCAAAGCCATACTCAACCCTGTTTCTCCCCTTTTGGTCCATACCTGTACTTTTTCTCTCTCTTTCCCACCTCACCACCACTAGGGTTTATCTAGTACAGTGATGTTATAGTGTTTACACAATTTTCAGTGGATGATCCATGATACCTTAATTGTGCCTTTCTGTCAGCAGATCACCTGCTATTGACACACGGTACCCAGAGTAAACATTTTACCTTTTTAACAAAATATTTGCAATAAATCATTTTGTCCTTGTCTACTGTCCTTCAGATATTGATTTTTCATCTTTAGATTTGTTTTTCTCTCTTTAACCAATACTGTTATCAGTGTGGTCACCGAAGCAACTCACTGCATTTTTCACTTGTTTGTTAGTCGAACTCTTTAAAAGGTTTCTTTTGTTTTGCAAAGTATGTTGCATCTTTCCCCACGTGCTGGTGGGTTTTTACTCCTTCTATTCTTCTATAGTTGTCCAAGTTTAAGGATCGAGACCATATGTGGCCATATACTTTTACCCTCCTGCAATTTTTGTGTCTGTTAATGTTGTTAAATATGGATGGAGGCCTATGATAGCTGCTCCCTATATGTATTACATTTCTGTAAAATCAATACTACTTTCAGCTCTTGGAATATATAATCTTGGCATGCACCAATTCTTATAGATTATTTGGTGGACATGGAGTTTTCCTTTCATTACATCTCAATTAGCAGAAATATTTCTGGAATCAAACTATGATTTCAAAGCTGTATGAAAGTGCAGGGATTACTAAATTGATTTATGGCTTATATCTGATTCTGTGTTGTTAAAGCAGGTTTTAATAATACCGGAAGACTGGAGGGTAGCCAATGTTACTCCGATTTTTAAGAAAGGTTCCAGAGGAGATCCGGGAAATTATAGACCGGTGAGTCTGACGTCGGTGCCGGGCAAGATGGTGGAGGCTATTATTAAGAATAAAATTGCAGAGCATATACAAAAACATGGACTGATGAGACAAAGTCAGCACGGATTTAGTGAAGGGAAGTCTTGCCTCACCAATCTAATGCATTTTTTTGAGGGGGTAAGCAAACATGTGGACAATGGGGAGCCGGTTGATATTGTATATCTGGATTTTCAGAAGGCGTTTGACAAAGTGCCGCACGAAAGACTCCTGAAGAAATTGCAGAGTCATGGAATCGGAGGTAGGGTATTATTATGGATTAAGAACTGGTTGAAAGATAGGAAGCAGAGAGTAGGATTGCGTGGCCAGTATTCTCAGTGGAGGAGGGTAGTTAGTGGGGTCCCGCAGGGGTCTGTGCTGGGTCCGTTGCTTTTTAATGTATTTATAAATGACCTAGAGATGGGAATAACTAGTGAGGTAATTAAATTCGCCGATGACACAAAATTATTCAGGGTCGTCAAGTCGCAGGAGGAATGTGAACGATTACAGGAGGACCTTGCGAGACTGGGAGAATGGGCGTGCAAGTGGCAGATGAAGTTCAATGTTGACAAGTGCAAAGTGATGCATGTGGGTAAGAGGAACCCGAATTATAGCTACGTCTTGCAAGGTTCCGCGTTAGGAGTTACGGATCAAGAAAGGGATCTGGGTGTCGTCGTCGATGATACGCTGAAACCTTCTGCTCAGTGTGCTGCTGCGGCTAGGAAAGCGAATAGAATGTTGGGTGTTATTAAGAAGGGTATGGAGTCCAGGTGTGCGGATGTTATAATGCCGTTGTATCGCTCCATGGTGCGACCGCACCTGGAGTATTGTGTTCAGTACTGGTCTCCGTATCTCAAAAAAGATATAGTAGAATTGGAAAAGGTACAGCGAAGGGCGACGAAAATGATAGTGGGGATGGGACGACTTTCCTATGAAGAGAGGCTGAGAAGGCTAGGGCTTTTCAGCTTGGAGAAGAGACGGCTGAGGGGAGATATGATAGAAGTGTATAAAATAATGAGTGGAATGGATCGGGTGGATGTGAAGCGACTGTTCACGCTATCCAAAAATACTAGGACTAGAGGGCATGAGTTGAAGCTACAGTGTGGTAAATTTAAAACGAATCGGAGAAAATTTTTCTTCACCCAACGTGTAATTAGACTCTGGAATTCATTTCCGGAGAACGTGGTACGGGCGGTTAGCTTGACGGAGTTTAAAAAGGGGTTAGATAGATTCCTAAAGGACAAGTCCATAGACCGCTATTAAATGGACTGGAAAAATTCCTCATTTTTAGGTATAACTTGTCTGGAATGTTTTTACGTTTGGGGAGCGTGCCAGGTGCCCTTGACCTGGATTGGCCACTGTCGGTGACAGGATGCTGGGCTAGATGGACCTTTGGTCTTTCCCAGTATGGCACTACTTATGTACTTATGTACTTATGTACTTTCTTTCAGAGGGTCAAGACGTGCTAGTGTTTTTAGTGTGTGCTAAGTTTTAGTGTGCACTAAACGCTAGTGACACCCATATCCTGTGGGTGTCTCTAGCGTTTAGCGTGCTCAAAAAATGCTAGCATGCCTTAGTAAAAGGACCCCTCAGCGATTTGTGCTGGATTGCTGCACCTTCATCTATATCTATATAATTACATATACACGCTGCTGCTCAAATTCCTTTATATCCACACTGATGCTTGAGTTATTTTATATTTATATACATACTTCTGCTAAAGTCTTCATTGAGGGGTCCTTTTACCAAGCTGTGGGGAAAAGGGCCCTGCGTGAGCAGCGGGGGCCATTTTTCCTGCGTGCCAGGGACATTTTTAGCACAATGGGTAAAAGAGCCCCCAGACACACATGGCCATGTGGTAAGAAAGCTCTTACCACATGGCCATGCGGAAGGGAGCCCTTACTACCACTCACTGAGGTGGAGATAAGGGCTCCCACGCTAACCGCGCAGCGTGTGGCGATGCCTGGTTACTGCTTTGTTATCGTCACACAAGCCATTTCTGAGGGTTTTCTTTTTCTCCTGGAAATGGCGCGTGCTCGGGGTGGGACTACCGCTGGTGGCCATGTTGGGCCGGCGGTAGTCCTGGAAGAGCAACCGCCACTCTGTAAAAGGGCTCCTGACAGACATGTTTTCAGTTTCGCTTAGTTTTCCTCTAAAGAAAATTGCCTTGGCATATTTCTTCAGGCCAAATGTCTTCCCAATGTCATCTGAAAAGCTCTTCACTATTTGAATTGATCTTTTTTCATATTCAGGACATTGAACTTACTTTTCTCATGTTTAGCAAAGCATTTTTCACACTGATATTTTAGAGATTTCTATTTTGGGTAATGTCTCCAAATAGCTAAATCTTATCCATGGCGTGACAGCAACAAACCTCAGTTGTAAGCCAGAGTATTTTGGATATGATCTCACTCTCTCAAAGTTATTTGCTAGTGCTTATCTTAATATTTGATTTCTGTGTAAAGTTTTCTTGTTGTTGTTTATGTTTGTTTTAGCATTTGATGTACCACCTTTATATCAAAGCAAAAAAAAATGGTTACCTCAGATCATCCGTTGCTCAGTCAATTATATTGAAATGATTTCTCTCCATTGTGATATATTTGATGAATCTTAAGTTGTGACCTGTATCTAAAGCACTTTTCACATTCTGTACATTTAAAAGGCTCAATTCCACTATGAATCTTTTTGTGTGCTGTTAGGTTTGATTTCAGAGTAAACCTTTTCCCACATTCAGCACACTGAAATGGTCTTTCTCCCGTATGAATTCTTATATGCCTTTCAAGCTCAGCTCTACATGTAACTTGTTGTTCACATTGAGAGCACTGTAGAAATTTCTCTTTCGGGAGCAATTTCTTTCCTGTTTGAAGCCTTTTATGTGTCCTAAGATTTGAGTTCAGACCAACATTTTTCTCACAATCAGAATACTGAAATAATTTCTCTCCTGTGTGATATATTTGATGAATCTTAAGCTGTGACCTGTATCTAAAACATTTTTCACATTCACTACATTTAAAAGGCTCGGTTCCACTGTGAAGCTTTTTATGTGCTGTTAGGTTTGATTTCAGAGTAAACTTTTTATCACAGTCACTACATTGAAAGGGTCTCTCTCCTGTGTGAATTCTTACATGCCTTTCAAGCTCAGCTTTGCAAGCAACACTTTTTTCACACTGGGAACATTGTAATAAGCTCTTCTGCTTGCCAAATTTACTATGCAATATAAGGTTTGTTTCCTTGTGGTTTTTTCCCTCTTTTTCAGTACAAGTAAATTGCTTCTCCTTTTTATCGTACTGTTGGATCAATCTGCGACTTGGCATTTTAATGAATTTATTCCCCCACTCAATCATTTCTAGTTGCTCAATAAACTGTGAATGGGTGGTGTAGCTTTCCACAGTATCAGTGCTTTGAAACAATCTCTCTCCTTCTTTGGGTCTCTGAGTTTGTACCAGATTTGAGCAGTGCTGGGAATTTCTGTCTTGTTCAGGCCATGTGCTTGTTCTCTCTCCTTCTTGAGTTCTGTCTTCTACGTTGGGTGGTGTTGCTCTTCTAACATCTCTCTCACAAGAATCTGGGCTCTTTTTGTCCCAGTTTCTGTACTCCCATTCTCCACTTTGCTGCCTGTCTCCCATTTTCTCCATTTCTCCTTTGTTCCTGAACACGCCATCTACTGGAAAAAAAATGAGAGCAAACTCATTAATTTTATAGCTTTGGAGAGAGACAAATATCAGGACATTGACCCCATATGATTCTTTAAAGGTTTTGCTTGGCTAATATTCCACATGACATAAAACAGTAAGGGGGTAATTCTCAAAAAGACACTCTCTTGGCACCTAACTTCAAGACACTTAAACTTAGATGCCGAGAGAGGGGTCCTTTTACTAAAGTGCGCTGAAAAATGGGCTGTGCTAGTGTAGGCGCGTTTTGGGCACGCGCAGATCCATTTCAGCGTGCCTGTAAAAAAGACTTTTTAAAACATTTTTGCCGAAAATGGACGTGCATTAAAATAAAAATTGCCATACGTCCATTTTGGGACTGAGACCTTACAGCCAGCCATTGACTTAGCAGTAAGGTGTCCCGCGTTAACCATGCGGTAATCACCTACATGCGTCAAGTCAGAGTTACCGCCTGATTTTTGCCGCACGCCACAAAATAAAATATATTTTCTAGCACGCGTAGCAGATGTGCGTCAAAAATGAAATGACCACACGTGCCACAAAGTAGATGGACGGTAACTCCAAACTGATGCATGTTGGGTGCGTGTAGGCACCTACGTGGCTTAGTGAAAAGGCCTCAAAGTGTGTTAAGAGCTAGATTATGCATATGGTGCTGAAAAAAATGAATGCTAAGCGCTATTCTTTAAACAGCGCTGTTTACAGAATAGTATTTGGCGTTGGAATCCGTGCCCAATTTTAGGCGCAAGGATTTTTTAAAAGTTCAAATAATTTTTATTGTTTTTAGAAATATAAAAAGAAATGAACAGTATGGCAGAATATTGATACAGGAATCAAACAGCCTTGTATATCACACACACAAGTCTAGCAATAAGGCTGCAATATAAAAGCAAACAATATTTAAAGGAACCAAGAATGAGAGTATCAAGAAAAGATGAACCAATGAAAAAAAGATACAAATCTCAGAGAGAGTTCTTGGTAGTATTGCTGTAAAAATGAACTCCTGCAGTCAGGTGACCTAGTTTCCCATAATACCATGACCATAAAAACTGCTGTAAAATATGCCCTTTAGTGTGGAATCATCATCTTCACTACTGCTGAGGATTTCAGGTGTGTGTGGCGGGGGGGGGGGGGGGGGGGGGGGAGAGGATAGTTTGTTGCATTTGTACCCCACATTTTCCCATCTATTACATTGTGCATCCCTGCTTCTGCTGTGAGGGATCACCTTGTTATCTTCCCTAAGTCCCCCTGCCTCTCTCTTAAAGCAAGCAGTGAAGGTAATCTTGCTTCTGGTGGAAGGGGGAGGGGGGGGAATAGGCATTCTGCCTCTCTCTTGCTGCCAAGGCATCATGGCGCACAGACTAAAGGCTAAAGCAGCACTGAAGCAGATGAAGTGAGAAAGATGAAAAAAGGATTAAGAAATTAGATGTTGAGAAGGGAAGAATGAGAGAAACACACAAAGTGATAAAGGAAAACTAAGGGAACGAGGCAAGGAAAAATTGAAAAGCAGGAGCAAAGAGGATAAAAAAAGGACAAAAAGAGGAAAATATATTACAGAAGGGAGGAATTTAAAAATTGGAGAAGGGAGACAAGGAGGTGCTTTTAGGAAGAGGAAGAGAGAGAGAGTAATGCTATAGAGAATAAGGGAAAAAGAGAGAGGGGAAATGAGAGGAAAAAAATTAAAAGTAGAAACAAAATGAGGCCTGAAGCTAAATGAAAAAAAGAGAAATAATGGAACCAAAATAAGTTGGGGGCCCGGACAGTAGTTGGCATCTTTCTTATAAGAAACATCTGGATCATCTAATTGCTAATCGATACTACATCACCTGCTTCACGTAATGCCTCACATGTGCCTGTGATGGGCATGTTTCCTCTTTCCTCAGATGCTTGGGGCTCAGTCCTGAATTCTTCTTGCCTAAATCGGATTAAAATGTCAGGCTTGACATCGGGGAAGCCTGCCAGATGAAAAAAAAATGGATATAATAGAATACAGAAATGTAGAAAATGATGATAGATAAAGACCATACAACTGATTCAGATTGCCTATCCATATCAACTCCAACGGCTCTACAATCCTTTCCCCTCCCTCAGAGATCCTCTGTGCTACTTCTATGCTTTCTTGAATCTAGATGCAGTCCTCGTCTCCACCACTTCCACATGGAGGCTATTCCACATATCCATCATCCTTTCTGTATATAAATATTTCCTTAGATTACTCCCAAGTCTATTTCTTTCCTCTTCATACTACAACCCCTCATTCCAGAGCTTCCTTTCAAGTGAAAGAGACTTGCCTCCTGTGTATTTTTACCATGGAGATACCATATCTCCTTTCTTGCCTTTCTTCAAAAGTATGCATATTGATTTATTTAAGCCTGTCCAATATGACCATTTTAGTAGCCCCACTCTGGACTGACTCCATCCTTTTGAAGGCGTGATCTCCAGAATATATAATCTCTGGTGAGACCTCAGAAGTATTATCAGTAGGCATGGGCTACTGTTTGCAATGATGTGACCATCTCTGGGAAAGTCACCAGAAACAAAATGAATTCTGTTGGAGCAAACAATTTGTCCAAACCCCATCCCCCCGCCCCCCCCCCCGAAAAAGTTACAGAAGGTCAAACATGTAACTTTTTCAGACTGCTTATGGGCTCATCGGCCATATGTAACATTTTGGATCTGCTACTTTAGTCACCATTTCCCAGAGATGGTCACACATCAACAACATATCCCATGTCGCTGTATGCCATTAAATGAAAACAAGCATGAAAAACAAAACATTTTCCACAGATTCTATATATGGTGCCTAAGTTTGAGTGCGCAAATTAATTAAGTAATGAACCCTTACCCTTCAATAATTGGGTGTTAACAATCAATTACCAAATTTAAAAGGCACTCGTTAAAATCTGCCCGCACATCCGGCTGTGTACTCTTCTATAAGGCATGGTGCCTAACTTTACTAGGGGTCCTTTTACTAAGCCGCTATAAAAAGTGGCCTGCGGTACTGTCGGCATGTATTTTTGGTGTGCGCTGGGCCATTTTGTACCGCGGCTGGGGAAAAAAAGGCTTTTTCTAATGGGGGAAGTAAATGGCCATGCACTAGAATTAATAGTAGTGCGCGGCTACTTACTGCCTGAGCCCTTAACGCCACCCAGTGACCTAGCGGTAGGTGCAGCGTATAGAATACGCTTAGTCGATACCGTAGAACCTAGATCTACGCGCGCCCATTTACGCCAAATAAAAACCTAGTGTAAATCCATGCATGTAGATTTAGGCGCACTGACCTGTATTCTGTAATTATGGACTGAAATTCTGGAACGCCCACGAAATGCCCATAAACACGCCCCTTTTAAGCTACGTGAGTTTATTTTGAACTGCACACTTTGCAATTTAGGTGCAGTTCTTTATAGAATACCCTTAGAGATTGCCACACATAAATTGTAATTATTGCCAAATAGTGCTCATTACTGATTGAGTCCTGTTAAATATGCTGATTACCTTGTTCTTCCAATTAAGTTACACACGTATCTCCGCATGGAATCTAAGCGCCATATATAAAATCTGGGGGTTCGTGCCTATTTTTTCTGGGGCTGAATCTTGAGCGCCATTTATAGAATTTCCTCCTTTGTGTCCTTTTGTTTTCTGATAATAATGCACACTGTTTGAATGCACACACTATCGGGAAAACGTGCTCATTCTTTCTGAAAGTGTTAACTATTTCTAAAAGAGGGTGCACTCTTCCTCAAAATGGAAATAAAAGACTAACCAAGACAAAAGAAACAATGCTGAAAATGACACAGGCAATGAAACAAAATGAAAATGTTGGGGCTACCCATCCCTAGCACCCCCCAGAATTATACCTGCCATGATTCTTAGGAACCTCCTGACAAGTCATTAACATTTGTACTGGACTACACACAGAACAAAAATGTTATTAGAGGACAATAATTGTGCATATGACTTTGTGGAATAATTGGATTTGGAAAAATATATCCATGATCAATTCCTCTTGGCTTCAATTACACACCTTGAAAATTTGGTGTAGACAGACCCCCCCAAATGACATCGTCATAAGGGCAAAATCTGCCTAGGAATAAGTCTGAAGGATGAGATCTTCACTTTGCCTTGATCACCAATGTAATATTAGCAGCATAAGAACATAAGATTTGCCATATCGGGACGGGCAGAAGTTCCATCAAGCCCAGTATCCTGTTTCCAATCAAGTTCCTAGAAATAAGCTGTGGATTTTCCCATCTTAATAAAGGCTTATAGACTTTCCTTTTAGGAAATTTTCCAACCCTTTTTTAAACCCTGCTAAGCTAACTGCTTTAACCACATTCTCTGGCAATGAATTCCAGAATTTAATTAGAGAGGTGTGGTAGCCGTATTAGTCCACTTTTAAAGGTAATCAATAGAAATAAAACAAAATAAAACATGGAAAAGAAAATAAGTTGATACCTTTTTTTATTAGACATAACTTAATACATTTCTTTATTAGCTTTCGAAGGTTGCCCTTCTTCATCAGATCAGAAATAAGCAAATGTTGGTAGATGTATAGAGAGAACGGCCCCTTCAGGTTGCTTAATAACTTGTAAAAATAATAAACAAATCACAGGGGTCAACAGAGTCAAATTTGAGAAGTGTAATCAGTCTTAATTCTTATTTTTGACTCCATTTTCTAAATTTACTGTTCAGTGTAAAAAGACTGTATTGTCCTTCCTTGAAGACACGTCCCATATCCCAGAAACTCTCTTTTTCAACCTCTGAAATGCTCTTCACAGTTGAGTCCAATTTCAAGTCAAGATCCATTTTGTCACACAGCTATCATCCCAGACAAAACTGTCTCTTTCAAATGCATAATCACCCGCCAAAAAAATTCTACTGTCATTTCTCTAAAGGGCTGAGCTCTTTGCGCCTGTCCCTTAACATGGACAAACAGAATCCAAAGTATACTAGACTAATCAGAATTTGAATAAAGCTAACCCTCTAACCTTCAATCATGGCCAGACACCCTCACGAGTATTCACAAAGACTTCAAACTCCACCACTAGGCATCTGGAGTAACCCTGTACAGGAAAACAGCAGGGAAAATGATCCAAATCAGCGGTGCGAAAGGAGCAGATTACACAATAAAAAAGTCCCTTGATAAATATTTTTCTGAGGTCTATAAGTAAAAAAGAGCCCAACACTGGCTCTGTTTCGCCCACACAGGTGCTAAGATAACTAATAACAAATAAAACAAAAAACATACCAGTAAACAGTAATAAATAATGCTAAATAGACAACGAGCAATACAAATAAAAACATAAATATGTCAGAAATAATAAGATATTAATACTAAAATACCACAACATGTACAGCAAATTAATCCAAAATGAGTATAAAGGGCCTTATTCTATAAAAGTGATGCTCCTAAATTTATGCTCCTACTTTAGGAGCATAATTTATGCTCCTAAATTAGGAGCATAATCTATACTGGATCATAGAGTATGCTCGTAATTTAAAAGAATAAATTTAGAAGCATAAATTTTAGGAGTACAATCTTTATAAAGTAAGGCCCAAAATGTGTAAATGAATGAATAACGAGGACATCTTTTTACTAAGGCGCGCTAGCGTTTTCAGCACATGCTAATATTTAGGGTGCGCTAAACGTTAGAGAGATCCATATATTCCTATGGACGTCTCTAACGTTTAGCATGCCCTAAATATTAGCGCACCTTAGTAAAAGAGGCCCTAAATAAATAAAACGCATATATATTTATGCATCACCTGAACAGATACCAAGGAGATTGTAAAACAAGGATATATACTCAGGCGTTGTACACAAGCCATTTCACCACCTTGGTCTAAAACTAGAAAATCGGAGAGGGTGGAAAGCACTACTTAAAATCACATACTAAGATAAGAACCTGCTAAAAGACAAAAATACAGTGGTCCAGGCTGAAAGAAACTATAAATAGGGCCACGAACCTTTATGTAAGGAAAGTAAATAAAAGCAAGAGAAAAAGGAAACCGATATGGTTCTCCAAACAAGTGGCTGAGAAAATAAAGGCTAAAGAGTTGGCGTTCCAGAAATACACAAAAACTCAAGAACAGGAACACGGGAAGGAATACCGGAGGAAACTGAAAGAAGCCAAGAGAGAGATACGTCTGGCGAAAGCGCAAGCGGAAGAACTAATGGCTAGAAATGTAAGGAGGGGCGACAAAATTTTCTTCAGGTATATTAGTGAAAGGAGAATGACTAAAATGGGAATTGTGAGACTAAAAGATACTGCGAACCGCTATGTAGATAGTGATGAAGAAAAAGCAAATTTGCTAAATAGATACTTTTGTTCTGTTTTCACAGAAGAAAATCCTGGAGCAGGACCGCGATGGACTGGAAAAAGTACAAATGAAAATGGAGTGGATACAGCATCATTTACAGAAGAGAGTGTGTATGAACAACTTGGAAAGCTAAAGGTGCACAAAGCCATGGAACCGGACGGGATCCACCCCAGGATATTAAGGGAGCTCAGAGAGGTTCTGGCGGGTCCTCTTAAAGATTTGTTTAATAAATCCTTGGAGACGGGAGAGGTTCCGAGGGATTGGAGAATGGCGGAGGTGGTCCCTCTTCACAAAAGTGGTGATAGGGAAGTAGCTGGAAACTACAGGCCGGTAAGCCTCACTTCGGTTATTGGAAAAGTAATGGAAGTGATGCTGAAGGAAAGGATAGTGAATTTCCTGGAAGCCAATAAGTTGCAAGATCCGAGACAACATGGTTTTACCAAAGGGAAATCGTGCCAAACGAATCTCATTGAGTTTTTTGATTGGGTGACAGGAGAATTGAATCAGGGACGAGCTATGGACGTAATCTACTTAGATTTCAGCAAAGCTTTTGACACGGTTCCCCACAGGAGGCTTTTAAATAAACTGGATGGGCTGAAGATAGGACCTAAAGTGGTGAACTGGATTAGGAACTGGTTGACGGACAGACGCCAGAGGGTGGGGGTGAATGGAGTTAGCTCGGAGGAGGGAAAGGTGAGTAGTGGAGTGCCTCAAGGATCGGTGCTGGGGCCGATTCTGTTCAATATATTTGTGAGTGACCTTGCCGAAGGGTTAGAAGGTAAAGTTTGCCTATTTGCGGATGATACTAAGATCAGTAACACAGTGGACACCCCGGAGGGAGTGGAAAACATGAAAAAGGATTTCAAGAAGCTAGAACAATTGTCTAAGGTCTGGCAATTAAAATTCAATGTGAAGAAATGCAAAGTGATGCACTTAGGGAATAGAAATCCACGGGAGACGTATGTGTTAGGTGGCGAAAGTCTGATAGGTTCGGACGGGGAGAGGGACCTTGGGGTGATAGTATCTGAGGATTTGAAGGCGACGAAACAGTGTGACAAGGCGGTGGCTGTATCTAGAAGGTTGTTGGGCTGTATAGAGTAGAGAGCTGCACGGCTTCCGTCCCCGCGGGAATCCCGCGGAACCCGCGGGATTCCCGCAGGGACGGAGGCAGTTCCTGCGGGGTTCCCGCGGGGACGGAAGCTGTTCTGCGGGGTTCCCGCGGGGACGGAGTCAGTTCCTGCGGGGTTCCCGCGGGGATGGAACCAATTCTGTGGGCTTCCCGTGGAATTGTAAGCTCCACCTGCAACAGCCTCTCATCTACCGAATACCAATTTCTTTGAGTGCTGTCTCTTCCTCCTCTTCTTCCTTGCTTTAACAGCATAAATGTGGAAAGTTTTCCATTAAGGAGGTGGTAGAGTCACAAATGATGACGGAATTCAAAAAGGCTTGGGATGAACACAGAGGATCTCTAATTAGAAAATGGAAGTTATATAAAAGCTAACCTTAAATGGCTGCATGTGTGTGGATGTGTCAAGTGACGCTTAGATGGCGACTCTGGCAGTGATGAACTAGGGCTGATACCTGGCAGACTTGTATGGTCTGTGTCTCATACATGGCAATCTGGTGTAGGATGGGCTGGAAAGGGCTTAGACAGCAACTTCAGTGGCTGGAACATGAGGACAGTGCTGGACAGACTTTTACGGTCTGTGTCCCACAAATGAGTGGGCTTCGATGGCAACTCCAGCAGTTGGAACATAAGGATGGGGCCAGATAGACTTCTGTGGTCTTTGTTCCAGAAACACGAAAGAAAGACCATAATCAAGTATATAATATCACACTCGTTGATTTAATGATGAATTGATCATGAGTGTGACTATTAGCAGAGTGGATGGACCGTTCAGGTCTATTTGCTGTCACTTACTTTGTTACTATTAATCCTCTTTGCTCCCAGGCTGGTGCACAGACCTCAGCTCTGACACAGGCACGAGAATCAGATGTCACCTGACCTACTGGTGCGTGCATGTGGCGACCTCTCAGCACACAATGCCAGTGAATCAGAGACAAATCTTACATGTGCGCACCAGAGTGTTCCAAGTTCCAACTTCCGTTCCTTCCTTGCCTACAGTGCTGTGGCTCAAATCCAGAGAGAGACTGAGGGAGCTGACTGGAACTTTCTTTTATGTACTATTAAATTCTTACGGGGACGGGTGGGGATGGGTTAGATTCTTGCGGGGACGGGTGGGGACGGGTTGGGATGGTTTAAATTTTTGCGGGGATGGGTGGGGATGGGTAAGATTCCAGTGGGGATGGGTGGGGACGGGTAAGATTCCAGCGGGGACGGGTGGGGATGGGTAAGATTTCTGTCCCCGTGCAACTCTCTAGTATAGAGAGAGGTGTGACCAGCAGAAGAAAGGAAGTGTTGATGCCCTTGTATAAGTCGTTGGTGAGGCCCCATCTAGAGTATTGTGTTCAGTTTTGGAGGTCGTATCTTGCTAAGGATGTAAAAAGAATCAAAGCGGTGCAAAGAAAAGCTACGAGAATGGTATGGGATTTGCGTAACAAGACGTATGAGGAGAGACTTGCTGACCTGAACATGTATACCCTGGAGGAAAGGAGAAACAGGGGTGATATGATACAGACGTTCAAATATTTGAAAGGAATTAATCCGCAAACGAACCTTTTCCGGAGATACGAAGGCGGTAGAACGAGAGGACATGAAATGAGATTGAAGGGGGGCAGACTCAAGAAAAGTGTCAGGAAGTATTTCTTCATGGAGAGAGTGGTGGATGCTTGGAATGCCCTCCCGCGGGAGGTGGTGGAGAGGAATACGGTAACGGAATTCAAACATGCGTGGGATAAACATAAAGGAATCCTGTTCAGAAGGAAAGGATCCTCAGGAGCTTAACCGAGATTGGATAGCAGAGCCGGTAGTGGGAGGCGGGGCTGGAGGTTAGGAGGCGGGGATAGTGCAGGGCAGACTTATACGGTCTGTGCCAGAGCCAGTGGTGGGAGGCGGGACTGGAGGTTGGGAGGCAGGGATTGCGCTGGGCAGACTTATACGGTCTGTGCCAGAGCCGGTGGTTGGAGGCGGGGATAGTGCTGGGCGGACTTATACGGTCTGTGCCAGAGCCGGTGGTTGGGAGGCGGGGCTGGTGGTTGGGAGGCAGGGCTAGTGCTGGGCAGACTTATACGGTCTGTGCCCTGAAGAGCACAGGTACAAATCAAAGTAGGGTATACACAAAAGTAGCACACATGAGTTGTCTTGTTGGGCAGACTGGATGGATCGTGCAGGTCTTTTTCTGCCGTCATCTACTATGTTACTATGTATTCACGTGTGCCAAAAGGTGGCAGTCTCACTGTTAGCATAGAATGAGCTGCTCTTCTTTTCCCTCTTCATACTTCCTCCTGTGGTACCTGCTCTTTCTTCTTTTGGCTTTTCCAATCATTTGTATGCTGACCATACGCAGCTTTCTTTGTCCTCTCCTTCCCTTCCTCCATGTTTTTATCTTCATTTGTATTCTGTGAAGAAGTATTTTTTTTAGGTTACTTCTGAATCTCTCCCCTTTCACCTTTGTCCTATGAACCCTCACTCCAGAGCCTCCCTTCAATTGAAAGAGACTTGCCCAGAGAGTTTATATTTTAACAGAAAGTAAAGGTGCCCGGATGAATTTTGTACTTGCTTGTTACAGGAGGATGAACCTGTTCAATCTTCTTTGATTCATGAGGATCCATGAACAGTAGTTCTTGTTGTTGTTTAAGGCTCAGTGAGAACACCGATGTTACAACTGGATGGTCTGTCATGACAAAAAATGTTTATCATGATTCACTGACAACCTGCCAATAACACATTTGGAAACAAATTTTAGGGTCCAAAACTTTTTTTTTTTTAATTTATGATCCACTTTTTCAATTTTAATTGTAAATTAGTGAGAACAAAAAAACCCTAAGGCCCCTGTTTACTAAGGCGCATTAGCGTTTTTAACGAGCGTTAAACATTAACGTGTGCTAAACGTTAAAGACACCCATAGGAATATATGGGTGACTTTAGCGTTTAATGCGCGTTAATGTTAGACGCGTGTTAGTAAACAGAGCCCTAAGCTTAAAAGCAGCTCAAAGCAAAACTAGAATAGTAAATGTTTTTATAAAATGCTCCTAATAAGCAAGTAACACACATACTCCCAATTCTATAAAAGTCACCAAAAACCGCACATATAATTTAGTTGAATAACGAGCCAATTAGTGCCAATAATTGGCATTTTAACAAGCGATTGTTGGCACTAATTAGATTTAATTGGAACTTACACATGTAAATTTAGGTATGGGTTCCGTGTCTAAACTTAAGTGCGAGTAAAAAAAAAAGGGGGTGCTGAAATGGGAGGGTCATGAACGGAATGGGAACGTTCCTAGCATTTACTCACGTTGTTCTAGAATAACAGAGATACACGCCTAATTTAGATGCATCTATATGCATCATGTTTCAGTTGCTGCAAATGGCTGCGCCTAAGTTAAGCATGAGCCCCGGGCAAAAATCCCAATAAATAAATAAGCACTATTCTATAAACCGTGAGTAACTATAAGCACGGCTTATAGAATAGCACTTTTTTCATGCCATATATAGAATTCACCCCATATTGGGAACAAAATAAACATGACTAACAAAATTAAAATGCTTCAAATAATGACATATAAATTCATACAGTCTATGATAAAATCACCTCTCAAAAGCAAAAAAAAAAAAACAACAACAACATTCAACAGCATCCACAAGCTGCAGGAACAACTCATTCCTGACTAGTTTTCTGATGCCCAATAAATCTGTGTGCAGCTAAGCATCTTTAGAGATCTTGTTCCATAAATCTAGTGCAGCACAAAAGGATGGTCACGTCCTAGTGCTTTAACGAGGACAGACTAAAAAGCTGCATTCCTTACCAATCTGTCCCTCAAAAAGCATGAGAGGCTCTACATGTTAACAGTAACATCTTAAACTGAGACCTGAATTTCACGGAAGTCAGTCTAGGCTTTTTAATGCTGGTAACATGGGGTCTCATTCCCCTTCTTCCCCTCTCCTTGAAATAATACATTCATTTTGCACTGCCTTTTTGCTAAATTCTCTGAGGCAGTCCTATATGAATTTTCAATAGTCAATACAGAAAAGCACAAGTACATTTACTATTGATACCAGTGGCATAGTTAGACCTGTTTTGGGTGGGTCCTCCAGAATTAATGTGGATAGGCCCTTCCATGTCCCTCCCCTCCCTGGTAGATATATAAAATAGGGTTTTTTTTAAACCTTCCTCTCAGCTCCTTCGCTTCCCCCCCCCATCCAACATCTCTCCCTCTCTCCCCAATCCCCCACCTATGAACTGGCAATTCCCCCTGTAGGCCAGTAAGGAAACAGAAGTGATGTCAGCAAGAGCAACACGTGGCAGAAAGAAGCCTGCTGGGCTGAGGCAGACAGTGAAAATGAATCGTTGTGGTTGCCTCCGAGGTACACCAGGGAGGGGAGATTCAGAGATCAGGGCAGATACCGGGTTGCCAGCGGAGGAGGGGAGAGTGTGCTGCCGTCACTGGGTGGCCCCGAGCCAAAACTGGGTGAGCCTGTGTTCACCCCGGCCCAAACCGAGCTATGTCACTGATTGATACGAGGTCTTTTGGTAGCAGAATGTAGTAGAGATGATGCATTCCAGAAAGCTAAAGAAAGGCACTTAACTACACTAAATTTATGGTTCCATCTAGAGGGAACAGCCCATATCTGGTGATATGAAAATGGAAAGTCCCTGAAATCCAAAAAACATTTACTTACTAATGGAGGGGTCGTTAATGCTTTCTTTTCTCTCCCACTCATACCGTTGAGTTAAATATTTCTCATCTTCCCTTTTAATCTTGAATATGACATCAGGATTTAGAATTGAATAACCTGCCAATAAAAACAGCATCATTACATTTTAAACTCTTTCTTATAGAAACCCTGGAGGTTTCCTGTTCTAATGGAGCACTGGAGGCGAGTACATAGAGTGTATCTGGATGAAAGTATTCCCCTGAGAAAGAAGACTGGTGGCAAAGACCTGAGGAGGAAGCTGAGGGTCATTTGGGGTCTCTGACATTGCACCAGGAGGGAGGTGCAGAAGGATGGATGGCACCAATACTCCTTTCAGCTGTCACATTAAAAGTGACAGTGACAGGAACTAGGAATGGGCAGCCAAAGCATTTCATGTCACTTTTTCTCAGGTTTTTTTTCCATTCTGGAATGAATGTCATCAAAAGTGCGCACTATGTATAAAGAGGGCTTCCTATGGGAAAGAGGTGGCACTCTTCTTATAGACTGTGCACTATATTCAAAGAGGCTATACTCTTCTTAAAGAGTGTGCACTATTTACCAACAATGCACACATGCGAGAGCGTGCACACATGCTTGCACTATTGCTACAAAGTGCACACTCTTTTAAGAAGAGTACAGCCTCTTTACACATACGAGCCAATCAGCGCTGATAATTGGTGATAACAACCAATTATCAGCACTAATTGGCAATAATTAGGATTTACTCACATATCGTATAACAATGTGCGCGTAAATCCTAATGCGCGTATATATTTGGGGGTGTGGATAGGGGTGTTTCTGGGGGCATTCCCAAATGTTTTGTGTGTCAATTTAGAATATGGCCAAGCTGCGCAGCTTATGACTAAGCGTGATTCTGTAAAGGATGAATACTCTTTATAGAATTGCGCTAATTGTGTTAAATTTTAAGTGCCAATTTTTAGGCGCTACTTAAATAATATAACCCATAGTGTGCAGTCTTTAAGAAAAATACGCCCTCCTACTGTTGGGTCAAGGTTTTGACAATTACAACCACGTGGTTTCAATGCTGATATCACGAGGCTTTGGCCTGGCAATGGAACATACTTCGCTGCACAGCGGTGGAGGAATGTGGCCATCACTTGTTTTTCTTTTCAGCTGTCATGTTCTCCCTTATTTAACTTTTGGGGAGCCCCTCACTTGAGCTTACACCACTGGGTGTTTGAATTAAATAGAGGATTCTATATGCTCATTAACCCCGGGGGTGGGAGGAGCAGAGAAATTAAGGAGAAATAATAAAAAACTGACTGGATAAGGAATGATCCTACAAGGGTTACATCTCTAGGGCTGACATTTAAAGCCACTGACAATGGTGTTTAAGAGAGGGAGTGCCCAAGTCAGTAAAGACTGGGTTCACCAGCATGCCTTCTGAAGGGGTGGGTTATCAGCCACACCATACAGTGACTGCAGTGGTCATTGCTGCTTCTTTGAGGCCACATGATACATCTGACAGGATCCTGGCTTGCTAGCTGGCTGTGTCATCCTAAGGGAACTGTTTCCAGACTGTCTGGGTGCCAGTTAGCTTGGCAACAAGCTGGATATGAACAGGAATATCTGAATAGTCCAGACTGGCCAACTGGTCTTCTTTTCCTCTGTTCCTTCTGTTCCTCCTGAGATAATTGTAACCTCTGATCCAGAATATTTCCAGAAACAGCATGCAGCTGTGTATCTGCACAATAATTCTTTCTCCTTCTCTATTTGGCTTTCGATTATACCGATTTGGCCGGGTTTAGGAGAAGGCCGGCCATCTCCCGATTTGTGTCGGAAGATGGCCGGCCTTCTCCTTCGAAAATAAAAAAAGGATAGTTGGGGGGATGTTTGTTACATCTAAACTAAATCACAGAGTGCTACCTTTTCATATTTTCCATTGTCCTCTCACTGCCTGCCCTCTACCTGGGGTGAGGTAATTGTGTCAGCAGCCCTATATACTCTTTGTGTGATTCACAGCTTTAGACCTATATAAACAGTACTAAAGTTAAGATTAGTTATAGGAAGCTTCCAGGCACACATCACTTCTGTTCATAACCCTCCTAGGTGGAGGCTAAATGTGTCAATCTTCTTTGCAACCAAGTGCCCTACGAGAGAGCAGGTGTCCCAGCATCTTGTTAGGCACATCCAATACAGAAATCTCATTTTCAGGATATACAATAAAGATAACTGTTATCCTGGTCAGTGAGAGGATGAAAGGTAAGATACGACCTGTGGAATCTATTTACCGCCTAAAAGTGCTATGTGTTGGATAGTATTAATTAGGGATTCTGATCGTTTGGAATTTCACTGGTTTATTTTTGAGATAATTAGGTACTTTCCAATGGTCAGAAAAACAGGGGTTTATTGGTGTATTTACAAGAAGAAGAAAAAATATTTTGTGGGGTTTTTTAGGTGGATTCCATTCAATGAACCCAAACCACAATTTTCCAGCCCCACTCCTCCCCTTCTCTAAGCCCCAGCCCCCCTCCCCTGTCCCAGATCCAGCACTTCCTCCTAACTTCAACAGAACAGCAGAGGCTTGTGTCTTAGTTCTTCTTTCCCTGTGCTGCTTCATCCAGCTCTTCTGCCGGCACCAAGGGAATCAGGAAGGGGTTGGGAACTGTGCATGTTCTCACATTTCAAATCCTCCATTGCTGGCAGAAGAGCCAGATGAAGCAGCAAAAAGTGGCAGCAGCAAACATACATGCTTCCGGCTTTTGAAAGGGACTCCAGTGGCAGTGGCTCACACTGATGACATCATCTAGCTACAAGGACAGATTTTTTTTTTTTTTTTGGGGGGGGGGGGTGGGTTCAGTTATAACTAGAAATCTCTGTTTCCCAATTGAGATGGTTATTGGGGTTTTCGGATTATAACTAAAAATTAGAAACCCTAAGTATAATTATCCAAAATCCAATAAATTATGTAAAGAGTAGTTACTTACCTGTAACAGGTGTTCTCCGAAGACAGCAGGCTGCATATTCTCACAAGTGGGTGACGCCACGTCGGCCCCGGAGGATTTTAAAGCAAAATCTAAAAATCTCTTCTACGGCGTTCCGTCGCGCGAGCGAACGCACTGCGCATGTGCGCACACCTCTTCCCGCTCGCCGTGCGGACACGCCCCTCAGTTAAATCCAAAAGATGGAGGAGACAACTCCAAAAGGGGAAGGTGGGAGGGTTTGTGAGAATATGCAGCCTGCTGTCTTCGGAGAACACCTGTTACAGGTAAGTAACTACTCTTTCTCCAAAGACAAGCAGGCTGATATTCTCACAAGTGGGGTATCCCTAGCTTCCAGGCTTACACAACACAACAAACAGTGGTCAATTGAGTCTCGCAATGGCGAGGCCAGAATAAAATTGACCTGAAAAGAAGAAACATCTAAATGAGTGTAGCCTGGAACAGAACAAAAATGGGCTTAGGAGGGTTGGAGTTGGATTCTAAACCCCAAAGAAGTTCTGCAGCCCCGACTGCCCAAACCGACTGACGAGTCGGCTATTGCTGAAGGCAGTAGTAAGATGTGAATGTGTGGACTGATGACCACGCCGCAGCTTTGCAGATCTCTTCAATAGTGACTGATCTTAGATGAGCCACCGACTCAGCCATGGCTCTAATTTTGTGAGCCGTGACATGGCCTTCTAGAGTCAGTCCAGCTTGGACAAAAATGAAGGAGACGCACTCTGCTAGCCAAGAAGAAATTATGCGGTTTCCGACAGCAACTGGCATTAAAAGAAATAAACAACTGGGCGGACCGTCCGAGGGAGCTCGTCTGCTCCACGCAAAAAGTGCGGAGCTTGCTTTCGCCAGGGCTTGTAAGATGAGGGAGAAAGAATGTTGGCAAGACAACTGACTGGAGCAGATGGTACTCCGATACCAGCGCCAGTAAGAACTTTGTCTGCATGTGGAGAAATACTCTGTTAAGATGAGAAGTAAGGTAAGGCGCTTGAGCTACTAGAGACCGAAGCTCACCGACCTTACGAGTTGAAGGAACAGCCACTAAGGAAAACGACCTTCCAGGTCCAATACTTCAGATGGCAGGAATCCAGTGGCCCGAATTGAGCTTGCAGCAGCTGGATGAAAACGACATTGGGACCCCAAGATACTGGATAAGGAGTGATAGGAACTCTGACCGAAGCATAAGAGCCAACTGTCAAAATTATTGTGGGTGCTAAGCCCAACAGAAATAATCTCCCTTAGACACATACAAGGAATTTTCTCAATATTGGGGGAGAAATAAACCTCTCGTGAAGTGGACAGCTAAAGGCTGACCTTTCACACGTTGATGATAAGCTCTTATTGCACGAAGATGAATACTGACAGAGTTGGTCTTGAGACCAGACTCAGATAGGTGTAGAAAGAACTCAAGCAAGGTCTGTATAAGACAAGATGCAGGATCTAGGGCCTTGCTGTCACACTAGACGGCAAACCTCTTCCATGAAAAAGAATAACACCTCTTTGTGAAATCTTTTCTGAAAGCAAGCAAGAGTCGGGAGACACTCTGGAAAACTCAACGAAACCCCACTCTCAACATCCAGACCGTGTGAGCCAGAGATTGGAGGTTGGGATGTAGAAGTGCCCCCTCGTTCTGCGTAATGAGAGCTGGAAAACATTCCAACTCCAGAAGAAGAGGGAATCCTATCTGACGCAGCTAGAAAAGAGCAATCAGAATCATGGCTCCACAATCTTGCTTGAGAAACAGCAAAGTCTTTTCCACCAGATGTATGGGAGGATACGCATACGGAAAACCTGTCTCCCAAAGAAGGAGAAAGGCATCCGATGGTAGCCTGCTGTGAACCTGCAGCCTGGAACAGAACTGAGGGACTTTGCGATTGGACTAAGTAGCAAAAGATCCACTGAGGGGTCTTTCGAACTATAGGCATGCTCAACTGTAGCATTATCCTGCTCAGCCTGTCGGCCAGACTGCTGTTTACGCCAATTAGATAAGTGGCTTGGAGAAAACATGCCGCATTGCGGGCTCACCGCTACATCTGCATGGCATCCTAACTCAGAGGGCAAGATCCAGTACTCCTTTGTTATCGAGTACATCACAACCCGATTGTTTGTTGAATTAAAATAATTTGGTTGGATAGCCAGGAGGGATGCAACCTTCGTCAGCAGCTTTTGACTGAGTAAGATGCCTCAGAATCAAAATAGAGAGAATTAACTACCTCTGAGGGGAATACCGAAGACTGGCGAACAGTCGGGTTACATCCTCTAGATACCCTAAACTTGATACCACTGGGAAGCTAGGATGCACTGAGCGGATGTCATGTGCAAAAGTGCCATGGGAGTTACATGAACTGCGGAAGCCATGTGTCTAGAAGTCTCAATATGTACTGTGCTGTAATCTGTTGAGACGGGCAATCATCGTGTTAAGGGAACACATGCACTCCCAGTCCATGAAGATACGCTGCAACAACAGCCAGGCACTAGGAAAAAAACATACTCTGGATGCAAAGAGAGTATAAGTATCCTGTAAATCCAGAGAGCATAACCAATCGTTTTCCTGAAGTATGGGAAGAAGGATGCCCAGGGAAAGCATCCTGAACCAAATCTGTTTAGGCCCCTTATGTCTATGATGGGACGCAACCCACAAAGAAAGACCTGGAATAGAATCTCAACCCTTCTTGCCCTGGTGGAACGGGCTCGACTGCATTGGCGCTGAGAAAAGCAGAGAGTTCCTCTGCAAGTACTCACTTTTGATGGAAGCTAAAGGATTAAGCTTCCAATGAACAATGTGGAGGGTTTGATTCCAGATTGAGAATGTATCCTAACCGGACTAGTTGAAAAACCCCACCGGTTGGAGGATAAAAGAAGTCACCTTTGGTGGAGAAATGTAAACTTCCCCCCCGACAGGCAGAATGGCCGGTACGGACATTTTTTTTTTTTTTTTTTTTTTAGTGGCTATACTGAATTGGAGCCAGTCAAAAACCCCTCTGTTTCCTGGGGAATAGGTGCAGGGGCCTGATTAGGTGCACGCCGCTGACTAGAACGAGCGTGCTGAGGCATAGCCCGAACCGGCTGTCGAGAAGTAGGAGTATAGGTACGACCCCTTAAGGCACAAGGAAAACTACTCCTCTCTCTAAAGAACTTCCAAGATGAGGAAGTGTATGCAGAGCATATCTACAGTTTTCTGCTGAGTCTCCTCCTCCAGGAGAGAGGCACACAGTCATGAGAGTCTGCGCATCACTGTACCTAGAGCAGAAATCTAGGTGTTACATTACAAGTGTCGAAAATGCCCTTGGACAGGAACCTGCGACACACCGTGTGCTACCTGACCACTTGGTGAAAAGGTTTAGCCTACTCCGGTGGGTATGCTCGTAAAGATCTGACAAGACTTGATTTGGGATGCGATCATGCCAGCCTGGTACGCCATTCTCCAAAAGAGGCTAAGGATGTATGCTCTGGCCCCGGGGGCGCCGAAATAAGTTCTTAGAACTCCTATCTGTTCTGAGTGCAGAAGACTCAGGTGAAGATAGTAGTCCAGGACCTCTAGCATCTGGGCATTGGGATTCACAATCTCCACTGTAATGTCAGATGACCATCATTGAACTGAACTAACTACTCAAACAGAGCAGCTCAGATCCAAACGCGTCCGATATGGAGGCTACTATGGGTCGAGAAGTTGCTCCAGTAGGGTGCGAACACCCATACCAGAGGCAGCATCGGTGAAGGAGACCAGGTGAAAAGCCAGATGCCGCAGGAGGCGGTAGCACCCATGGCATCCAATGGTACCCATGGTCCCGAAGCCAAGGACAAAGTCTGGAAATGCAAGGGAATCGAAACCAGACTGCTAGACCATGGCACCGACGGTACCGATGATACACATGGTACCGATGGACCCCGGTACCAATGGTACCCATGGTACTTGGTACCGATGATAGTCATGGTATCTGGTATCGATGGTACCCATGATACCTGGTACCGATGGTAGCCATGACATGTGGTACCAATGGTACCCATGATATCCGGCACCAACAGCACCGACGGTACCGATGGTACACATGGCACCGACGGTGCTCATGACACCTGGTACCAACGGCACCCATGGCACCGATGGTACCTGGTCATGATATCTGGTATCGATGGTACTCATGTGCCGACGGCATCCATGATACCTGATACCCATGTATCCACGGTACCGACGATACCTGATACTATGGTACCGATGGCAGTCATGATACTCGGTACCGATGGGCGATGATACCTGGTACTGATAGTCGATGGTGCCCATGATACCTGGTGCCGATGGTGCCCATGACTCCCGGTACCGACAGCACCCATGGCACCGATGACACTCAGCATCGACGGCACCCATGGTACCGATGATACCCGGTGCCGACGGGACCCATGGTACCGATGATACCCGGTACCGACGGGACCCATGACACCGACCATGGTACCAATGTAGTTGGTATCGATACTCCTCGGTACCGACGCACCGATGATATTCGGTACCGACAGTACCCATGGCACCGATGATACTCGGTACCGACGGCACTCATGGCACCGATGATACCCGGTACCGACAGCACCCATGGCACCGATGACACTCGGCATCGACGGCACCCATGGTACCGATGATACCCGGTGCCGACGGGACCCATGGTACCGATGATACCTGGTACCGACGGGACCCATGACACTGACCATGGTACCAATGTTCCTGGTATCGATACTCCTCGGTACCGACGGTACCCATGACACCTGGCACCGATGGTATCCACGGCACCGATGACACCTGGTACCGATGTACCGGTGCATCGACGTCCAATGCCAGGATACCTCCATAACAGAGGGAGCAACGCTCTCGGCACCGACTGATGTCTGAAGCCCGGATACCTCCATAACCGAGGGAGCAAAGCTCTGGGCATCTCCTTTGGGCATCCCTGGCAGAGTAGAATACGTCTCGGTTCTTTGAGACACTACTTGCGCTTCACAGGGAGATGATCCGGCCCAAGACACATCCGCCGATGCGCCCGAATGACCTGCCAAGCAGGAGGCGCCGAGGCAGGTGGAGACCTATTCGATGCATAACTATACCCAGCGTGCATCGGTCTCTGTCGGACTCCAGAATGATCTCCTTTGGGCATCCCTGGCAGAGTAGAATACGTCTCGTTTCTTTGAGACACTACTTGCGCTTCACAGGGAGATGATCCGGCCCAAGACACATCCTCCGATGCGCCCGAATGACCTGCAGAGCAGGAGGCGCCGAGGCGGGTGGAGACTCACTTCAAAGGTTACACCACTGATATTGTGTCACCAGGTTGCCCATGCAGTGGCTGACCAGGGATGCACCTGCTTAGGTTCCTGGTTTTTCCTGTGACATACACCTTCACACTTGTGGGGCTTAAAGACAGTGGTGTGCTGGAGCAGGTTCTCACAGCTCTGGAAAGCCATTTGTAAAGTTTTAATAAATGGATCCTAAAAATGTGGGCTTGTTTAGTTTGCTGGCGAGAGAGAGCCCACAGATAACAATATGCCAGCATTTTTATAAGAAAAGAGAAGCTTAAATGCTTTGTTTTCCTTTCAGGCACAGCCCCTTGTGACTCTGGCAACTACTTAACTTTTCCTTGCCCCAGGTACAAAAAAGTACCTGTATATATAAGCCACAATGAGCCTGCCATGAAAGGATCAAATGAAAAAATAAAGAACACCCAAAAAGGGTAAAATAAAAAAATAAAAAAGAGATTTTACTCCGAGGACCTGAAGAAAACACGAAGCACTAACAAACTCCGTGTCTCCTCAGACGCGGAAAAAGAAAAACTGAGGGGCGTGTCCGCACGGCGAGCGGGAAGAGGTGTGCGCACATGCGCAGTGCGTTCGCTCGCGCGACGGAACGCCGTAGAAGAGATTTTTAGATTTTGCTTTAAAATCCTCCGGGGCCGACGTGGCGTCACCCACTTGTGAGAATATCAGCCTGCTTGTCTTTGGAGAATACAGGGTTAGCACATCAAGCGCTTACACAGAAGTTGTGGTTCTGAGGTGGGAATCGGAGAAATAAATCATCCCTCCTGTATCTCACTATAGCTCTTAAAGAAAAACCTCCCAACTGCTATTGCATTAAGTGTCTAGTTTAACATGTGCAAGCTTTATATTACAGGGCTCCCTACACTGCTACTGGAAGGTTAAATGACTTGCAGAAGACTCAGATTGAGGGAAATAAAGGGCTTCAAGACTGAGCTCTGTACCCCCACCTCCAATTGTTATTTATAAAAGAGTCATTAAATTCAAAATAAAGAAGGTTGCCACCTGATGCCACACTGTTTGGGACAGGCCACTCCAGTGCTGGCTTTAACCCAGTGCATGCTGGGATTTACAGCTCTGATTTTCTGAGGGAAATCAATGGGAAAATGTGCCCTGAGATATTTTGCATACAAAGGGGTAAAACTAGCACTGGATTCACCCGTTTCTCAGAGCATGGAGCCAGGGGGCAACCTTAGGATGCAAGAACAGAAATAGAGGGCCCCAGGCAACATTTTTTAAGAGGTGGAACAGTTTTGTTTTAATTTTGTTTGATCCATAGTTTTCTTCTTTTTTTAATTTAATTTACTTAATTTGCAAATGTTCTTGTTTTGTCAAACTTTTGTGGTGCCTTTTTTTCTATATTATTTAATTTTTGCCTTTCATCTCCCTTCAGTTTTTGTCTGCCCTTTCTGCCCCTCCTCCTGATCTCTCTGTCCAGCAGCCTTTCTCCCTGGATTCAGGCCAACAGTGACAGCCACTATGACCATTTTGACCGGGCTCAAGCCCTAAGCAGTTGCAACAGTTCCTTTTGAACTGGGAATTATGTCATCTCCCTAGTTTTAGGTGTGCAGGCAATCTGGCAACTGGGATTTTTTCCAGCCCTCAAAAAATGGATGATACAGAGAGTCTACAGGTACTAAATGAGAGAAAAGGCACCTTTACCTTGTGACAACAGGAAGCTGTGAATCTCCTTGATGACCTTCTTGTACAGCTCCTTCTGCCATTTTTCTAGAATGTCCCACTCCATTTCCCGGAAATAAGCAGCAACGTCACTGAATGTGACTGATGCCTGAAACAGCAAACAGGATGCATTCAGCCACTCACCTTTCAGCCTCTTTATACTGTCTGTGTAAGATATGCACAGCTCCCAATTTCTCATGGCAGCTCAGGAGCAGATTTTTGTGACAGTGTTTTTGAAATTCAGAGGCAATACTAGAACACAAATGCATACTTCTACAACTTTTTCATATTAATGTGCACATTTCCCCTTATAAGAGTAAAGCAGTTTTCCAACTGTGTGTCTGTATAATTTATTTAGTAGGCTTTCGGGGTGCAAAGAAGGGACCTTAACTATCAACACAAGGTGGAAATTTCCTGTATGGGGGTGTGAGGGAGGGGTGGAACATGGCTGGATTTCCACAGGATCACTTCCTCATAGAAGCTGAAGTTGAACCACCTTACAACAGGTGGCAGGGTTCACACAGAGAAGGAGTTAAATGCCCTATAGCAGAACAATTCAGAGAGGCCCAAGTGAAGAGGTCTCATAGAGTGGCAAGGAACAGAAGTAGCCACAGCTTAAGTGTTCCCCTAGGGTTGGAATTAAGTAGTCAGGTCAGCCTCCAGAAGTTAATGACACATGGACAGAAGACTGCCAGGATAGGAGAGCACCTGGCAGATGACATTTAATGTGAGCAAGTGCAACGTGATGCATGTGGGGAAGAGGAACCCGAATTATAACTACGTCATGCATAGGAGCCAACTTTTCAAAATGATTGAGGGTGCTGAAATTTTTTTTCTACAGGTGGTGCATTCCCCCCTCCCCCCGTCCCCGTCCTCTCCCCCTCCCCTGTGCCCCTCCCTCGTTCCCCCTCCACCTCAATCCGAGCTCCAGGCCCCCCTCTCTCCCTCCCAGGGGGCATGCGATGAAGATACAAAGTAGTAAATTAAAATGAATTGGGAAAATTTTCTTCGCTCAACGTGTAATTCAACTCTGGAATTCGTTGCCAGAGAATGTGGTAAAGGTGGTTAGCTTAGCAGAGTTTAAAAAAAGGTTTGGACGGCTTCCTTACGGAAAAATCCATAGACCATTATTAAATTGGAGTTGAGGAAAATCCACTATTTTTGGGGATAAGCGGTATAAAATGTTTTGCACTTTTTTGGGATCTTGCCAGGTATTTGTGACCTTGATTGGCCACTGTTGGAAACAGGATGCTGGGGTTGATGGACCTTTGGTCTTTCCCAGTATGGCAATACTTAATATTCCTGAAGTGTATAAAATTCATTTGTGCCACTAAAATGGATCACAATTCATTTGTGCCACTAAAATGGATCACATACCTATTGGGGAAAAGAACAGACTTTCCCCTAACAGTTAAAAGCAAATCCAACAGCCTAAGAAATGCAATAAAAAATAGTGAAATAAAAAACAATTAAACTGCAAAAATAAAAATATAAGGTACTCACAGTGCAGCATCTCTTTCCTTAGAGCAACAGCAATTTCACCATGTTAACAAAGGCCCCCTTTGGCTGTCGGTGTGGTAATGCTGACACAGCCCCATTCACTTTGAATGGGCTGTGTCGGCATTGCCGTGTGGCAGCCATTAGCACAGCTCTGTAAAAGGGGGCCAAACTGAATCTGCTTCCGTTTTACTAAAGCTGTATTTATTTCCTCTTGAGTCACAGGTCAGCTAACAATGAGGTTGCTTTTAGCAGCAAGGAGGTGAAGCCCCTGAATACATGACAGACCTGATTGACTTACCAACCAGAAACCTATCCAAATCAACACGAACATTTCTAAACCTGCACTACCCAAGCTGCAAAGGTCTTAAATACAAATCAACTTACGCATCTAGTTTTTCCTACATAAGCACACAACTGTGTAACGCATTACCAAAAGCCTTGAAAACGACGTACGACCACCTAAACTTCCGGAAATCACTAAAGACTAACCTGTTTCAAAAGGCATACCCTACCGATCCAACTTAAATGCCTGAGCTCTGCAACACAACCAAACTAGAGTACATAATGGACATCACTCAACTCTTCCGTTGTACGATTCCCTAATGTGGCTGTGCTACATGAACTTTATCTTACCACAACATTACTTTATATTTGTTCACCGGAGTCTGCAAACGCCTCTCCAGTACTATGTAAGCCACATTGAGCCTGCAAATAGGTGGGAAAATGTGGGATACGAATGTTAAGAAATAAAATAAATAAATAATAGACTTCCTTGTTTAACAGTAAAGTACCTGTAAAAGCCTGTTTAAAAAGGCTGAAAAAAAGATCAAAAGACTGCTTAAATGAGAGAATCAATGATATATAAATCTTTTTGACTCAATTCCAAAAATGCTAAAACCTGCAAAAAAAATGATCTTTTTTTAAAACATAAAAATTGAGAAATGAATGTTGGAATCGATGCAGCACTACATGTCCTGTATGTGCTTCCTTTCAGTGCTTCTCTTTATGCTTTTATTATGGCACACTGTCACTATTGTGGTTGAAATACATGCTGTGCACTAAACTGATGATTTCCTTTTAAGAGTTGGTTTCACTGCTGTAAAACAACTTCAAATATGTGGATCCACTTTGGTGGCTTTTACACTCTCACTTATTCTTTGCTCCAATAGTTATCACTGTCTCATTAAGTATGATTATATATCTGTTTGGTTTAGGCTGGCGGTACGGTACTGCCGACACAGCCCATTCACTTTGTAAACAGAGGCATGCTATAGATGCGTTAGCATTTTTAACGCGCTTTAAATGATAACGCGCATATAGGAATGTATTGGCACGTTAGCGTTTAACGCGCCTTAACTTTAAAGGTGCACTGAAAACGCTAACGTGCCTTAGTAAACATACCTCTTTATGTTTTTTAATTTTCAATTTTAAAGTTAATTTTTATGATTTGTATGATTTTAATTCTTTGTATATTACTTTCTACCACTGATGCAGCCTATGGACAAAATGTGACCATGTCAGGTGATTGTTTTAATAAAACTGCACATCTTTCCAGACTGCTGGTCTGCTTGTCTTTCTACTACTAAATTTGATGTGTGACCTGAGATGGCATTTTTGCCACAGTGTTTAGGCCTGGCTAGGAGCCAGTCCCATGAAGAGTATGGCCACACTATATTAAGTGGAGGAGTGGCCTAGTGGTTAGGGTGGTGGACTTTGGTCCTGAGGGAACTGAGTTCGATTCCTGGCACAGGCATCTCCTTGTGACTCTGGGCAAGTCACTTAACCCTCCATTGCCCCATGTAAGCTGCATTGAGCCTGCCATGAGTGGGAAAGCGTGGAGTACAAATGTAACAATAATAATTAAGAGAGAGATAAAGAGTCTCTATTTAAAAGGACTAAGTCTGTGATGTTAGAGAGATGATTACAGCCTTTTGGGTGTACATAAATAAAGTAATTTTGACTTTTACCTGCAACCTGTGTGTGTGTGTGTGTGTCACATTTCTATGAGGTCCTGTAACCAGCTCTGAGCCACACTACTACAAGGGGAAGGAGAGTGGAATGAGAACCGGAGACGTGGAGAAAAGACACAGGAAGAAGAGGATCTCTGCCCTCTTTACTCACCCCTCAAAGCCCAACAGCCATTAGCTCTGTAAATCTCTTCTCTCTCACACACATACATGCCCCTAGCCAGTCCCTCTTAAAACTGAATTGCTCTTCCCCCCCCCCCCAAACCCAGTGTTTGTCAATCTTTTTGTGGCCATGTCCCCATGACAGCGGCCAAATAAAATTGTTTTGACCCTCTAGCGGTGCAGAATAATGATGAACCTATGAAGAATCATTTGGGGGTCAAGACTCCCAGTTTGGGAAGCTCTGCCCCTTCAGACCCATAAGCTTATCCTAGTTGTATTCTCCATTTACTTCTCACTTTCCAACCCATCCCCCAGCTCCTCTTCCCCTGCCTAGCTATGTTTCTTTATTCCTGTTTCTGAAATAATCCCTCTGTGTTCTTTCTTCTCCCATCCCACTCTATACCTTTCTGACTGTCCTATATGTATATTGTAGTTCCCTTCTTATTATGGGTCTCCTGTTATTAATGTTGTAAACCGCTATGATGGTATATACCCTTAACAGTATAAAAGAAACCTGAACCTGATCCCCTGTGGTTCCTCAAACACCTCCTTCTCTCCCCCCTCCAAGTTAATCACTCTCACTTCCAGCTAATCCTCCTCATTCTCCAACCAATACCCAGCTCCCACTAGTTTTTCCTCTCTGATTCTCCCGTGCCCTCCTCACTGCCACAGTCCACAAACCTAGATTCTCCTCACTTTCCCCTATTCCCCAGACTGCTGTCTTAGGTATCTTTGTCGGATGCTGCTCAGGTCCTCACTGGTGCTTTGAATCACAGAGAGGGGGGCACCTCACTGCAGCAACAATTCAAAACACCAGCCTGATCTCGAGCAGCAGAGAGAGAAGGGGCCAAGGCATAGTAATTCTTTCCTTCTGGCTGCTGAATCAAACCATGGCAAGAGAGGTTTTCATGAAGAGACTGTAAAATCTTGTTTGGTCCACCTCCTAGATCCTAGATTCCTCTGGGTCCTCCCTGCCCCTATTCAGTTGTAAAGGCAGGATTATGCACCCTTTACCATGGCATCAGAGACTAGGGGACCCTGCTTATATGGCCTCTGCGAGACACCTCTAATAGGTTACAAACAGAGCTCTGTTTTCTTAAATACCGTGAACTGTGTGTGCTGTTTGGTTTGAAGAAATGGAACAGCTGCACCGGAAATCCTGCTCCTTTAAGCTCTGATGCTATGAATAGAAAGGATTAGAAAATAATGTCTTACCAGCACAGACATTTCCCTTCTGTTTCCCCACCCAGTTCAGAAGCTGCAGGGATGGATTCAGACTAGAGTAATCCCCTTTCCTGTGCAAATGCAGGGAATTATGATTGAATCAGAGACAGGAGGAAGATGGGCTGATTCTTGAAGGTATGAAATCAAATCCTATCTCTCCCTCTCTGCTTTGTGGGGATTTAAGTTTCTGTTTTGCTTTCCAAGCTTTTCTGCTCTTTGTAGCCCTGCACTAGAAAGAAAGGCGGCGCACAGGAGCCATCGTGTCCACAGAGCATGCGCACAGCTCCACAGCTGCCAGTCTGACTTTGCCTTCCCTGCAATTCAAGCTAGGAAGGTCCGCCTACTAAAGGTGGATTTGCAGATATCACATAGCTGCAGAGCATCATTGCGGGAAGAACCAGTCAGGGACCTGCTTTATCTCTGGACTTCTAGTTTTACCGATTTTACGGAAGTCCAGAGATAAAAAAGTGCTTTTCCATTCCTCATTCATACGCTGCATGAGAATCTATGAGCTGGTACAGTCTTCATTGTCCAGGTCAAGTTGGCACACTTTCAGAGTACAGGTTCCTCTTTAGCTTCTTACTCCTTGACATCACCTGGACTGTCCTCCTCACCTTATCTGGTTACTCTGCAATCTCAGATGAGTTTGCATTTCTAGCAGTGCCCAGTTGCTCTGCAGGTCCATCTTAGTCCATGTTGTTTGTAGTGGTTAAGGGTACATCCACTCAGAGATCTTTGGAATTATGATGTCCAATGAGGGTGCCTCATCAAACTACAGCCTTTAGGTTATGATCACCTCACCTGTTCCAGGGATCAGAATTCTGTAACCCCAGATTGTTCATTATATTCCAGTGGAATCCCCTCTATGGCTGTGTCTGCCATATTAGAAATATAAAACAGAGAACAATGAAGGCAGGTAAAGACCATATGGCCTATCCACTCTGTCCATCCATGGCATCTACTATCCCTTCCTCTCCCCTAGAGACCCTATGTACTTGTCCCAAGCTTTCTTGAATTTAGATATAAATGACTGCACCTAAATTTTAGTTGCATGGATGGCGCTACATGTGTTCTGTAAACTGTGCCTAACTTTAGGTGCAGTTTATAGAATACACGTAGATTCTTTTACATTGGC
The DNA here is from genome assembly GCF_901765095.1 of Microcaecilia unicolor. Taxonomy (NCBI): domain Eukaryota; kingdom Metazoa; phylum Chordata; class Amphibia; order Gymnophiona; family Siphonopidae; genus Microcaecilia; species Microcaecilia unicolor. The sequence continues at coordinate 433,648,005 of NC_044033.1, forward strand.
ACTAATTTTTTCAGTGAGAAATATGGAATCTGGCCAATTCTGTTCATTCTGCTTGGTCTCTGATGTGTACTAATTCACTGTCTTTTACAATATGAGAAATCATGGCTTACGTCTGGTCATGTCTATCATCCTGTAGTAATCCTCTGTATTTGTCGATCAAATTCAAACAGAAAAGTAGAGGATAACATACTGACTTCCACATGGGGAGTGTCAGGCAACAGGTCTTTATTGTGTCACAAACGAAAGACCCAACATGGGTTGTGTTTTGGCAGGAACGCCCGCCTGCTTCAGGGGTCAGATACACCACTTAAAACAGCAAAGCTGTGTTAAGTACCTGGAGTAAAACAGCTCTGTGATGACTTTGACAAAATAAGTCACTCAAAGACACCTTGGCACCAAAATCGCCACTTCTCAAAGAAGCTGTGCTCTGGGCTTTTATACTTACTGAACCATGCCCTCTTTTCTCCACCTCTCCCATGTCACTTCCCCCTTGACTGGGATGATAAATTTTAAGGTGGTTGTGACACTGTGAGGGAGTATCCTTAAGGAGAAGTGGCAGCATCTTATAGATTCCCTCACAATAATTCTATAAGTGGGTGTATGTAGTTACATATATGTGTAGAATGTGCGTAAGTGCCATAGGATGTGACTTGAAGGGGTGGTGTACAAGTGGATGGAGCATGGAGGAGCATGGGCAGGTCTCCAACATGTACATGCAACTTATAGAATTTTATAAGCTACTCGGGTGCATCAATTCCGGTTTACTCTAGGATTCTATAATGGCATCTTGGCACACATGTCATTATAGAATTGGCACTCAGCATGCAACATTGTTCTTTTTCTTTCTACTCAGTTTCTTTGTAGTAATCTCACTTTAGCAAAGTACCTGCTTTGGGTCCTTTGTCTCTTGAGCACCAGTTCTTCAACTCTGTAACTTGTTTCAGGCTTAATGTAGCTCTCAGCTTCCCCCAGACTAGTACCGCTTGGGTTCACAACTCTGGCCCAGAGCTTTACTGGGTCTCTAAGATGTTTGCAGAGGGTAAGTACCAGGCACATGCTGCAGGGACCCCCCACGCTTCCAGGAGAAATGCTTACTTTGAAGTAGGAAATGACTCAGTAGTCTTCTTTGGTTGCATGCAAGTAATGTTCCCTCTAAGCATGGGCATAGTTTGACTGTTTCATTGGGGGGGGGGAGGGCAAAGGATGGGGCATGGCATATCAGCATATTCATTTGCATATATATATATATATGTAAATGAATATGCTAATATGGAGGAAGAAAGGGAGAAAGAGCTGGCTTTTTTGGGAATAACCATAATGAATATGTATGAGATATACATATTCATTATGGTTATTCCCAAAAAAGCCAGGACTAGGACTAGGGGACATGCGATGAAGCTACAATGTAGTAAATTTAAAACGAATCAGAGAAAATGTTTCTTCACTCAACGTGTAATTAAACTGTGGAATTCATTGCCAGAGAATGTGGTAAAGGCGGTTAGCTTAGCGGAGTTTAAAAAAGGTTTGGACTGCTTCCTAAAGGAAAAGTCCATAGACCATTATTAAATGGACGAGGAAAATCCACTATTTCTGGGATAAGCAGTATTTATGTATTTATTTATTTGTTGCATTTGTATCCCACATTTTCCCACTTATTTGCAGGCTCAGTGTGGCTTACGTTATGCCGTAATGGCGATTGCCATTTCCGGAATGAGAAATACAAAGTGGTATTGCATTAAAGTTCATAAGTGATAGAGTAAATTAAGCAGTCAGGTATGGAGAGTTCATTACCAGAATGAGAAATAAAGTGGTATTGTGTTAAAGTTCATTAGTAAGAAAGTATATAAGCATTCATGTATAGAGAGTTCGGATTTGTTCAGTTCTGGTAAAGTTCATTAGTGACAAAGTATCTCAGCAATCCCAGCTTCTGTAGCATAGATATTCTGACCTACTGAAACATAACTATTAGGGAATTGCGCCTTTCAAACTACTTCTTTTCCTGTTTTCTACTCTCCCCGTCATAAATACCCACAGAGACAACACAACCCCCCCCCCCCAAACACACACACATACAAACAAACAAAACACAGACATATTCACATGCAGATGAATGGGAAATAATTCCATGAAAGTCAAACAATTCTTTATTGTGGCACAAACGAGAGATCCGACATGGACTGTGTTTAAGCAGGAACACCCGTCTGCTTCAGGAATCAGATACAACACAGACAACATAGGCGAATTTCGGAGCTTCATCAGGAGAAGGGGGCTGGGGATCTCTGAGTGCTCCTCTCTTCGTGTCTCCACATTTAAAATTTACAAGAAACCTGTATAGATCAGTCACTAGTTTTCACAGTAAAATTTACAAGGAAAATGAACTTTTCTGACATCTGTTTCACTAAAGGCCAGTCCAGCGACTCCAGCAGGGGGGGTGGGGACTAGCCTTTAGTGAAACAGATGTCAGAAAAGTTCATTTTCCTTGTAAATTTTACTGTGAAAACTAGTGACTGATCTATACAGGTTTCTTAATAGTTGTTATGTATGGTGACAACTACCCCTTAATGATATTAAAACATTGGTGCCAAACTTAGGGGCTGATTGGCAATTTTTGCACCAAAAGAGAGAAGCACACTAAGTGCAATTCTTAAAAGGTCCAAGTTGGGTCTGTGACTTACCCACCACACCTATTTTTCTTTGCCAAAAAAAGAGGCAGGGATGGGACAGAGAGTGGGTGGAGCGTGAGTGTGTCGTGAAAATCATCGTAGGAACTCTATTCTACAAATAAACAGTGCCCAAGTCTGGTTGTATTTATTTTTTGGGACTCAGAATTTGTGTTGCATGCTCTACTGCATTTCTGGCGATATGTCACAATTTTGGTGAGTGCTTAGGCCCTACATTATACCCAATTCACCTACATTCTGTCCTTGCTACACCTGCCTACGCTCTTATTGCCGATTCCTGCTCCACCTCTGTCTCTTCCTGCTATCCCTTTCTCCCACTCCTGTCCTCCTCCCTAAGCCAAGCAATTTTGGCCTTGAATGAGTATTTTATAAAAGGCTCTTAACTGTAGGGTGGGCAGTATGAAATATCGCCCGATCATGCGCCCAACTTTTCAGCGCCAAAATCATCAGAATATGGTACATATTTGCATGCTTGACTATGTTCTGTGCCCATAACAGTGGCATACCGAGGGCAGGGCGGTGGGGGCAGTCCGCCCCAGGTGCTGGCTCCGCTGGTTCCCTGCTCCCTCTGCTGTTACTTCCTGTTCCAGGGCAGAGGGAGCAGGGAACCAGCGGAGCCAACAGATGTGCAGCTGCTCCCAGCACCCCAGCAAGTAAGAATGCACCCGGGGGGGGGGGGGGCTTGGAGGTGATGCATCAGGGGGGTGTTTTTACTTGCCTCTTCTTATAGACCTCTTTCTGACTCCGTCACACGGGGGACTAATAGTACCTATTTCATATATCAGGTTCTGTATAGTTTCTCTAACCTCCATTGTCACCCAATCATAAGGGGGTCTGTTCTAGGGTGGCATTAGGAGCCGTAATTGAAAACTAATTCCCATAATTACTGCTTTCTGTTTTTCTGGATCTAGGTATATTCTGGGCCATTTATGTTCCCACCTAAATCTTATTAAACATCTGTCTAAGTTTCTGCAAAGACTGAGTGTCACTCGTATGTGATCTACCTTGTAGACTAAATGTAAGGTAAAGAGAAGATAGAATCAATAAAAATAAAGACAGAAATAGGTTTAGATAGATAGGTACATTTTATTTCTTACCCAAACACAAGTCTTCAAGTTGATACAAATACAGACATCAGATTCTGATTTCATCCGCACAGGGCTTCGCCGTCTGACTGAAGCTTTGGAGAAGACTCTCTAACCAAGCCAAAATCTTCCTTCTTTTATACTCTATCCTCTCCATAGAAGTGAATGGTGAGATACCTAGCTAATATTTCGCATTTCTGAGAGCATACTTTCCCATGCTGTCTGCTGTCGGATGTGCCCACCTCCTTCCGTTCTCAGCTACTGCTAATTATCAACATGTTTTGGGAAGCGTTGAGATAACAGTTTCACATCTTCCGGCTGCAATACTTTTCATACCATTCATACCTTTCATACCATTTCATGAACTCTGTATTACCTCTGTATCATTGTATACCAAAACTAATAAGCTCCATTTTATTCATCTGATCTTTCATTACAGGTGCTATATTTGAATTAAAAATTGTACCAATTTGTGGCAGGACTCATTGTTCAGACCTGCTTTTTGCAGATTCTCAAATATTAAATCATTTCAGTACTTTTTAGCAGTTTAGGCTGTTTAAGGTATGTAAATTGACCCACCACTATTCCAGTGGATGGATCCCAAGCGGGGACACATATTAACTTACAGGAAATGCAAGTCCTTGCTCAGCCAGTCATAGATTTTTAAACCTAGCTGGTATTTTTACAGCCTGAGTCCTAAAATCTGGCCTTCCACCCTTCCGGTGGGCATCCAGTGAGGGCCTCTTGCTGTAGTATAATTATACATTCCCCACTTGTCACCCCCTCTGGAGAGGGGTGACACAAAGCTCGTCAAGCTCGTCATCATCCATTCCAGAAGGTGGCAAGCTATCAAACGAGAGGGGGAGTTTTGCTCTTATGCATTGCTAGCAGATATTATGCCAGACAGAAAACTTCATTCGTAGGTGGTATATTTTTGGGCATATGGAATTTCCTTTATATTACCCAAACCCTTGGGCTTAATCTTGATGTTACCCCTCTTGAGGCGTACTCAAACCTGTAGTGAGAGAGGTTTTATGATTGGAACAAAACCATGAGTTCATCTACAAAATCCCATGAAATATAGGTATGCGGGTAATAGCAATTTCAGGTGGATCATACTAATAAACACTTTCAGGTCTTGCTATGACTTCTATTGTATCTGTTGCATAGTACATGGGGAGATAATCTAATGTATCTATCTCAGTGGTCCTCGGAAGGAACAGTGGTTTTGATTAAGCATTGTTATGGGCTCAACAAATATGTGATTAGTATTCAGATTGCAGGCTGTTGTAGGTATTCAGAATCCTTATACAGGTCGGGATTCCTGGACCTTACTAGTACTCATCATTGGCATCCAATCATGAGCACTAATAAGTGGATAGCAAGTATGAGGTTGCCTCATACAGCAAAAATGGTCAATCCTAGGAAAATTTATATTAACCAAGGTCATGCATGGATCTTGACATATGCATAATGACCTGGAAGTATGGGAAGCATTGTATATATCCGTTACCCCACTTGGAGCTTAGTCAAACCTACAGAAAGACATGCAGCTCAAGTAAGCCTACACCAAAGTTAAACAATTGCATAACAGGTTGATACTAACAGAGTTTACATCTACATTATGATATCTTAACCAGTATTAGGGTTTGATTTTACATAAACAGAAATAACGGGGAAACTCTTAGAAAAACAATTAGAACAATAAAGGAAATAATAGGAAATAATAGGAAAATAAAAATAAAACCTTTTCAATATCTAGACAGGATTGTTGCTAAACTGAAAATAAAACAAAATATGAATCTGTAATGTCCATAAACAGCAACAGTAGTTCTCAAATTAAGTATCAGTTCAAAAGTTTCTTTCATCGAACATGGTCGAGGCGGTGGAAGCGTTGAAGAATCTGGACGGAGTTCTGGAAGATCCAACAGGGTTGGGAAGTGGCCGGTCTTGAGATGGTTAGGCTGGTAACATCTGGTTCTGTGGCTGAGTAAACACGTATATCTTTCACATGTGGTCCAGTAGTTTGCAAGGTGTAAAGATTATTGCCACAACCTTGGGGGATCTAACATCATTTGGACCTTAAAGACGTACTTATGGTGTACAAATTGGGATCTTTCCATGTCTTTATTCTACCATCAACTTAAAATTAAATAAAAAAAAATTGGAATTGGGATTTGGAATTGGGATTTGCATAATATATCCCCACTTCTGGCTTGCATAATGTGCGAGACAGATTGGTAATTTTTAGAAAGACATGATCAAATAACAATGGTAAAGTATATGGAACAAAAGAGAAAAACAATTAAAATTTAGAGATGATGGTAAATGTTCAATTATTGATGTATGGAGGGCAATGCGTCGCCATTTATCGCCAATAGATATGGAATCTTCACCTACGATGACTACCATTCACCAAGGGTTGAGCCCTCAGCTGCAGGAGGCCAGCAGGACTTACGAGTTAGATGATTCAGAAAGAAGGGTAGAGGCCAAAGCTTTGTGTAACTCCAGCAAGTGGAGAGCCTATCTCTTTTGCTCATGGACCAATTGATGCATCTGTTGAAACTCATGTTAAATAATGTCTCGGTTATGAAACCAGGTAATGTTGGGGTCTGTGCATCTGTCTTTTAATTAAGCGATTCTTTGCTGCAACATAGCCTTCAGATCAGATACATTATCGGGTAGCTCTTCTTTGCTAGCAGTCGTCTCCTCCATCTGGGGAAAGGCAAAACTTAAACAGACCAGTAGTGCAATTTATGTGGTTAAGTTATTGAAAGAAGTCAGAATGCTAGGAGGCGGGTCGTGGGTATAAATGGGGTCCAGGAAGGAGGCATGGAAAAAAAACAAAGCATTGAGAATGGAAAAAATTAAAAAAATTAAAAAAATTAAAAAAATTAAAAAAATTAAAAAAGCACCCTGAAGGGTGTAAGATAAAAATAGGCTTAATAAAAAAAAAACAAAATATGATACATCTGAATTGCAGCAAGGCATATTCAGAAGGCAATGCCAGAAAAAGGTTCCTTGAAAAAGACAAATGAAAAAAACATTCAAAAGTGCAGACACCAGTGATTGACCTTCACATAGAGTTTAAGTAACCCTTTTCAATCAGACAAAGAAGTAGGAAGAAGCATATCGCTTCAAGACAAATCCACCACGTGGCAAGAGTTAGTTGAAGCAAGGTGTTAGTTAAATACACAAAGCATAAATTACACACAAACAATCTACATCAGTTTTTCTCACAATCACTCACCGTGAAAGACAGAGAGATAAAAAGAGCAATAGTTGCCATTCCTGTTTCGAATAGAAAGGAATCAGAAAGTGGAGTGCATAATTTTCCTTATTCATGTCTGAAAGCCTCACCAATTCCCAGTTCAAGAATACTACAAAATCTATGAGCAGCGCAAAATGATCCCCCAAATGGCCAGTTCAAGGGAACATTTCTCCGCATTTATTCCATATAACGGATAATGGTTATTAAATATTTCTTCTTTCTTAGACAAGGAAATAATGAAAAGCCTTCAGATATCACACATACCATAGAGAGATTTCAAAAATGAAGGCTTTATATTCATGAAAAAAACTAAAGAAGTGAATGTTACATTAATGTATGCAGCGCAACAGTTAAAGCAGAAAACATTTTAACAATGAGCAATATACAGCTTTTATTTAAAAAGGGATCCCGTATAAAGTAAAATGGCATAAATAAGTCAGTTCAGGTATACATATAAAAAACATAAAATGAACATCCTCTGGGGATCACTCATCCCTGCAGTTGATAAGAACTCCCCAGGGAAGGTATGCAGAGAAATAAATAAATAACTTGCTGACTCAGTTAGGTCATTTGTATGGTACCATAAATATACACTTGAAATTAAACCTCGAAAAATATAAGATGAAGACATGTCACCTGTAATATAAACAGAAACATCACACCAATACATATACAGAGAAATGGTTTCTGGATACTAAATGAGGAGCTGAGTAGTATAAGTAACTGAGAGCAACAAAATCAAATCGGGTTCGGGGTACCGTCTAGTCATTATGGGGTGGGCAATATTGATCCCTAGATCAGTGGTCACTGCGGACGGCGTTGATCCGGGTTCCACAAAGGGAATGACTGGCATTCTGGGGGATTTTGACGGACCTGCGGTTTTCTAAATCTATATGGCTGTGTCTGAAGACATTCAGCAGCATAATGACCGTCAATTTGACTGTTAGTAGGGTGCTGGATGGTGGCCGGAACCGATGGGTTCGGGACACAAGGATATTGCTCAATAATGGGTGGGGGTATCTCAATCTCATAGCCTCCAGTAGTACGATATACATGAGGCGGTGGTGGGGTTAGCGTCTGGGTTGTTACTTGCATCGTTGGAGCAGTAGTAATAGTAGGCAATTGGACGGTGGTCGTGGCCACTGGGATTGTTGGAGGGGTTAGGGGTGTCTGAGTTTGTACTGACCCCTGAGATATTGGAATTGGGTCCTTTTGTGATGAGGGAAGAGATAGATCAACTACACCGGCAATGTGTACGGTAGTAGGTGGATCAAATTTTATAGGCGCGGGAGATATCGCAGGTAGCGAGGGTATCACTGTCTGAGATCCCTGAGGTAAGGGGGTCTGTGTCTGAGATCCCTGAGAAATCTGTAGCTGAGGTTTATCACAATATCCTGGGGGTATTGGTGTATATCCCACTGCACATGGTAGAAGCTTGGTAGTACCTGCAGCATCATAAGGCGGAGGGGCCGTAGGTGTTATTGCCTCTTGGCAAGGGGCTTGATCGCAATCAGACTTCGCTAGGGCTCTGTCATGCTGGTTTTGTGCAATAAGTATAAATTTATTAATAGCAGCTAAATGCTTCTCCCTAGATTTTCCTGTTTTGTTGGATTCATTATAGCAGACCAAGGCTTGGAGCTTGCCCTGATCAAATGAGCCCTTTGTTGGCCATTCCAGTCCCGGGTTTTTGGCGGACCAAACGGTATGCCAGGTCTGACATAAACGGGACAGTTCTTTTTTATCAGCAGGAAAAAAGTTGAGAACTCTTTCCAGGGGGCTAGTGGAGGACTGAGTGGACATAATGGAATTAGGAATAAGGGGAAAGCAATCCACATAGGTGGAGGTGTGCAGTGTAAAATGGCAAATTAAATCTCAAGTTGGATCCTAGTTCAAAGAATTATAATAGGTACCTCTATAAATATATATATATAAAAACGTGCAAAGGAAGATCATTCAAAGGAAAACATGCATCATGCGTATAGAAAACACCTTTATACTCACGTGTCTTCAAGAGCGTCCCAGTGGCGGAACCTAGAATATAAATTACTAATTGGCGGAAAGCCCTATGCTTTTGCCGCAGGTTAAGTAAACAGACAATTGAAGGTCGCAAAAGTGCAAAGAGAGTGTAAGAAAAATAGAGCAGAAGGTGATTAGTGTCAGCTATTATATATTTATACTACTCTATCCCAAATTAATAAAAACTACTCCCCAGAGTGTGCTTCTAAAGACAGGAATAAATCTCGGTTTCTACTGCCTGCCAAGAATTATTCCGGTTACAATTGGCCATGAGCTCCAGCCCATGATAGAGCCCCCAAAAAGGGACATTACAAACACTCCCAAAAAAAACTCAAAAAAACCAGCGAACAAGGTCCTATGAGTTGAAGAGCAGCGGTCCAATAGATTTCCGCAGATTAGGAATCTTCTCTTTTACCACTAACCCCTCTATTGGACCTACAGTGGTTTGGAATGTTTCTCGTTTACAACAAAACACTGAAAAATTTATGGTGAGGAATTTTCTCTGTTGCCACTGATCCAACTAGAACATTGAAAGACTATGAATTTTCTCTGTTACAACTAGCCGTTCAAAAATATTGAATGCCCTAGTCAACCTGTATACAATCTCAACTAATGTCTTAGGCGTCCCTGTATTGCCACAGCGATCATCTATACAGGTAACCCATAGGTGGGCAATAATGCCGAAACCGCAGGCCATTCCGAAAATGGAATGGAAGTCTGCCCCTAATAAATAAGATGTCGTCATCCATTGAAGGATCCCCTTCAATGCATGTAAGTCCCAGACATCGGTATCAAAATTAATTGCATGACACTAGTAGAAGAAACTAATAAAATAAATTTAAGAAATGAAGGGAAAAAGGAAAAAGGGAATAAGAAATATGGCATGTTCCTAGAAAGAACCTCTGAAACCTAATCCAGAAGTAGCAAGGAAAAAAATTGTATTAAAGGGAAAAGAAACAAGAAAGCTCTTCGGGTAAGGCACCTTAACTTTACCGGGTATACTAAGGTTGCCACACAGCAAACTATGAAAGGAAAGCTTGAAGGTGGTAGAGCAGAACAGGAAGGTATACGTAGCTTAATGTTTTCTTGTATGGCTGATAAGATTAGTGTTAAAAACATGTAAAGATTATAGATGAGCAGCGGACCAGCGCAGCCATCGCGGAAGTAAAAGGTATGAAGATTTGAGCACGAATATTTTTACAAGAAAAAGTCTGTATCTAATATGCCTTGGAAACCACGCTATACCCCTGTGTCATAGAACACAAGCACAATATGATATCATTTAAATAGAACAATAAAACAAAATATGCAACAGCCTTCCTAAAATACTGCTGGTTAAGCATTCAGCAAGAAATACATTATAGTGGACTATTAAGATATATCTCTAGGAAGTGAGTAATACCATTTACAGTATAAGTCATGGGGGGGCCACTAGGACAAAGAAGGAGAAAGCCGGTTTTTAAAGGGGAAAGTCAAGTAATGTATGTTTAAAGGAAAGATACCCTTTTAATACTTTGTAAGCACATGGTGTAGCACAATAAGGTCTATCAAGCTGTCAATTGCAGTACAAAAATAAAGAAACCTGTCTCGGGGTTAAAATCATGACTCAGAGACAGAATGAGAAAGCCTTTGTTTAAGGGAGATGGAATGAAATAGAGAGCAACACCCAAAAGTCAAAGCAGTATGAGCAGTGAATATTGGGGAGTGGGAGATAACGTCCTAATAAAATGACACAAAAGAGGAGAAAAAAGTATGCCCTGATAAAAGGAGAATGCAGAGTAAGACTAAGATACAGTGAAAGCCAAGAAATACATCCGTACATTCTTACATGCTCAGAAGTGCACTTACAACGGACTTGGCAGCATGAGGCATGAAAAGATAAGTCATTTTACAATTATGGTGCCTGCTTAAGGAACCAATTTTGAGGGGAAACCGGAGTTGAAAGATACCTGTGTAAAAGACTGTTGTACCACTTCAGCATAGAACAGGGACAAAAACGAACGGAAAAGGGGGGGAAAAAAAAAATCACTTTTGAGCTTTTAAAAATAAACTGTAGAGCCTCCTCTGCCGAAGCAGTACTGGACTGATAAGGCAGCTAAAGTGGGCAATCTTCCCAGATTCTCATGTCCTTGGGATAGTAAATTACAGCACTTGTTAGGGAAAACCTTTAAAAACTACCGAAAGAAATGGCAGTTACGGAAGCCTGGATAAGGATATTAAAAAAAATGTGAGAAAAAGGGGTTTAGAACTTACACCTCTTCGAACGAATTTAAATAGATTTACAAAGGCAGAATCGAAGCCCAAGAGGGAGTATATATCAAATATGACAGTTACTAGTAATGTAATAAGCTTTGATCCGGAAAGAGAATCAAACCTCACACCACATGGGACTGAGAAGGAGAAAGAAAAGTTTTCTAGGAAATCCAAAAAAAAAAATGATTTCTGGTTTGCACAAGAAGCTAAAAAGGTGTCTGTAAGGTATTAAGTTACCCCAATTGGTACCGTGCGGGCCACACCCTTATAAATTTTACACGGACCACAGACATATAGTGTAGGAGTCGGTAGAGCATCAGAGAGGAGGGCAGGGAGGATTCTTGTGGCAGAAAAAGGGGGACAAGAACAAAATGTTGTGGAGGAAGGGATTCAGATTGGGGGTGGGGTGAGAGCACAGGACTGAGCAGCTGTGAAAAAGAGCAATCAGTTGAACTACGCAGTAAATAATAAAGATTTTGACAGGTGGAAATGAGAAATAAGAAAAGCAGAGACGGAACAGGATAGTTCACACAAAAATACAATTCAGACAGAGTGCAAAGACACACACAAAGATACAAAAGGAAAAAGAACGAAATAAGAGATACTACGCAGTTATTCATGCTGCACTATGAAAAAGAGCCGAGAAAAGTGTGGACAGGAAGGGGGGGCTGTGGGCTGTTAGAGGGAAAGCATAGTGCAGAAGACTGAAAGAATACTTAGAGAGATAAGGGGAAAAACAGCAATTGGACGACGGCAATCAGCTACAAAGTTGAACACCGTAATTACTGTTTTCAGCAAAAAAGAAAGTTGTAGGAAGTCCAAATAGAAAGAATGAGGAGGAATAGAGTCGCACACACAGAGTGAAGGCAATAGTAGATGTGAAAAGGTGGGGGCTGTAGTGGTTATAAGAACAGAGAATTCAAAAGGATTTTAAGGGAGAGAGCAATTTGAAAGCGTGCTGTTCTCCTAGAGTAAAGGGACTTCCCCCGATACGGGAACATACAGAAGAGAAAAAAGCAGGATTAGACCCAGGGGATTAATAGGAAGAGGTAGGTAGAAGAAGTTAGGATGAAGGAGAACAGGAAAAGGGATTGGGGAGGAAAGTAAGGTCGACAGAAGAAGAAAGAACAGAATAAGAACAGGGGAACAGGGATTTGAAAAGGAGGGATTAAGACAGAACACAGGGTGGAATTGGAAGCAGAAAATGCGCAATCTCTAAGGATTGTTAAGCGAGAATTGCTAGCATAAAGACCAATCCAAAGATTTTGAACATTGAAATAAGCTTACAGCAAAACCCAAATCGCAGTCGCCTGGATTCGTTGTTATGCACCATTCACACAACAAGCACAGTCTTGCGCACATCACGCAAATCAAAGAGATGGACAGGATAGGAGAAAGAAAAGAGGGTGAGAAAAACAGAACAGAATATTGAAAGATAGAAACGCAAATATTTAGTTCAGCGCAGGGCAGTAAGACATTCAGGGAAGAAAGTAAAAAGACAGAAGAATAGAAGAGTATTTAAAGTAGGGGGGAAAACGGACAGAACATAGGTGCCCAATACCCCTCTAATGGCCAATGTCCTTGTGAGGCAGAAGGACAGAAAGTAGCGGTAGGGAGAGGCAGGTGAGTATGAGAGAAACAAGAGAGAAGGAAAATAAAGTGACAGAGAGAAACAGAGAACATTTGAACGCACAAAATGAAGTATCCCCTCTTGCGTTCAAAAGAAGATAAAGAAGGTCAGCGAGTAATGTCAGCGTTCAGGGCTCACCACTGTTTTTACTTGCCTCTTCTTATAGACCTCTTTCTGACTCCGTCACACGGGGGACTAATAGTACCTATTTCATATATCAGGTTCTGTATAGTTTCTCTAACCTCCATTGTCACCCAATCATAAGGGGGTCTGTTCTAGGGTGGCATTAGGAGCCGTAATTGAAAACTAATTCCCATAATTACTGCTTTCTGTTTTTCTGGATCTAGGTATATTCTGGGCCATTTATGTTCCCACCTAAATCTTATTAAACATCTGTCTAAGTTTCTGCAAAGACTGAGTGTCACTCGTATGTGATCTACCTTGTAGACTAAATGTAAGGTAAAGAGAAGATAGAATCAATAAAAATAAAGACAGAAATAGGTTTAGATAGATAGGTACATTTTATTTCTTACCCAAACACAAGTCTTCAAGTTGATACAAATACAGACATCAGATTCTGATTTCATCCGCACAGGGCTTCGCCGTCTGACTGAAGCTTTGGAGAAGACTCTCTAACCAAGCCAAAATCTTCCTTCTTTTATACTCTATCCTCTCCATAGAAGTGAATGGTGAGATACCTAGCTAATATTTCGCATTTCTGAGAGCATACTTTCCCATGCTGTCTGCTGTCGGATGTGCCCACCTCCTTCCGTTCTCAGCTACTGCTAATTATCAACATGTTTTGGGAAGCGTTGAGATAACAGTTTCACATCTTCCGGCTGCAATACTTTTCATACCATTCATACCTTTCATACCATTTCATGAACTCTGTATTACCTCTGTATCATTGTATACCAAAACTAATAAGCTCCATTTTATTCATCTGATCTTTCATTACAGGTGCTATATTTGAATTAAAAATTGTACCAATTTGTGGCAGGACTCATTGTTCAGACCTGCTTTTTGCAGATTCTCAAATATTAAATCATTTCAGTACTTTTTAGCAGTTTAGGCTGTTTAAGGTATGTAAATTGACCCACCACTATTCCAGTGGATGGATCCCAAGCGGGGACACATATTAACTTACAGGAAATGCAAGTCCTTGCTCAGCCAGTCATAGATTTTTAAACCTAGCTGGTATTTTTACAGCCTGAGTCCTAAAATCTGGCCTTCCACCCTTCCGGTGGGCATCCAGTGAGGGCCTCTTGCTGTAGTATAATTATACAGGGGTAGTGGTGATGCTCCGGGGGGGGGGGGGAATGCTGCACCCGGGGGGGGGGGGGGTGTTGTGCTGCATCCAGGGGGGGGGGGACGACACTGCATCCGGGCATAATTGGGCATGGAATATGATTCAGCACAGTTTTTCTCACTTTCTGCAGAGAGGAAATAAACCACAAGGAAAGGCTATGATTAACCATCAACAATGGCAATGGGAGAAGATCATGGAGAGGTAATTTAAGCTACAAGGATGGAACAGGTTGCAGTTATCGGTAGTTAATCTCATTGATGCCAGTGAATTAGACAGCTCAGTGAAAGGATTTGGAAAGTAGACCAAAGGTGCTGAGGTAGCTAAAGTGGGACAAACAGAACTGGGAGGAGAAATATGTGGCGAAGGATTGGATGCTGTCCTAAGTTGCTTCATATGGAGCTACTCAATTTTGGAGCAGAAATAATAATCAGAGTCATTTGCTGAAAACATACAAACGTTTTAAAGAATATAATAATCTTGACTTCAGATTTCCGGTGTGTTTATTAATTATTTGCTTCATAAACTTCACCTCTCCGCTGTACCTTTGTTATAACAGCGGGAATCCTCATTAGTCAAGATTAATGGTTTTTACTTATTCACTTTTTTTCTTATTCATTCCTTTTTAATATCACTCAGTTTTACACTTATCTTATCTTCCAGGCTTTCTCTCTGGTTTGCTCTACAGAGCGCTTCTGTTTCGTAACTTCTTCATCTGGAGCTAAACCTTTCTCATGCCCTACAATTAAACACCTTTAATCAATGTCTGGCTGTGTTTACTTCTTCTTATTTTATATTGTATATAACATCTCATGTACTCACAGTTATCTCATTTCACTGTTCGACTTTTCCGTCTCTCAGCTAGAGGATATCTCAAAAAATGGCGCCGATCAGCTGATTTTATTACGTCAGACGCCCTACTGGCTCTTCTTTCTCTAAGCCTATCAACATTCACGGACCTCCCCCTTCCCTCACTCTTATGCCCCTCCTTTTCACAGATATTATAAGAAAACTTTCCACTCTATTTTGTTGTTCAATCCCGTTGGACTTAAGGCATCTAATCTATATATCCAACATTGTTCCTTTTGCAACAATTTTCTATTTCTATCGCTTCCTCGTATGGATAAGGGGACATGATCAATTACTACACATTTATAATCCATGAATGCATGACCCCTTTCTAAACTATGTTGTACCAGGAGAGCTTCCCGTTTTTTAAATTTTAAATTATGATTGTGATCACTCATTCTTACTTTCAATGCTCTTTTTGTCTTCCCCACGTATATTTTCTGACCAGTGCCATAGAAGTATTAATTGATAGCATCGATTCTAAGGAGCACTTGAGTTGAAGTGAAAACATACAAACCAAAGTATCAACAACTCCGTAATGTGTTAAGGAAAACTGTTTTTTCAAAGGGTGGGTTGAAATATTAATCAAATTGATATAGATCTTCCTGGCAGCTTTCAGATTGAAGGAGCACAACTGTTCACACTTCCTATATATCTAAAGTAAAACAGAAGGTCCAGGGCTTAACCCACAGGCATTCTATCTCCTATTTACTATTTTGGCAACCAAAGGCTTCTAAGATACCATGGTTGCTTATGTGAGGTGAAACAAAGATAGGAGGGAGAAGGGATATAATGAAAGGTGGTCCACAAAACTGAATCCCACCATAACACTTGCTAATCTAGCAAAACAGAAGTGTGCACAATTCTATGGTCCCTTTCTGTAGGGAATAAAAAACATTAAGCATTTATAATTCTATCGTCAGTGGAGGAGTAGCCTAATGGTTAGTGCAGTGGCCTGAGAACTTAGGGGAACTGGGTTCAATTCACACTGCAGCTTCTTGTGACTCTGGGCAAATCACTTAACTCTCCATTGCTCCAGGTACAAAATAAGTGCCTGTATATAACATGTAAACTATTTTGATTGTAAGTGCAGAAAGGTACCTCAAAACACTTCAAAAACATATTAGCATCTACAACTTCATTCTCATTAACTTGTTTATAATCTTCAAGCAAACATTCACTATCTTAAATAATTCCTTTGGTTTATTGAGAGCAACATCTATTTTATATTTGAAATATTTATTTTTCTCCACCTCACAAAGTTCCAAATATTCTGCCAACCGCAATTTATAACTGTCAAAGTCATCAGTATCCTTAGACCTCCTCTATTTTCTCTCTGATTGTCTCAATCCCTGTCTTACTTGCAACACTGGAGCCATTTTCCAGGGGCATGATTTATAATTGGATCTAATTTTCACTTCCCTCCTAGGATTGAGAATATCCAACGATTGATCTAAGCTATCAGCTCCTAAGGCTACCACTTCATCAAGAGACACAAATTCATCAAACTTCAATCTAGGTGCCCACTCCTTCTATAAATCAAGATTGAATCTCTACTGTTTTCTCTACATATGCAGCATTACTATCTATGTCCCAGATAGATAACTGAAACAGTATTAAAAAAATGATCAGACCAGGCAACTGGTGCAATACCCAAATCTCCAATCATACCACACGTTACATCCTGCCCTAAAAATACTATATCCAACACATGTCCTGCCACATGAATTGCCCAAGTGATAATCCGATCTAAAGAAATCACAGTCATCAGTTGAAACAATCTAAGTAATAAAAACAGGATCCCCTGGCACCAAAGGGAAATTAAAATCCCACAATATATGATCAAGATGGCGTCCGTGGGAGGGTGTGCAGTCTGAGGCTCCCAGAGACCAGATCGCCATTGGGGGCTAAAGCCGCCCCGAGCCCCGCTGGTACCCAGACGCTTCGTCAGACGACTCTGGAGGCTTTCGCGCTTCAGACACCGGGAACCCGAGCTCCTACCTTAGTTAGATCCCCAGAACAGCTTGGGGATTTTAGCGTACAGGCGGCGTACTTAAGTCTGCCTCATCAAGCTGCCCCGCCAAGACTGGGTGGAATATTGGAGTCGACAGGCGAGCCTCGGATGGAAGGTCTGCAGGCTAGCGGCAGCCCTGTTGGTCATTCGACGCCGGACACCGTGACATCAGAGAGGAGGGCGGGAGGTTTGGATCCATTGCCCTCCCCTGTCCAGGCAGCTCCGCTTGCAGTTTGAAACCGGCAGTAGTAACCTGTGAGGCCCTATGGGAAGTGATCCAAACTCTTAACTCGTCCCTTCTACAAATTTCCAGCTCATTTAATTCTGAAGTAAAGGAACTGAAATTGCAACAACAGAATATGGATTCAAGGATAAAGGCTCAGGAGGATAAATGTGAGTCTAATTTACTTAATATTCAGACTCTTCAGACTACTATGGGTAATATAGTTCTAGAAAAAGATGTTACTTCGAGAAAGATTGAATTCTTTGAAAATCAACTTAGGCGTAGCAACCTAAGATTTTTGAACTTCCCCAAAACTCCTTTGATTCCTCCTTCGGATATGTTGAAAAAATATTTCATTGAAATTTTGGGGATACCAAAGGAAGCTTTACCACCAATTGTAAAGGCATACTATATTACCGGAGCCAAAACAGCTTCTGTGGAAGCTCCAGACATGAACTTAACTCAATTTTTAGAAACATCTTTAGAAACAATAATGGAACGCACGACTCTTCTTGCAACCTTTGCATTTGAATCTGATAGGAATCATGTATTTAGACTTTACTTTAGATTTATTTCATCTCAATCTTTTTGGATCGAAAATGCAAGTGTTCCCGGACATTAGTAAATCTACTCAGAGAAGGAGGAGAGAGTTTCTGGGGCTTAGGCCCCGGATTCTATCCCTAGGAGGCACTTTTAAATTAAAACTTGCATGTAGATGTATCATTTCCTTAAACATGGTTTACTATCCAGCTCATTTTCGAAAGTGATCGCCGGGCATTTCCCGACATAAATCGGGAGATGGCCGGCGATTTCGGAAAAGTGGCGAAATCGGTATAATCGAAAGCTGCTTTTTTGACAGCATCGCCGCTTTCCTGTCGCCTCGCCGGTGAAAGTTCAAGGGGGCGTGTCGCTGGCTAAGCGAAGGCGGGACATGGGCGGGCATGAGCGTGGCTACCAGATGGCCGGCTTTCGCGGATAATGGAAAAAAAAGCGGCGTTAAGCAGTATTTCGCCGGGTTTACTTGGCCCTTTTATTTTCACGACCAAGTCTGAAAAAGGGGCCCCAACTGACCAGATAACCACTGGAGGGAATGGGGGATGACCTCCCCATACTCCCCCAGTGGTCACCAAACCCCTCCCATACTCCAAAAATAAAACGAAAACCCTTTTTTTTTGCCGCCTGTATGCCAGCCTCAAATGCCGTACCCACCTCCATGACAGCAGAATGTGTTGTATCGTCTGATAGGCTTTCTGTGGTTGTGATGTGGCTCTCAGGTGAGTGTGACACTTTTTCTGTTAGGTGCACTGCGGAATCATATCAGCAATGCATTGTGGTGGGTGTAGGGTACTGGACTCTACTCCCATGGTGCTTTCCCCCCCTGCTAAGTGGGTCAGAGTGTGCCCTGGTTTCTTTCCGGTAGTCCATGAGGTAGTGGCCATTTTTGTAAGCCAGTTTTAGATCCCTTTCATGTGTTACCCACGTTAGAGAACTTACTTATTACCTTGAATGTGGCTGAAAGAGGGCATTGTACACCATTCTGCCAGCTCTGACCTACTGCTAATCTCAGTACCAGGGAGACTCTTTGCCAGTGGGGCACAACCTCTGATCTGCAGTTAACTGTGAGTAAACGTGCTTATTTAAATAAAGGACTTTTTCAAAGAGATTAGTCTTCAGGTGTCAACTGGTGTGCCAAGGTTATACAGCAGCAACAAGTCCTAGAGGCCTGAGTGTATGCAGGTCCCTGGAGCACTTTTAGTGGGTGCCGCAGTGCACTTAAGGCAGGTGGACCCAGGCCCATCCCCCCTACCTGTAACTTGTGCTGGTATTGGAAGCCCTCCAAAACCCACTGTACCCACATATAGTTGCCCCCTTCACCCCTAAGAGCTACGGTAGTGGTGTACATTTGTGGGTAGTGGGTTTTGGGGGGGGGGTTGGGGGGTTCAGCACCCAAAGTAAGGGAGCTATGCATGTGGGAGGTTTTTCTGAAGTCCACCGCACTGACCCCTAGGGTGCCCAGTTGGTGTCCTGGCATGTGAGGGGGACCAGTGCACTACAAATGCTGGCTCTTTCCATGACCAAATGCCTTGGTTGTCACCAGGGTGGAGATGGCCGGCATTTTTTTCCATTATCGCTGAAAAACAAAACCGGCCATCTCAAACCCGGTGAAATCCAAGGCATTTGGCCGGGATAAACCGTATTATCGGAAAAAAAGATGGCCGGCCATCTTTTTCGATAATACGGTTCCGGCCAGCTGTAGCGCCGCCGCCAACATAGATCGCCGGCAATCTATTTCACTGGCGACGTTCGATTATGCCCCTCCACGTGTTTTTTGAACCATAAAAATTGAAACAGTTTATTCTTGTTAAAGAAAGGGGCAGTGAAGAGCCTGTGGGAACTCCCGTAGATAGCTAAAACTGCTGGTAGAGTGTTGGGATCTACCCTCTCAAGTTAGATATTGAGTATTACTCTTTATTCCTGATATCATTTACTTTGTGTCTTGATCAAATACAATGAGGACTAAGTAACAAAGTATATGTCTTAAGATCCTGATGTGTAAGGATGAGGAATGTCTCCTTTTATGTTTATGTATTTCTTGATTTTCCTGCATTTGCTAATTGTAAATGTATATTTGAAACTTATAAATAAAGCATTTTAAAAAATCCCACAATATACACAATTTACTAAAATCAATTACTAATCCAGATTTTAAAAATGTATCAAAAATGAACAATCTGACACAATCACTTCCAGAGGAAAATAAACCAGACAGAACACGAGCATAGCATTCTTAATCACCACACACTCACCACATTCATTCACTTCAGTGCTAACCAGCTTAAAATCAAGTACTTCTCTAAAACAAATCACCATCCCACCTCCTCGTCTTCTATACCCGTATGCCTATTTTCTTTTGTAACCAGTTGGACAGCATTGCCTAAAGGTGACAACATCTGATTGCAACAAACCATGATTCAGCTGTATATAAAATATCATATTTTTCTACCTATAATAAATCAAAGAGCAACATATTTCTATTCTTAAATGACTTAGCATTCAGGTACCCTATCTTCAAATCTCAAATCCTATTAATAGTAGGGACACACTTCAAACAATTAGTAACACCTGGCACATCACGCTGACAAGAATTACTAACAGTCAATGAGCCATAGCTTCCCCTCCCAACTACGACTTCAATGTGTACCATAATCCAAACTTCCAAACTTTTTTAGTATCTAGGCCAAACCTCAGGTGAGAAAGTAAAAAAAAAAACCCCAAAACAAACAAACTATATTTAATACCAGCATAAACAAATATATATTTACATGGAAAATGGATAATACAAGAAGCAAATAACAGCAAGGCATAGGGCCTGAGTCTCCCAATACAAGTCAGGCTAAATCCAAATGGTTGAAGGCAAAAATAAAGCTTGCTGTTTCCTAAAATACAAGTGTAGGACAGAGTGTCAATCTTGTGGAAATGCAGAAGAAATCAGGAGTATCTCCTTGCTAAATTTTTAATCCCCAGGGCTTCCAAACAGGCCTGATATATACAAAATATCAGTCTATTCCCCCTTGTCCGTTCCTCTGGAATTTTTGAAACTTTCATAAAATATTCAAAAGGAAAGGAGAGAAGAGGGAGAAATAATGTCTTAGGCTTAAATATTTCACCATTTTATAGCCTTTCTAATTCCCAATTAACTACAGTTTTGTCTTTGAATGTGACTCAGCTGTGCAGCAGTTAACTGTGCTGTAGTTTCCACTTTCCCAACTCTCTCCAAATGATTCACCAAATTCAGTTTCGGAGCCTATTTTTGGGAATATATATCCAAAGTTAAAACAGACCAAGAAACTTTTGAATTTGCTATCAAAAGGCAAGTTCCAAATACTGTCTAAAGTAATTGCAGTAGCCAGTCTGTGGCTTTCGTTACTGCTATCATGGAGATGATCCCAATCCCAGAATTTGATGTTTTCCTCCAGTTTCAGCAACAGACTCTTCCAATTAACATCAGGAACACAGAAGACATGAGCTCTGGAGTCTGGAATGAACACCTGGCAAAACGCCAGTACCTTAAAAGAGTCAAAGGGCTTCTCCAAAATTAGCCTGTTGCACTTCCCCTTCACAACAGTAAATAGAAATGTTAATAAAAATGGAAATTGATTCCAGAGTTAGGATCTCAAAATTCAGCATCTCTCATTAAGAACAGTCTTGGCCCTTCCCCAAATATTGTGTACTACCTGCCTCGACTACATCCCCTGGAAACAAATTTCCATAGATTAGTCATGCTTGGCTGAAAAATACTGAGGAAGATAAAGCATTTTGTGCCCTTGGGGGATGGAAGGAAGAAGGTAGTTTGCATAAATTCTTTTAACATATTCATCATTATTTGTGTTCCTGAGAAACCTCTTTCCAAATTCATAAAGATGTATAAGATGATTGAATGGCATTCTTATTTATTTTATTTCCAAGACTTATTAATGCACCTCACCGCATAAAAAACACAACAAAATCCTCCCAATCTGCCACCTTCATCCATCATTCCAATCCATCCCCAATTTACCCCACCATAATACCCCCAACCTCCTTATCAACCCTCTCCACAAACATAAAATCCTAATATACCATGGTCTTCCCAACAACCCATTTCAATACCACCACTCACACTTAAAATACCCAGTTAAATAAAAGCCTGATACTACTCCTGTCTATCCCAGTTAATCCTAGCCCTTTACCTTTTTCCCTCCATATTTCAGTTTAGCTTAAGTCACTATTGGGCTCATTTTTGAAAGAGAAGGACGCCCATCTTTTGACATAAATTGCAAGATAGGCATCCTTCTCACAGGGTCGTCCAAATCGGTATAATCAAAAGCCGATTTTGGACGTCCCCAACTGCTTTCCGTCACAGGGATGGCCAAAGTTCAAGGGGGCGTATCGGAGACGTAGCAAAGGCAGGACTTGGGCGTGCCTAACACTAGGACGTCCTCGACCCATAATCGAAAGAAACAAGGACGTCCCTGATGAACACTTGGACGACTTTACCTGGTCGTGTTTATCTTATGACCAAGGCACAAAAAGGTGCCCGAAATGACCAGATGACCACCGGAGAGAATTGGGGGTGACCTCCCCTTACTACCCCAGTGGTCACTAACCCTCTCCCACCCTCAAAAAACATCTTTAAAAATATTGATTGCCAGCCTCAGATGCCATACTCAGCTCCATCACAGCAGTATGCAGGTCCCTGGAACAGTTTTAGTGGGTGCAGTGCACTTCAGACAGGCGGACCCAGGCCCATCCCCACCCTACCTGTTACGTTTGTGGAAGAAACAGCAAGCCCTCCAAAACCCACCAGAAACCCACTGTACCCACATCTAGGTGCCCCCCTTCACCCGTAAGGGCTATGATAGTGGTGTACAGTTGTGGGTAGTGGGTTTTTTAGGGGTGGTTGGGGGCTCAGCACACAAGGTAAGGGAGCTATGTACCTGGGAGCAATTTATGAAGTCCACTGCAGTGCCCCCTAGGGTGCCCGATTGGTGTCCTGGCATGTCAGGGGGACCGGTGCACTACAAATGCTGGCTCCTCCCGTGACCAAATGGCTTGCATTTGGTCATTTCTGAGATGGACGTCCTTGGTTTCCATTATCACTGAAAATCAGAAACGACCAAGTCTAGGGACAACCATCTCTAAGGACGACCAAATTTCAGGATTTGGGCGTCCCTGACCGTATTATCGAAATGAAAGATGGACGTCCATCTTGTTTAGAAAATACGGGTTTCCCCGCCCCTGGATGGGGACATTTTGTGAGGACATCCAAATTGAAATGAGGACGTCCCTTTTAGATTATGCCCCTCCATGTGATCCTTTTACTAAGATGTGCTGAAAAACGGCCTGCGGTAGTGTAGGTGCGGGTTTTCGGCACGCCAGGTCCATTTTTCAGCGCGCCTGTAAAAAAGGTCTTTTGCTGAGGGCGTGCGGCAAAATCAAAATTGCCGCATGTCAATTTTGGGTCTGAGACCTTACCACGAGCCATTGACCTAGTGGTAAAGTCTCACGTGGTAACCGGGCAGTAATGACCTATGCACATCAAATGTCACTTGGTATGTGTCCGATATGTGTGGCCGAAAATAAAAATTATTTTCAGATGTGCATATCGGATGCACGCCAAAATTGAAATTACCACAAAAGCCATGCAGTAGCCAGGCGGTAATTCCATTTTGGTGTTCGTTGGGCACGCATAGAGCCTTATGCGGCTTAGTGAAAGGACCCCTATGGGATTTAGGGGTCCTTTTACTAAGCAGTGGTAAGCACTAATGTGTGCTTCCCGTGTGCCAAAATGCACTACTGTGGGGCGTGGTTAGGTGCCCTGCAGTACTTCAGGCATCTGTGCATTAGTGGCATAGCTAGGTGGGGCCATGGGAGCCGGGCCCCCCCAAATTTCATCCGGGCCCCTGGTTTTGCTGCCCTGTTCTCTTTCTTCCTCCTGATATCCTGCACGTTCCTTTAAGTGAAACTGAGCATGATTGACTTACCAACCAGAAACCTATCCGAATCAACACGAACATTTCTAAACCTGCACTACCCAAGCTGCAAAGGTCTTAAATACAAATCAACTTACGCATCTAGTTTTTCCTACATAAGCACACAACTTTGGAATGCATTACCAAAAGCCTTGAAAATTACGTACGACCACCTAAACTTCCGGAAATCACTAAAGACTAACCTGTTTCAAAAAGGGAACCCTACCGATCCAACTTAAATGCCTGAGCTCTCTGCAACACAACAAAACTAAAGTACATAATGGACATAACTCAACTCTTCCGTTGTACGATTCCCTAATGTGGCTGTGCTACATGAACTTTATCTTACCACAACATTATTTTGTATTTGTTCACCGGAGTCTGCAAACGCCTCTGCAGTACTATGTAAGCCACATTGAGCCTGCAAATAGGTGGGAAAATGTGGGATACAAATGTAACAAAAAGGAGACTATGATAAAAAGAGAACAGTGCAAAAAAGCTTAGAGGAGCAGGTGTGAAGGTAAAAAATTTAATCTGCCGTGGATGCTGTTCAAAAATACCATCCCTGAAGCCCAGGCCAAATATATTCCATGTATTAAAAAAGGAGGAAGGAAGACCAAACGACAGCTGGCATGGTTAAAAAGTGAGGTGAAGGAAGCTATTAGAGTTAAAAGAAAAGCCTTCAGAAAATGGAAGAAGGATCCAACTGAAAATAATAAGAAACAGCATAAGGAATGGCAAGTCAAATGCAAAGCACTGATATGGAAAGCAAAGAGAGACTTTTAGAAAAAGATTGCATTGGAGGCAAAAACACATAGTAAACGTTTTTTTTAGATATATTAAAAGCAAGAAGCCAGCAATTCTTGCCTCACTAATCTATTAAATTTTTATGAAAGGGTGAACAAACATGTGGATAAAGGTAAGCCATTCGATATTGTGTATCTGGATTTTAAAAAGGTATTTCACAAAGTACCTCATGAAAGACTCCAGAGGAAATTGGATTGTCATGGGATAGGAGGTAGTGTCCTATTGTGGATTAAAAACTGGTTAAAGGATAGAAAACAGACAGTAGGGTTAAATGGTCAGTATTCTCAATGGAGAAGGGTAGATAGTGGGGTTCCCCAGGGGTCTGTGCTGGGACCGCTGCTTTTTAACTTAAAAATGATCTAGAGATGAGAGTAACTAGTGAGTTAATTACATTTGCTGATGTCACAAAGTTATTCAAAGTTGTTAAATCTCAAGAGGATTGTGAAAAATTACAAGAGGACCTTATGAGACTGGGAGACTGGGCATCCAAATGGCAGATGACGTTCATGTAAGCAAGTTCAAAGTGATGCATATGGGAAAGAGGAACCCAAACTATAGCTACATAATGCAAGGTTCCACATTTGGAGTGACCAACCAGGAAAGGGATCTAGGTGTCATTATTGATGATACGTTGAAACCCTCTGCTCAATATGTAGCAGTGGCTAAGACAGCAAATATGTTAGGCATTATTAGGAAAGGAATGGAAAACAAACATGGGAATGCTATAATTCCTTTGTTTCACTCCGTGGTGTGACTGCAGCTCGAATATTGTGTGCAATTCTGGTCACCACATCTCAAAAAAGATGTGGAGGGGCATAATCGAAAGGGGTGCCCATGTTTTCCTGAGGACGTCCTCGCAGGATGTCCTGGCGAAGGGGCGGGGAAACCCGTATTATCGAAACAAGATGGGCATCCATCTTTTGTTTCGATAATACGGTCGGGGATGCCCAAATCTTAACATTTAGGTCATCCCTAGAGATGGTCGTCCTTAGACTTGGTCGTTTCTGATTTTCGGCGATAATGGAAACTAAGGACGCCCATCTCAGAAATGACCAAATGCAAGCCCTTTGGTCATGGGAGGAGCCAGCATTTGTAGTGCACTGGTCCCCCTGACATGCCAGGACACCAACCGGGCGCCCTAGGGGGCACTGCAGTGGACTTCAGAAAAAGCTCCCAGGTACATAGCTCTCTTACCTTGTGTGCTGAGCCTTCAACCCCCCCAAACCCACTCTCCACAACTGTACACCACTACCATAGCCGTTATGGGTGAAGGGGGGCACCTAGATGTGGGTACAGTGAGTTTCTGGTGGGTTTTGAAGGGCTCACATTTACTACCACAAGTGTAACAGGTAGGGGGGGATGGGCCTGGGTCCACCTGCCTGAAGTGCACTGCACCCACTAAAACTGCTGCAGGTACCTGCATATTGCTGTCATGGAGCTGGGTATGATATTTGAGGCTGGCATAGAGGCTGGCAAAAAATATTTTTTTAAATTTTTTTTGAGGGTTGGAGGGGTGTAGTGACCACTGGGGGAGTAAGGGGAGGTCATCCCCGATTCCCTCCGGTGGTCATCTGGTCAGTTCGAGCACCTTTTTGTGGCTTGGTCGTAAGTAAAAAAGGACCAGGTAAAGTCGTCCAACTGTTCATCAGGGACGCCTTTTTTTTTTTTTTTCAATTATGGGTCGAGGACGCCCATGAGTTAGGCACACCCAAGACCCGCCTTTGCTATGCCTCCGACACGCCCCAGGGAACTTTGGTTGTCCCGGCGACGGAAAGCAGTTGGGGACGCCCAAAATCGGCTTTCCATTATACCGATTTGGGCGACCCTGTGAGAAGGACGCCCATCTTGTGATTTGTGTCGAAAGATGGGCGTCCTTCTCTTTCGAAAATAAGCCTGATAGTGTTATTAGAAAAGGTACGACAAAATGATAAAGAGAATGGGCTGACTTACCTATAAGGAAAGGGTAAAGTGGCTAGGGCTCTTCAACTTGGAGAAAAGATGGCTGAGGGGAGATATGTTAGAGGTCTATAAAATAATGAGTGGAGTGGAACAGGTAGACGTAACTCTCTTGTTTTCTCTTTCCAAAAATTCTAGAACTAGGGGGCACGCAATGAAGCTACAAAGTAGTAAATTTAAAACAAATTAGAGAAAATATTTCTTAACTGACTATGTAATTAAACTCTGCAATTCTTTGCCAGCAAATGTAGTAAAAGCAGTTAGCTTAGCGGGGTTTAAAAAGGTTTGTATAGTTTCCTTAAAGAAAAGTCCATAAGCCATTATTAAAATGGACTTGGGGAAAATACATTGCGTATTTCTAGGATAAGCAGCATAAAATGTATTGTACTGTTTTGGGATCTTGCCAGGTACTTGTAACCTAGGTTGGCCACTGTTGGAGAAAGCATGATGGGCTTGATGGACCTTCGGTCTATCCCAGTATTGCAAAATACTTATATGTTCTTATGTTGCTCCTAGCCAGTCCAGGTGGTGAAATTCATCTCCTAGAATCTAGGTGGTATCACGTCCCCCATTAAGCACACTAAGATCTTGTCTTGGCTGAATCACTTGGGTATGGATGTGGCCTGCTTGCAGGAGACTTTAAAGCGTACAACACTGAACATTTTAAACTTAAGTGTTCGTGGGTGGGGGAGTTGTTCACCACCTCCTCTGGGGGGGTGGGGGGGAGCATGGAGGAGCGGTCATCCTATTTCTCAGATCTCTAATTTATTCCATTTCATTGTTGATTAGTGACTTGGCGGGTCGTTACTTACCACTCCAATTAAATTTTAAGGCCGACAACTTATCATATTAAGCTTATATGGTCCTAACAATTATGATGCTCAGTTTTTTGCTCAATTGATCCGCCTGTGTGCCCCAAATATTGGTTGCTCCTTCCTAGTGGCTGGGGATTTCAGCCTTGTTGCGGATCCCTCCATGGATCAGTCTGCAGATCTGCAGGTCCCCCGGGGGAAGAGGGGAAGGGGATTGTCGTCTTTTTGCCAGGCCTTGGACTTGGTGGAACCTTAAAGGCTGCTGAATCCAGAGTCTCGTGAATACATTCACCTGTCTCGTACCCATGTGGACTTTTTGCAGATAGATTATTTCTTGTTGTCTTTGGGTTTCTTTCATGCGGTGGTGGAGGCACAGATTAGTGAGATAGTGGTATCCAACCACGCTCCCATTACGTTAGATCTTGTGGTGGTATCTTATTATCAAAAGGTGCTTGCCTGGCACTTCCCCAGTTACTTAGTTTCTTCTGGGGGAGGTGGAAGGCTTTCTGCCAACACAATGATCAACATTGTGACGATCTGATTCTATTCTGGGACTCTGCTAATGCAGTTCTCTGTGTGGAGGTGATAGCCTTTACTAGTGCCAGAAACAAGCGAACTGTCGCTCAAATAATCACCTTGGAGAGAACATTGTGTCAGGCGCGTGCAGCTTATGTGTGAACCCCTTCTGCTGCTCACAACGAGACCTATGTGGCAGCATAGGCTGCCTTGAATTCCCTTTTACACACTAGAACTCAAAAACAGCCTATATTCCGCTTAAGTGCCCAGATGGCTCAAGAACCTCAAGGTTGAGAACATTACACAAATTTTTACTTGAAGAAAGTGCAAAAGCGGGCAGCAAATGGAGTGCAAGATGTACTTGGGCATGTCTATATTGATCTTCCCTTGACAAAGCTGGTGGGCGAAATGGCTCCCTGTTGGGAGTGGAAAAGTTAATTGCCTTTTCATGTAGTGTATCTGTTTGATATATGATACCTGCATAACATTTTGCTAACAGTTTGAAGATATTCAACATGTTAAGTAAAAATTTATAAGAAAATAAAAATGTGCAGAAGGTTTTTGACCAATGATGAAGTAACGGCTCTGTGAGTACTAAAACCATTTGGTATATGGTCACCGTGTACTTTGAGCCATTTGAGGTCTTTTCCTCCTTGCTATTTTTTTTTTTTTTTTAGTAATTTGAGCATTGGAAGTGTATTTCCACAGTATTGTGTTTGAAGGAATTTGAGTGTACTGTGGTGCAGTTTCTTTTTGTACAAGTTTTTGTCTAGCATTTTGAAGCACTGTATAAGGCGAGAGTGGAATTGTCCCAGGAGCAGACAGCAGACTATTTGGTGCGGTCAGGCTTGCCGCTTTTTACAGAGGAGGCCTTTTCTTTGCTTAAGGAACTCCAGATTGCAATCTCTTGTAGAAATCTGGGACAGCCCCGGGATGCAATGGTTTTTCTGTTGAATTTGTTAAGTTGATGGGGGTGACCTTCATAGTTCTCCTGTTGGCGTATTTTTAGGTGGTGATGAGGAGCGGGGGCAGGGGAGGGCCTTCTGTGGCACATCAATGAAGCCCTGATCACATTACTTTTAAAACCTGGCAAACCGGGGAATGATCCGGGTTCTTACAGGCTGATATCTTTGCTCAATGTGGATGTGAAGTGGCTAGCATGAATACTAGTTGCAGTTATGCATATAACTGCAAATTAGTGCCAGTGGATTCCAATTATAGCAATTATTGATAGCACCCATTAGTACCTAATTTAACAATTAAGACACACATAGCTGGCTCTGTTCTGCACGTTACGCATGAAAATGGGTGCACAAGATCATAGAATTAGGGATGGCATTGAGTTGGGTGTTCAGTAGCTGTCAAAAACTGCCCTTCGTTGTACTGTAGGTGGCAGCAGCTTCTCATGAAAAGGCTTGTGCTGAACTTAGCTTCCTTCTTCTTCTTTTCCCCAGGAAGAATTAACTGAGATTAAGCAGCAAGTATGAACTGCAGAAGACCCTTGCAGCAATAATTACTGCTATTAAGCAAAGTATGGCATGTGGATACTGTGTCTACATTCCCTTTGGTATAACAATAGAATGTTCCTGTTTGTGTAGTAAGCCTTTTGTAAACAGCCTCAAAACTATGCTAGCAATTAAAGAATTTGTATTGTAATTGTGCTTTTATGAAAACATTCTCTGCATGAGATAATACTAAATGAAATTGATGCAGTGCTGAATCGTAAATCAGATGATTATTGAGTCATTGTCTGAAGGACCTTAATATTTTGCTTGAATATAGGTAAGTCGTAAGTTCACAAAAATGCCTAGTGGTAGCCAGAGCTGCAGAGAGGGGGGAAGGGGGCATAATTCCCTAGGCCCAGTCTCCAAGGGGTCCCGACGCCAGGGTCTGTCTTTCTCCTGCTGCTGTCGGGACCCGGTGTGTGTGTGTGTGAGGGGGGGGGGGGGGGGGGGGGATGGCTGTGGCGGCCCTGCCCCGGGCCCGGCTCTGTTTCTCAGCAGCCCTGATGGTAGCTAGATCTGAGGCCTGTCAGTTCACAGCTCCATGCTGTAACCAGTATTTATAACCAGAGCTCACAAGTGCCTCATGTCCCAGATGTTGCAATATCCAATGTAAAGGGCACTTTTCTTAAATTGCGTAGGTGCTATTGTGCGCCTAATACAGCTTAAAATTGCATACCGTGGGACGTGTTCAGATGTCCTGTGGTAGTTGCAAAGTGCTACAGAAATTATCAGAGGTGCAGAAGTGATTGGAAGTTCATCCTTCTGTGGGGGGGGGGGGGGGGGGAGGGGAGGTGGGAGTTATTGGAGTTCTGAAGGGAGGGGGTAGAAAACTGATCAAAAGTAAAACTACAGAGGGTGAGTTTGAGGTTATCCAAGGCCTGCAGGGGAGGGGGAGGGGGAATGTCTTACCTTGAGGAAGTTGCTAGCAGCAGCAGCAGCAGCTGAACAGCTGGTGTGGGAGCAGGACTTGGCATTAGGTTAGAACTGGGGGTTTGTCTAACTTGTAAAATTTATTTGCTATGGGATAGTTATAAAATTATAAACATATTTGTATTTGCTAACGAGAGTGTAGTGAATCTTTGTTTTAGAAAACCTATCGTAAACAGCCTTTTGTTGCCTGAACAGTCAATTCTACAATACCCCTTTTATTATTGTGTCACAATAGCCAAGTACCTTGATCCAACAGGTTAACTAGTGGGTTCACCAGGGGCGTAGCCAGAATTCGGCGGGAGGGGGTCCAGAGGTGAGGGGGCACATTTTAGCCCCCCCCGCCTCCACCAACCCGCCCCCACCATTGCTGACCCCCCGCCGCTGCTGCCACCACCACCACCACCAACAACTTTGACCCCCCCCCCACCGCCGACCCTCTCGACCCCCATCCCGCCGCCAACCCGCCGTCGCCTACCTTTGCTGGCGGGGGACCCCAACCCTTGCCAGCCGAGGTCCTCTTCCAGCGAAGCCTTGCGCCAGAGGAAGAGGACCTCGGTTGGCGGGGGTTGGGGTCCCCCGCCAGCAAAGGTAGGTGATGGCGACGGCGGGTTGGCGGCAGGAGGGGGGGTCGAGAGGGTCATCGGCAGGGAGGGTCCAGGGCTAAATCTACGGGGGCCCAGGCCCCCGAGGCCCCACGTAGCGACACCACTAGGGTTCACATAAAAAACAATGATATTTAGGAGTCCTTTTATTAAGCTGTGGTAAGCACCAATGTGTACTTATTGCCGCATAACAGGGTGCGTTCAGGTGTCCCATGGTAGTTTTTGCACATGCACGTGTTACCCACATGCTAAAAAATAGTTTTTCTTTTTTAGTGCTGGAGGTGGGTCTGGGGCGGAGAATAGGCGTGTTCTGCACTAATCAGTTAGTGCAGGAACATTGCCGTGCACGAGTTCTTACCGCCTACAAAATAGGTGTCGGTAAGTACTCAGGCGGTAATGGTCATGTGCTAATGGGAGAATTAGCGCTTGGCCGTTAGTGTAGAGATAGAAAAATCGGCCAATTCCCAGCAGCAATAAAAATGGCCTTACTGAGCGGGAAAGCCCTGCACTGGGGATAGCGCAGGTCACTGCTTAATAAAAGGGCCCCTTTGTATCTCCCGAAATAGTGCATTTTATTCACTATGGCAGTGTTGCCCCCAGAGGTAAGGAGAAAAGAACACTAAGGTAGATGTTACAATAAAATAGTAGCATGTAAAGTCTGCAGAAATTTACAATATTGAATGGTAAAATACTGTGTAATATAATGGTTGGATGTTATAGCACAGATTAAAATAAAAGTGTACAAGTGCCTCTAGTGTATTTCTAACACTTTAAAGCAATGAGATTACCATATGGTTTATCACCACCACAACAACAAAAAAGCAAAACAAGCTATGCAGTATTGTCAACTAATTCATGTAAGTCTTACATCCGTACCTTATATTAAGAACTTTCAAAGAAAACTAGTTCAGTCCTATAATGTTTTAATTACAGTGCTAAATCAACCATTCTTTCCCCAGGTTTCTTTTACTAACACAAATAACAGATACATTTCACTGAACTGGTGCAGCTTATAATTTTCAAAATACTAATCTTATGTCTGTAAATCTTTCTTTATTTAAAACATTCTTTCATTTTATAGAGCCACTTTTGGAACATTCAGGCAAGTGTGCAATTTACCTTTTTGCAATGACATTTTCTCTCAAATAAATTATATTAATAAAAAGGAAATAAGCAATAATTATATACTTCTATATTTCTTTTAGATACAGTCACTTATCTCAGTTCAAGAAAAAAAATTCAATTCTTGTATGCATTGGCTGGCATCTGCTCTCCTCTGGAATCTGGAACCCTCTTGCAGATCATGACAGAAGATTGACAGCTGCCTCTTGATTCCTGCTACCTATGACGCAACTAAAATAAAACGAGATAATTAACACTCCCTGCGTCTCATTCAAAATTGCCTAAAAGATCACTGGTGTGTCTATTTCAGAAAATAAAATAAATGCAATCCCTGACTTTTTCTTAACTAATCCTAAAACACTTTAATCCGTATTTCTGTCTATTATTTCAAACCACTGTCAGGGGCGGTTTCAGTAAAAATGAGAATTTCTGTCACTAACCAAACTTTTCACCTCACATCAGCCAGCAGTGGAGTTAATCAGAAAGGTATTTGCTACAATTTCCCTTTCAGTTGTTCAACCTCACTTTGGGGTCCTTTTACTAAGCTGCAATAAAAGGAGCCCTGCGCTAGCGGTGGCTGCTCTTTTTTGCCGCACACCAGGGCCTCTTTTACTGCAGCGGATGAAAATAACCAAAAATGAAATGGCTGTGTGGTAAGTTCGCACTTGCTGTGCAGTCATTTTGGGGGGATCCCTTATGGCCACCAATTGATGCTGCCTGAACACCTCTGGGTAACCCCTTGTTGAGATATTTTTCAATATTTCCGCTAGTGCTGGGCATAGCACGCGCTGGGAGTGGAACTACCGCTGGCACCCGCATTGGGCTGGCAGTAGTTCCGGGTCGCCATGTGGCAAGCCCATTACTGCACAGCAACCCTTTAGTAAAACCCTTTGTTTCTTTTCTGGTGAGGAACAAAACCAGCTTTTTAGCCAGCTATGGTTAATGTAACAGGGGGTTAGGGGTTAAAGAATAAATAATTAAATATAAAAACTTACCCCGGGTCTGTTTTGGGCTCCGAGGGGGGCTGGTCCGTGAGGCGCTGTGGAAGCGCCGCGATTTTGTTTTGTTTTTTTTCTCCCGGGACGATTGGCACGTTCCCGGGAGTGAAGAAGAGGTCCGGGGCATGTTTGGGCCGGGTGCGGGCCGATTTGAGGCAGCACGGCAAGTTTTAGGGCCCGGGAGCGATGGAGCACGTTCCCGGGCCAGAAGATGTAAACCGGAAGGGGGAGAGCGCTGGGGCGGTAGTGGAGACGCTGCATAAAGCAGCGTTGAAGTTTTTTTGCTCCCGGGCTGAAGGAGCGAGGCCCGGGAGTGAAGAGCGGTTCTGGGGAGAGAGGGCCGGAGAAGACGTCGGCGCGCCTCATGCACGAACCGGCAACGCGCATTTCCGCGACTAGGCCGAAGCCGGGGCCTAAATTTTGGGCCGGCTTCGGAGGTTTTTTGTTTTTGCCTCCGATTTTGACTGAGGACGTCCGGGACCGGATCCAATGGGAGTGGTCGTGTGTGAGGAAAATCGGGAAAGCAGGTAAGGGGTTTTTAACCCAGAATTTAAATTAGTTTATTTTTAAATTGTATTAATGCGGTTTTTGATTTTTAGAAATTTAACGGTTAATGATTTTTAAATTCTGTTTTTGGATTTGGGGTCGGGGAATTTTTTGGGATTTTTCTGGTATATTAGTTTTTGAATTTGAATAATTTAAGGGGGTCATTTGGGGGGGGTCTAGTTTTAAGGGGTTAGGAAAGGGTTAACTGGTTAAATTCGACGGAGTAGGTTCAGAGGGGAATATTAAAATTTTTGAAATAGGTTTTAAATTTTTTGGGAATTTTTTCAGGGGTTTTTAGAAGATTGTTGCGTGGCGGGGTTAAATGTTGGGATATTTAAATTTTAAAAACACCGTTTAATAGAGGATGGGAGGTTTAATTGGCATGGGAAATTTGGGGTAATTTGATGGAAATTTATAGGGGTTTTATATTAATTGAAGAATTTCCCATTGATTTCTATGGGGATTTTTTAGTTAAAATGGGGATTGAGCAGTGCTGCTCAACATTCCGCTTGTCAGCAGGGAGAGTTGGAATGTTGAGCAGGACTAGGGATTGGCTGGCTGAGGGCGGAATCCCAAGCCAAGCAGCCGTCTCCTAGGAAACGGTCAGTGGGACAGTTGGGAGAGCGCTGGTGACTGTGGAGGTGGAAGGAAGTGTGTTTGGTGGTGTGGCTAATGTGGTGAGTTTGGAGTGATTTTGAGAAGGTTGGAAGTGGGATTTTGACTGAGTTTGGTGATAGGAGGGCAGTGTGTGAGGGGAAAGTGGTGAGTTGGAAGTGTTTTGTAATTTTGTTCTGGTGAAAGGTGTAGGAGGTGTATATATGTTTGTGCTCATTAGTTTAGGGAAAAATAAGTAAGGTTAGGGGGTTTAGTGAGGGTATAGTTATTTTAATTTTCTTAGTTAAGTGTTGCCCAGTGTTATAAATTATATATATTTAAGTCATTTAGTGTGGGAAGGGGTTGGTTAAGAAGATAGGGTTTTCCTTCCATTTATTTTTATTAAGAGTGAGGTGTAGGGTGACGGTGTCAAAGACAGTGGAAAAGAAGTCTGGAAAACCTGAGCTCCCACGCAAGAAAGACCGTGAAGGATTCTGCATCAGAGAAAAAAAAACCACAGCTAAGTGACAACACAGTGACAGGACAGAGAAATAATTCTTACTTACCTGAGTTGGGTCACGGGGGTTGTCTTACGAGGACCTGTAAGAAAAGGGAAGAGAAAAAGGACACAAAGTATCAATTCTTTAAAGTTGAGGTACAAGGGAGAGCTAAGAAAGAAGTTAATCAGAAAGAAAAAATTTACACTTAATACTTATCTGACAAGAATCTTGGTATCGATACCAGAGAGGGAAATTCTGAAAAAGAGGAAAAAAAAATTATACAATTGTAAAGTATATTTGTTTTGCACTAGAATATACATGTGAATATATTATTGTAATAGAGGGAAATTGGGGTATTGAAAAAGGAAATATACTGTTGTAATCCAATTCTATAAATTTAGGGCTAAAGTATGTTAGTTAATAATTTATTCTTTTAGTATTTGAATTGAATTAAAATATTGTTGTTGTTGATTAAGCATTTTTCCCGTTTGGTTATTTCAAAAGCAGGACAAATCCAAATTTAGATTATTTTCCCCTCATTTTCTTTGAGATTTTGAGGCGTGGTTAGTGAACTGTCGGCCTCTCCGTCCTTGGTGAGGTGATTCTGGGTACTAATAGTAATTTTAAGTACTCAGGGACATTTTACACTGAGGAACGAGGGGGGTACAACGACATTAACCTTTGTCCAAACACAGTGTATCAGATCATTGCTCTGTTAACGGCTTCGCTTGAAAGGTGGTATAACAATTATCAAAGAAAGAAACATAAACAGCAGTCAGAACAGACTTTGGGGCCCTTTTACTAAAGCTTAATACGCGCTAAATCAAGTCCAAGTTTCATCTTTATTTGATATACCACTTGGCAAAAATGATTTAAGTGGTTTACAATAAAATATAAACTATTAAGGATTAGGGATGAGTGATGAGTTTAAAGCAGGCAATCTGCTGATCTCTGTCTGAAAATTCAAAACTAACCATTCACACTAGTTATTTTGCCTATGTGTCCTTTAAAACCTAAAATGTAATTTTTTTTCTCCTTCACCAGGTAAAAATGCCTTTTTTCTTTCTTGAAAGAAAAACAATCTGTCTGACACCAGGATTCAGGAGGAGGGGGATCTGGGGTTGAGCCTTTTTCCTGCACTGTTCAGAAAAAGAAGTTTACAGTTTAGCATGTATTGAAAGCCTGATGTGCCAGAACCCTCCCCTCTTATGGTTTCTTGTGAAAGTTATCTTAAAAACAACTTTGTGTGTGCTGATTTTTTCTGAAAAGAGAAAAGTGAATGTATTTCTGCCTGATGCCATGTATGAAAAAACAGAGGGATTGAAGACAGGGGGGGGGGGGGGAGGAGGGAGTGAATGGAATTATAAACAAACAACTGGTTTAAGGACAGGGATAAAACAAACTGTGCATGCTCCTGTAGGACTATAGGAGGCGGTGTCAGAGGAGGCATTTGAATGTCATTTCCTGTCACATGACATATTCAAGATGGTGGCGAGTAGTGTGAAACAGGAAGTGACAAGATGTGTCCAGCAGTCACCACCATCTTAGAAAAGAGGTGTAGAGAGATCACTTCCTGTGATATCACCAAATGGGGTGGGTTTTGGGGCAGGGCTATGTAATTAAGTTGAGGGTAGGGGTAGGATCACACAAAAGAAGAGGGGCTAGGGGTGGGGTTATATAAAAGGGTGGGTTGTGAGCTGGGCTATGATATTATATCTGGTGATGTCATCAGTGGGGATGGGGCGGGGCAGGGAGTGGGCAGGGTAGAGTTAGAGTGGGTGGGGTGTGGGTATGTCTTCACTTCTGATTGGCTGACCTGTCAAAATAAGCAAATTAGTTTTGACAAAAGCCGGTGAGTTATAATATTTATATGCTCACCACAATCAACCAACAATAATATTTGCAGATTGTTAACAATCACAGCTAATTATTATCACTCCCCACTCAGATTTGGACATCACTTTTCCAAATCTCTTCTCTCAGTTTGGGTGCTGTATCACAGTATTATACTGTATTCAGATATATTTACATTTCACAGTATTCTACTAACTCAGAACAAGTACAAGTGAGAGGTAACAGGTTTCTTAAAAACTATACATTTTGAAAACTGTGCAATTATCCACAATAGAGGATATGAAATAATCAATTTCATTGTCTATAAGTTTTATAATTTTCCCAGATATACCCAGGCATTAACCCTCTTGTAGACCTAATAGAATGTCTGAAAGCGTGCTTTTCACATCTGACTGACACATTAGTTTCACTAATGGCATCTTCCTCAGTATTTTCTTCAAAACCAAATACTTCAACTTCATTTTCATGGGAAATGGGTTTGGGAACATTGTTATTGGTATGAACATATGCCAGGGTAACCCAAAAAATATCTCTCTCAGTTTCAGATGACTCTGAATTTGTCTCATCTGACATGTCCTCAACCAAACCTGGTTCAGGTTCAACTGTTTCTTGCATTATCTCCTCTTCTAAAGGAAAAGTAACTAACTTTATTTCATTTTGGTATACCACTTTAGTATGACCAGCTGGTGACTTAATTACATAATTTTTTTCTGTCTGTTTCAAATGCTTTTATCACAACATATGGTTCTGATTCCCACACATTCTAGATTTTGTGTCTCCCTCCAAAACAGTATTATTACACAGTAACACAGTAAATGAAAGCAGATAAAGACACACATAGAGGCATATTTTCAAAGCACTTTGGGAGGCTAAGTTCCATAGGTTTCTATGGAACTTTGGGAGGCTAAGTGCTTTGAAAATGAGCCCGATAGTCTATCCAATCTGACCAATGAGGTGGCCAGAGTTGAATCTGCCACTCTGTGTGGGCCACAGTCACCCAGGTTTAAGCACTGGTTGGCAAGTCTCCCCTATGCCAACCTTGATGGAGTCTGTTATAACCATATATCACCCCCAAATATTGCTGATAGTATTCGACTTACCAGTCAAGATGTCTTCCCCTTCCCCCCTGAACTGCACAGCACCCTCATTAATAGTATGTGACAATAAAGTGATCTATAGCACTGGGGTTGTTGAAGCTTCATGTGCCATTTGTGGGACACAGACGATAGAAGTCTCTCCATCATTGGCCTTGGTTCCCCTAATGCTGGAGTTACCAAATCTTCACCAGTCTTTTGCCATTTGCGGGACATAGACCATAGAAGTCTGTACAGCATTGGCCTTAGTTCCCCATGCTAGATTTGTTGAATCTTCTTCAGTCTTTTGCCATTTGAGGGACACAGACCCAGTGCTTTATTTGTAGGAAAAAAGGTACCGGTACTCATTATGGGTGGGGTCACCATCTATGGCTCTGCCCCTATGGTAGCCACACCCCTTCTACCAGCCATGGCGCATATAAACAGGTATCATTGAAAATACTATACCAGTATAGGAGAAAAAAATAACTTGATTTTTTTTCATTATATATAATTTCTGTAAGCTGTTACAGCTCCAGTATACCCAGTGCAAAATAAGACAGAAGATGTAAATTCTCAAATTGATCAATCAACAAGATAAGAGCAGATTACTTAAAAACCACAGAAACGAGTGAATAAAAAAGAAGTGGTTTATTAAAATTCTCAAATTGGATGTATTCCAAACACTTAAATGAAAATAAAATGATTTTTCTACCTTTGTTGTCTGGTGACCTTGTTTTTCTGATCATGTTGGTCCCAGTCTCTGATTCTGCTGCTCTCTATCTGTTCCCTTAACTCCGTTTCCAGGGATTCCTTTCCATTTATTTCTTTACTTTCCTCCTTTCTTCATTTCTTGCCGTACATCCATAGGTAAAAGCTGGGTCCTCTGCAGACTTGACTGGAGGAGGTATAGAGTGTATCCAGCTTTTGCCTATTTTCTCCATCCATGTGCAGTTTTTCTCCTCTTTTCCCTTTCCCTCATCTCCATCGGTATGCATCTCCTTCCTCTCTCTTCCCTCTCATTCATCCATGTCCAGCATTTTTCCTCTTCCCTCCATCTATGTCCAGCATTTCTCCTCTGACCTTCCATCCATCCATGTTCATCTCACTTTCTCAAACTTCTCTCCCCTCCATCCATCCATGTCCAGCATTTTAACTCTCTCCCCTCCATGAGTGTCCAGAATTTCTCCCCTAAATCCATGTGCATCTCCTCCTCTTTCTTCCCTCCCCTCCATCCATGTCCAGCATTTCTCCTCTCCCCCTCCCCTCCATCCATGTTCATCTGACTTCCTCTCTCTTTCCTCCTCTCCATCCATGTCCAGCATTTCAATTCCATGTGCAATTCCGTGTCCAGAATTTCTCCTCTCTCCCCTAAATCTGGGTGCATCTCCTCCTCTTTCTTCCCTCCCCTCCATTCATGTCCAGCATTTCTCTTCTCCCCCCTCCACTCCATCCATGTGTATCTACTTCCTCTGTCTCCCCTCTCCTCCATCCATGTCCAGCATTTCTCCTCTCTCCCCTCCATCCATTTGCATCTCCTTCCTATCTTCCCTCTCCTCCATCCATGTCCAGCATTTCTCCTGCCCGCCCCTCCATCCATCCATGTCCAGCAACTCTCCTCTCTCCCCTGCCCTCCCCTCCCATCCATGTCCAGCGATTCTCCTCTGCTCTCCCCTAACCATCCATGTCCAGCGATTCTCCTTCGCCCCTATCTTTCCCTCCCATTCATGCCCAGCAATTCTCCTCTGCCCTCCCCTCCATGTCCACTGATTCTCCTTTGCCCCCTATCCTCCCCTCCCATCCATATTCAGTGACTCGCCCCAGCCCACCTGCCCGCCCTCAGCTCCTGCCTGCCCTGTGTTGAAATCTTTGATTTTACTTCAAATCACAGTGGCAGCGGCATTGAAGGAAGCAGGCAGGCTCGCCTCCTCGCTTCCCTTCCCTCAGTGTCCCACCCTCGCGGAAAAGAAATTACATCAGAGGAAGGCGGGACACAGAGGGAAGGGACGGCTGGAGGTAAGCCTGCCTGCTGCTTTCACTGCTGCTTCACCGCTGCTACTTGAGGTAAAATAAAAGATTTTAATGCAGGGTGGCACGAACGGAAAGTCGGGGAGCTGAGGGCGGGCAGATGAGCCAGCCCTGAGAAAAAAAGTTGTCGGTACGCCGTACCAGCACATACCGGCACAAAAAAAGCACTGCACAGACTATAGAAGTCTGTTTGGCTTCAGTCATAGATCCCACTACTCTTGTCCCACATAACACCTCAACAACTATATTGTTTTCCATCTTCTTTCTATTTAGGCATTCCCTGTGTCTATCCCATGCATTTTTGTAATTCTCTCACCATTTTTTACTCTACCACTTCTCCTGGGTTTTCTAGGTGTCCACTACCCTGTCTGTGAAAAAGCATTCTAAATACAGAAACTTCCACCCAATACAAAATTACAATAGTATATGGGGAAAAGCCTCAAAGAGCTCCCAGATCCAATATCGATCTGTTGGAGCTAAAATAGACCAACTGGTCTTCTCTTCATCATAGGCAAAAAACCCTTTTAGGCAGCCCTAGGTAAATTTCTTCTGGGACCGCAGTAAATTTTCTAAATTTTTTGTTTTACGAAAATAAGAATTTTTTGAAGAAAAAACATGTTATATTGCAATGCACTTAGCTTTTTTATTGCTTGATATTCAGTGCTACTACTGCTTCATGCTGCGCTGTTCCCTGTTGAGTTGCCCCGAGCCGAGTTTGGCCAGCGTTTCGCTGCTTCTTCAAGGTCTCGGGTAATTACTATGGGATACAAACACAAGAATTAATATAATGCAGCTTAAACTGTTTGACAAAAAATTTCTTACTATAAAGCCATCAGCATAGTACTTGGAACTCGTTACACGGCATTTCAAATGCAGCATGTCTGACCTCGGGAGACATTGCTCGGCTGGTATAAGTAAAATATCTGACGTCAGACGCTGACTAATGATTGTCCCATCAGGGATTCAAAGAAATACTCCTATTGGATATTCTAAAAGAAATAGCGCCAATCCAATCGTGAATTTAGACCTCGCGGTTCTAAAGAGTGTAATTTAAAAATCCAACATTGTTCAGCTTGTAGTAATTGTCTTTGATGATCGCCTCCTCACGTAGATTTTAAAATTTCTTGTAGGACAAAGCATTTCAAATCTTTAAAATCATGCATTAGATCAATACAATGTTTGACCAAAGGTAGACCTATTTTATGTGAACTTATGGCGCTTTTATGTTCAATTATGTGCACATGTAAAGGCCTGGAAGTTTGTCCT
Source organism: Microcaecilia unicolor (assembly GCF_901765095.1). Classification (NCBI taxonomy): domain Eukaryota; kingdom Metazoa; phylum Chordata; class Amphibia; order Gymnophiona; family Siphonopidae; genus Microcaecilia; species Microcaecilia unicolor. The sequence continues at coordinate 433,688,954 of NC_044033.1, forward strand.
ACATATAACTTCTTGCATGGGCAGAGTAGACAATATATTACTGAACTCGATCTACATGTGGTGTTTATCTTGAGTTCATATGTCTTCTGATCCACAGGGTTAACGAAGGTGGAAGTCTCCAACATGATGGAGCATACTGAACAACTGTTGCATTTAATGTGACCAGTCCAAATAGGCAAAGGAACTCTACTCAATGGTACAGCTGGACTAAGGAGCTCTTTTAAATTTTTATTTCTACTATATGCTAGTCGGAGCTGGGCATCTACGAATTGTGGATGAGTTTGAATAAGCTTCCAATGTTTCCTCAAAATAGCTGAAATTCGAAGGCGATGTAGAATTAAACTGTGTAACATAAGTGAAAGTTGGTTGATCATGTTTTTCTCTCACCTCTGAGGTGTTCGCATTTAAGAGGTGTTCTCTATGATTGTAACGTGCTCTTCTGTATGCATGCTTAATCACCGATTTAGGGTAACCTCGAACTTTCAGTTTATTAAACAGCGTTCTGGATTGATTTTTAAAGTCTGAATCATCTGAGCATATCCGACGATATCTCAAAAATTGAGATAAAGGTAGACTATTTTTTAGAGCAATCGGATGACTGCTTTCATAGTCCAAAAACGTGTTTTTATCTGTAATTTTATGAAACACGGTCGTAGCAAAACTATTGCCTTCATTTCTGATTAATACATCTAGAAACGTTATTTCTGTTGTATGTATGTGTGAAGTGAATTTAATACGTGGATGATACGTATTCAAATCAATTATAAATGAATTCAGCTCTTGAACATTCCCAGTCCATAGCATAAAAACGTCATCTATGAACCTGGTCCATACACCAATGTTCTTATGATATCTTGATGGATACACAAATCTTTCCTCAAAAGCTCGCATAAAGAGATTTGCAATGGAGGGGGCCATCGTTGCACCCATCACAACTCCTGAGATTTGTTGGTAAATCTTGTCTTCAAAAAGAAAAAAATTATTTTTCATAGCAACTTTCGCTAAAGACACTAAAAAAGTGGTGGATACTCGAACGTCTGACCTTGATTGTAGATAATATTGTATCACTTCTAGAGCTTCCTCTTGTGGTATTACAGTGTATAAAGATACCACATCTAGTGTGACCATTGTCGAAGTACACGCTAAATTACCTTTAGCTGTTAATAGACGTAAGAAATGAGTAGTATCTTTGAGATAAGATTTACCTTGAACCACTAAAGGTTGCAAAAAGCAATCAACAAAAATAGATAGTGGTTCTAAAATAGACCCTCTACTGGAAATAATCGGTCTTCCTGGGGGGTCTATAGTTGATTTGTGAATTTTAGGCAGTGTGTACAGAACTGGTATCTTAGGTGACAGTGTATTCAGAAAATGAAACTCTTTCTGAGTAATCATACCATTGGCGTAAGCTCCACTGGTCAATCCAAAAATACATTCTTTCAACCTTGGAGTTGGGTCTATTGTTAATGGTTTGTAGTCAGTAACCTTCTGCAGTTGTCTATTTACTTCCGATACATACTGTGCTCTATCTTGAATTACGATGGCACCCCCTTTATCGGCTCTTCTTATTACAATGTTATTATTAGCTTGTAAGGATTCTATAGCCTTAAATTCATCTCTTGTTAGATTTTTGTTATTTATATATCTAGCTTTTTCTAATTTTTCAAAATCTTTAAGGACCAAAAGACATGTGCGCATAATTGAACATAAAAGCGCCATAAGTTCACATAAAATAGGTCTACCTTTGGTCAAACATTGTATTGATCTAATGCATGATTTTAAAGATTTGAAATGCTTTGTCCTACAAGAAATTTTAAAATCTACGCGAGGAGGCGATCATCAAAGACAATTACTACAAGCTGAACAACGTTGGATTTTTAAATTACATTCTTTAGAACCGCGAGGTCTAAATTCACGATTGGATTGGCGCTATTTCTTTTAGAATATCCAATAGGAGTATTTCTTTGAATCCCTGATGGGACAATCATTAGTCAGCGTCTGACGTCAGATATTTTACTTATACCAGCTGAGCAATGTCTCCCGAGGTCAGACATGCTGCATTTGAAATGCCGTGTAACGAGTTCCAAGTACTATGCTGATGGCTTTATAGTAAGAAATTTTTTGTCAAACAGTTTAAGCTGCATTATATTAATTCTTGTGTTTGTATCCCATAGTAATTACCTGAGACCTTGAAGAAGCAAAAAATTTAGAAAATTTACTGCGGTCCCAGAAGAAATTTACCTAGGGCTGCCTAAAAGGGGTTTTTGCCTATGATGAAGAGAAGACCAGTTGGTCTATTTTAGCTCCGACAGATCGATATTGGATCTGGGAGCTCTTTGAGGCTTTTCCCCATATACTATTGTAATTTTGTAATTTTGTATTGGGTGGAAGTTTCTGTATTTAGAATTTGTTCTTATCTCCACACCACCAATTATATTTGTTTTGTGAAAAAGCATTTCCTGATGTTACTCCTGAGTCTACCTCCACAATAAGCACACCTCTCTGTTGCTGGTCAAATATTTTGTTTGGGATGGCTTCAGACTTGCGCAATGCCTCTACTGAAATTTTGCATGCTATCTGCAGTTTCATTAGGTGATCTTGTATCCACTCGTTCAAACTTCCTGCATCTCCCTCTGTAATCTTAGTGTGAAAATCCCATGGTAATCAGGCATCTCTACCAAATAATAGGAAATATAGTGAATATCCTATCGCAGCATAGATGTTACTGTTATATGCAAATACTAGCTCAGGTAAGTATTCAAACCATCTTCTCTTCTTTTCAGTTCAGAAGATCTGATATTTATTTGTGTGTGTTAGTTGCAGGTGTTAAAAGGGTTTGGCAGCTTCTAAGGCTACCATTGCTTGGTATTTTGTTTACTGCAAGATTAGGTGCTTCCAAATGTTTAAGGGCTCATTCAGCAAGGGGTATGGTGGCCTCTTGGGTGGATCTCATGGAGTTTTGCCAGACCTCATTTGTAGAGACACAACTTTGTCTATTCTCCATACTTTTGCAATGCAGTGCCGGTTAGACGTGGGTGCCAAGAAAGAGGCACCTTTTGGTATGGTAATACTCAAGACAAGGAATTCATATTCCACCTACAATAAGAGCTCTCAAGCTTCCCATTGGTTCTGGACTAGTAAAAACAAGGAAGCTGAAATGGTCATACTGTTAATTTCCTTTCCTTGAGTCCAGGTTTCTTCCTTGATCTGTATTGCTGTTTTTCATATTGTTTTGAAGATGAGTTATTTCTTATATTTCTGGCCTAAGTTCTTAGACCATGAACTTTCAGGGACTTTATTTTTATTTTTTTGTTTGACTTTGGTTTGACATGGTACTGATCAATATACTAATTAATAAAATTTAGTTTTAGCTTTACTGTGATCCAGTCTCTGGGACTCCTGGTTTTGTGCCCACTTTTCTGTTTGTTTTACAAAGTATCCGTGGGTCTTCTTTGAGTTCTCCACGCTTTGTGGATTCTCTATTGACTGATCAACTGTGCCTGCACAGTTTGCTCTCATTCTCATTCTCTCTCTCCTCTGTGACTGAAAGAAAATAAATTTTACAGGGATGCCAAAATTTCACCTTATTGTATTGAATTCAGAAGGGCTTTTCTGTGTCATATTTTTGTGAAGCTACTAGGTACTACAGTGTGATAATTTACAGCCTTTGGATGGCTATCATCCCCCTTTTTGTTTCTAATACAGTTGGAAAATTGTTTCTGGGGGCAAAATTAACTGTCAAAACTAAATGAAATGGGATCCAATTTAGCATTTGGAGGGCGGGGAGGAAGTGAAAGGACAGTTCACTTGGGGCCATTTTTGAACTGAGGCTCCAGAGAAGTAAGTATACCAAAAAATACCTAAATTCTTTTCTATGGGGGAAGTAGTTCCAGCTCCTGCAGCATAGAAAAATGTGGCATATATATGTTTTTATCTAAGTTTTATTTATTATGATTTTTAAAATCTTTGAAAGAAAACACCAAGTTTCAAAAGAAGACGTTACAATGAAAAGTATAACATTAACAATAACCATTTGATTACTTGGTTAATTAGACCACAATTTAAAGGATCCTTGAATTAGTGCAAAGGAAGTTGGATACAGGAAATATTATGAAAAATTATAGGTGGTCTACCCCTTTAATTGTTTAGAGCAGCTAAACATTTGGTTCTTCTCCCTTGCTACCCTGAGAGTTCAAAAAACTGCACGATTGAAGAGGTTCATAGAACACACATTGTCTTTTTCAGGGCACAGACCATATGGGTCTGCCCAGCACTGGCCCCGCCTCCCGGCCACCAGCCCCGCCTCTGCCATCCCGTCTCCGCTGGGCTCCTGGGGATCCCTTCTTTCCGAGCGGGATTCCTTTGTGTTTGTCCCATGCATGTTTGAATTCTGTTAACCGTTTTCATCTTCATCCCGCGGGAGGTGGTGGAGATGAGGATGGTGGCGGAGTTCAAGCGTGCATGGGATGGGCATGGGGGAGTCCTGTTCGGAAGGAGGGGATCATCGGGAGCTTGGCGGAGATTGGATGGCGGAGGCGGGGCTGGTAGTTGGAAGGCGGGGTTGTGCTGGGCAGACTTATACGGTCTGTGCCCTGAAAAAGACAGATACAAATCAAGGTAAGGTATACACAAAAAGTAGCACATATGAGTTATCTTGTTGGGCAGACTGGATGGACCGTCAGGTCTTTTTCTGCCGTCATCTACTATGTTACTATGTTACTATGTCTCCTTCCACACTGTAAAACTAGAACTGGATCAACCTGTTTGGTTGATATGGGGTGACTTGGCAACCTTTGGGGCTGGGGAGCTGTGAATGATGCTTCTATGCATACATTGTGCACTGCATAGTGTATGTGTGTATAGTTGTATTGGAGAAGTACTGCATTTGAGGGATCACATGTATAGGGGAAATCTGGGGGATGGATTATGTGTATGAGAAGTCTAAGTGTACTGGAGGATTGAAGAAGGGGGCAGTGAATCTGGAGGCTGAAGAGTTCAACTTCTTGTATCCCCACCCCTACCCCAATGTGGCCTACAGGGGCTGAAGCAGCCACTGCAGTTATGTGTTGGGAGTAGGGTCAGGCTTGCTTTGTGATACTTGGAGATAGTTATGAAGTCCTGGAACATAGAAACTGGTACAGTTCTCTGAATTTATATCTTATTCAGCACAATCTTCTCCATAATTCCCAATCGAGCTTTAGAAAGAATCATAGCTTGGAGACAGTAATGGGTTCCTTGATAGCCTGCAGCAAACATCTTTTGTGTAAGGGCCAATGTACAATTATTTTGCAATTTAATTTGTCTAGTTCTTTTGATTAAGTTGATTGGGATTTAATGACAAATATATACGGGCCCTTTTACAAAGGCATGCTGAAAAATGTCCTGCGGTAGTGTAGATGTGTGTTTTGGGCGCACGCAGAATCATTTTTCAGTACACCTGTAAAAAATGCCTTTTAAAAATTTTTTGCCAAAAATGGACGTGCGGCACTCATCCATTTTAGGTCTGAGATGTTACCGCCAGCCATTGACCTAGGGTTAAAGTCTCACGCAGTTACCGGGCGGTAATGACCAACGTGTGCCAAATGCCACTTGGCGCACATCGAATATGCGCATCTGAAAATAAAAATGATCGGACATGTGCCAAAAATGAAATTACCGCAAGAGCCACGCGGTAGCCAGGCAGTAACTCCATTTTGGCACGTGTTGGGCACACGCAGACGCTTACACGGCTTAGTAAAAGGGCCCCTATATATTTTTTTTATAATTGTGGCATTCAGGACCAGGTGTTGAGCTGGTTACAGGGTTTCTTTGAGAATTGTTCTTACATGGTCAGAAAAGATGGCATTTTGTCATCAAAGTGGAAGGCTTTTTATGGAGTCCCACAGGGGTCACTCCTTTCACCATTGTTATTCAATATACGTATAAAATTGCTTGGCAAAGTTCTTTACTATTAAGTTTTCACAAATTTCATTTATGTAGACAACATCATGGTTTTTCTGCCTTTGTCTCTGTGTTGGGCAGAGACTTTGAAAAATATTCAAGAGTGAATGAGCATAATAGAAAATTGTATTTCAGTCCACCGACTTAAAATTAGTAAGGAAAAAACAGATGTTTTTGAGGTTAAGACCTAGCAATGATCCTAAATGTATTACTTATTTTAATACTGAGCATAATACTTTTTCATTGGATTTGCATTCTAAAATTTTGGGGGTTGAACTGGACAATTTACTAACTATGCAGTTTCAGATAAATGCTGTGATGAAATCTACTTTCTATATCCTTATGAAGTTGAGATCTATAAAGAAGTATTTTATAGCGGATTTGTTTCAGATACTTGTTCAGTCATTATTGCTGTTTCGTTTTAATTGTTGTAACCTTGCCTTTATCGGCTGCTCTAAAGCCTTACTTAATTGATTACAGATCGCTCAGAATACTGCAGTTAGATTGATCTATGGTTTAACTAGATATTGTTCCCTCTTACATTAACTGCTGATTAAGGCAAAGGATTGATTACAAATTGTGTGTTATGATTTTCAAAATCTTGACTCGTGAGGTTCCTGCCTATATGATGCAATTGTTAACATTGCTTCATGGTGCCACTTTGAGATATAATACTAGGGACTAGTTTTTACTACATTTTCAGGAAGCAACTAAGTTGAAGTTAAGTAAACATCATTCTTCTTCTGTACAGTATCAAATGACATCAATATGGAATGGGTTAACTCTATCACTTAGGGCTTGTAGACACTTTGAGTTTATGAAAATGTCTGAAAGAGTTTTTTGTTTAGTGAGGTCTTTCAAACTTTTGATTTTTGATAGTATGAATCATTAAGCAGTGTATTATTAGTTTATTATATTACATGGTTTTGTAGTTTTAATACAGTGTAATTCCTCAATGTATTGGTTCGTTTTCCTTTTCTGTAATCCACCCTGAACTGTTAAGGTTGTGGCGGAATAGAATTGACGTAACATAACATAACATAACATAACATATATTCCTCCCCACAGCCTAGCTTTGCTGTGTAGCAAAGAGGGAGAAAGCAAAGGATAACCATTTAATTTTGATTGTCAGGATATAAATAAATTAGTGAAATGAAAATGAAATTAAAAAAAAAAGAAATTGACATTGGTTATGTGACCTTGGAGAGTTTTGTTTATATGTATTTTTGTAAATTGCTTTCCATATTCTTGTTGGAATAACAGGCATTTGCTATGTAGCAATTATTTCCTTTTATTTGCTTGAGGTCTTGCAGTGTTAGCAAACTCTCTTATATCATTTTTGTCACTTTGAGGCAGGAAGGTAGAGGCCCTAGTCATTCCCTAAACTCTATTCACAGTCTAACACAGAGGAGTAGCCTGGTGGTCAGATCAGCAGGCTGAAAAATAGGGAAGGTTGGGTTCAAAGCCTGCTGATGCCTTAGTAACTCTGAGCAAGTCACTTCATCTTCTATTGTCCAAGGTACAAGCTTAGGGGTCCATTTATTAAAGTCACTAACATGTCTTAATGAATGATATTTATGAGCAGTCCCATTTTAGGCAATAGGGCCTCGTTACTAATAGCATTCGCTAAAATGATAGCACACCAGTAAAACATAGAAACATAGAAAGCCCTTAGACTATAAACCCTTAATTTTATATATGGCATGAAAATCTTGGAACGGATCCAAGATGCGGGGGCAACTAAATTACTTAATGAGCTATTAACTATGAATTAATTGGCCTTAACACTCAATTGTTGATGTTAATTGGCACTAATTTGGATTTGCATGCGCATCTGCCTGCCCGCTATTCTATAATACCAAGCGCCTAAATCCCATAGTGCACAACTCAAAAGGGGCATGGCCAAGGAAATGGTATGGTTGGGTCTGGGGTTATCCAGATATTTGTGCATATGCACAGTGTTATAGAATTGCACCATTTATGCGCCAAAATGTAATGAGTTAGATGTAAGACCTTAGGGACACAGGACAGAGGACAGGGAACAGGGAAATACATTCTATACCAGAATGTAATACAACTTAAGCTACCATTGAAAAAGCATTAGCTAAATAGAATTGTGCCATTTACATGCCAAAATGCCATGAGTTAGGCATAAGACCTTAGGGACAGGGGACAGGGAAATACATTCTATACCAGAATGTAATGCAACTTAAGCTACCACTGAAAAAGCACAAGCTAAATCCAAAAAATTAACAAACAGCTTTATGAAGCAAGCTTTAAAGTAAAAACAAAAACAAAATACAGGTATATGAACTTTAAACTAGCCTAACATTAAGGGCAAAAGAAAATAACATTTTGTGCTAAGAACATGCAAATCACCATGACCTGGTGGCAAGGAGGGAATCACTGGATAATAAGAAACCACTAGGAAAAAAATATAAGCAATAACACCTTTCCAAACTTCTGCCACCACCCTCTTCCCCACCTTGCTCTCGCTCTCTCTCTCAATACACCTACCCCCAGATTCGACATATGGTGCTGGGAGTTTGGTGCAGAAATTTATGCACGGATCAAATATTCGCATGCAAATTAATTAGCTTACAAGCCGATTAATTGCAATTAATTGATGTTAACAATTATTACAGTTAATTGGGAATAATTGAAATTTGCACACTTCAAGTCTACAACTCAAAATGGGGCATGACCAAGGGAGTGGCAGAGGTGTTCCTAAATGTTGCGCCAAAATGCCCAGAGTTGGGCGTCGGTATTTGCACCAGGTTTCAGCTGACGCAAGTACCAGCACCCAACGTTTGGCATGGAAATGGGCTCTAAGTGTTATACTATAAATGATGCTCACCCCAAAGTGCTGTTTATAGAATAGCGCTCCACACTGATTTTTTTCTAGCATGAAAATCTTGGTGCCATTTATAGAATGCCCGCCCTACTGTATCTGAATTTAATTCTCCTTTGAGCAGGGACCGTCCTTCTTTGTTAATTTGTACAGCGCTGCGTAACCCTAGTAGCACTCTAGAAATGTTAAGTAGTAGTAGTAAGTAGTAGTAATGATGACTGGAAATGTGTGAGCTAAAAACTAAAGAGAGAGAGTCACAGCATGGGTTGTCCTTTCCTTTTTTGACTCTTCCAATCACATCTGCACTTTGGGTGCTGAATGAATCTAGCAGAGGTTCACCAAAATTCTGCAGCAGATATAAGGTTCCATTTTATATTTTTCTGTAAGACATTTAGGACTTGTTACTACTAATCATTTCTATAGTGCTAGTAGATGTACACAGCACTGTACACATTATATACAGGTATTTTCTCTGTCCCTAGGGGACTCACAATCTAAGTTTTTTGTACGTGGGGCAGTGGAGAGTTAAGTGAATTGCCCAAGGTCACAAGGAACTGCAGTGGGAATTGAACCCAGGTTGCCAGGATCAAAGCCTGCTGCACTAACCATTAAGCTACTCCTCCACTCCACTGGTTGAACAGTTGTGGCAATAAATGGGGTACTGCAGTGGTGCTTTATATGGATTTTGAATTTTTTTGCACATTTTGTTGGGTAATTTGAAAAGGAAAGGTTTTTTGTTAGCTATGATGGGTATTGTCATGAATCAGGGAGGGTAAGCCCTTGGGCCGCAGCCAAGTTTAAGCTGCCTAAATAACCTGGAGGCTAGGCAGGTTCAGTAGAATGTAAGGATGACTAAGAGTAGGAAGTACTGAGTGGAGGTCAACAGCAGGTGAGCAGGGTCGGCTACCAACAATGGTAGTGAAGAGGCCCAAGAAAGTCTAAATAACACTGCCAGAGGAAATGTCCAGGGTAGTCCAAGCAATATCAGAGGTCAGGGCTGGCCACAGTCAAGGCATGATTAGGCAAGAAAGCATCATGGCAGGTGGCGGTCCAGAGGAGTGAAGGAATCAACTGGGGTCAAAGTCAAGAAGTCAATCCAAGGTAGGGAGCAGGAACAAGGGCAGGCTGGCTGGAGACACAGACAGAAACAAGAGCAGGCTGGCGGGAGACACGGTCAGGAACAAGGGCAGGCTGATTGGAGACAAGGACAGCAATAATAGCAGGCTGGCTGGAGACATGATCGGGAACAAGAACAGGCACAGGAACCACACATAGCAACATACACCAGGCAAAAGCTGGGAGACTTGTTGCAAACAGTGCAGAAGAGTCCCAGGAACCCTTATAAAAGCCCCAGCTCATGACATCATCATTAGACATCCTGATGATCCTCCCATTGCTGGCTCCCTTAAATAAAGGCTCACAGTGCACAAGTGAGCACCTAAGGAAGCTGGTGTCGGCCGGACGCAGCAGTACTGGTAACCTACTGCACCAGAGGAACCACCTGGAGGTCTGTGGAAAACCGTGGTCCCTGACATTGATCTTTACTTTCACCTTTTTTCTCTTTATCCATTAATGTACCCACTCAGTTAAATTTTACTTTCTGTTTCCACTTCTCTAACTCTCCAGTCCTCAGTCTCCCTCCGTCTATCTTTCACTGGCCAGGACAGAGAAATGGTTGGCCTGATATTCACTTGTGGCACTCAGCATTTATTTTAAAAGCTGTCTGCTGCAGTGACATTGTACCCAGATATTCAGTACCAATATCAGGGTGTCAGATGGTGCCGAATATCTGGGTACAATGGACAGAGCTCCAATTATCTGGGCAACAGTGATATTCAGTGCTGTTATCCAGAAAGCCACCTGTATAATTCAGAATAGCTTTTTTTCTGCCTTAGGTTATCCGGATACTGGCACTGAATATTGATGGTCTCTGGGTAACTCTCAGGCCTGTCCATACTCTGCCCCCAGACTGTATGGATAGCACCAGGGTAGTCTGTAGAGAGTTTCAGGAGCATTATCTAGGTAAAGGTGCTGGAAATCTGGGTATGGCCCAGGTCAGGAGCACTTATCTTGGTGGCAGCACCTGCTAGTTGGATCACTGCTGCTGCATATAAGGTTGGGTGTCTTCTAAACATTCCTTCCTTCTTTATCTGATCAGTCGAGTATGGCTCTAGGTCACTACGTATCAGTGTTTGCCATGTCTTCCAATCTCTCACAGCTTCTTTCTGTTCTACTATGTGCATTCCAGTATCTTCCTTGATAGTATCTATCCAGCAAATTCTTGGGTGGCCTCTTTTTCTTTTGCCACTAACCATTCCAAGCATGTTGTCTTTTTCAAGGGACGTGACCAAAATAGGAGAGCTTTTGTTTTGTTACCTTTGGCCTCCAGAGAGATTTTTGGTTCAAACGTTCCAGAACTGCTTGGTTTGTTATTTTGGCTGTCTGTGGGATGCATAACATTCATCTCCAGCACCATAATTCAAATGCAAATTCAAATTTTGAACATAAAGCATAGCAATTTTAGATATTAAGGAAACGTTAACTGATCTCACAAAGTGATTGGTGGTTAATTCACTTCAGTCTGGCTAGCCAAAATTACACTTATTTTCAGATCATGAAAATGCAAAGCGCTAGGTTTTCTACAATAAAATAAATTAAAAAAAGATTTAGGTCACTTCCTGTTAACAACCATTTCAACTACTGACTGCATATATTTAAAAAAATGCTACCTAAATTGAGTTCTGTTTTTCAATGGCAACTTTCAGAACTAGCATTAATTTATATTCATTGCAATGAGAATTGGAAATAATCTGTGACTGAACAGTACTTTAAATTAGAATATATATTGAGAAGACAGTTTTATTTGAGTGCAATAGTGTCAGATCTAGCCAGTCTGATTAGTATGTCAGCCTCTGAAGCCCACAAGCACTGCAGTGACTAATGCTCCAAGCCTGGGATAGGAGTTTCATATCTGCCTGGGAAAGCAGGGAAAGATATGGAGGGGCATAATCGAAAGGGACGCCCTAGTTTAGCTAAGGACATCCTCGCAAAACGTCCCGATGGAGGGGCGTGGAAACCCGTATTATCGGAACAAGATGGTCGTCCATCTTTCGTTTCGATAATACGGTTGGGAACGCCCAAATCTTGAAATTCAGGTTTTCCTTAGAGATGGTCGTCCCTAGACTTGGTCGTTTCTGATTTTCGGTGATAATGGAAACAAAGGACACCCATCTCAGAAACAACCAAATGGTCGTGGGAGGAACCAGCATTCGTAGTGCACTGGTCCCCCTGACATGCCAGGATAGCAATCGGGCACTCAAGGGGGCACTGCAGTGGACTTCATAAATTGCTCCCAGGTACATAGCTCCCTTACCTTGTGTGCTGAGCCCCCCAAAACCCACTACCCACAACTGTACACCACTACTATAGCCCTTACGGGTGAAGGGGAGCACCTAGATGTGGACACAGTAGGTTTCTGGTGGGTTTTGGAGGGCTCACATTTACCACCACAAGTGTAACAGGTGGGGTGGGGGGATGGGCCTGGGTCTGCCTGCATGAAGTGCACTGCACCCACTAAAACTGCTCCAGGGACCTGCATACTGCTGTGATGGACCTGAGTATGATATACCGAATTGGGCGACCCTGTGAGAAGGATGCCCATCTTCCAATTTGTGTCGAAAGATGGGCGTCCTTCTCTTTCGAAAATGAGCCTGATAGTATGCAAAGTATGCAAAGTAGAGCTTTTTATGTTTTAGAAAATGACTTCTAAATTCTCTGATTAAATTTTTAAACAGCATATATTACAGTGCGCATTCTCTCACTAAAGGGTAATAACAAACTGACATACAGTTTCACACCTAATTCATTCCCTAGACTTCAGCAATGCAGGAAATTCAGAACAAACTGACATTGAATTTAATTTTTTTTTTCAGGATGGTAAGACTCATATGGGGCCCTTTTACAAAGGTATGCTGAAAAATGGCCTGTGGTAGTGTAGATATGTGTTTTGGGCGTGTGCAGAATCATTTATCAGTGCACCTGTAAAAAAATGCCTTTTTAAATTTCACTTTCCTCTTTCTCATTATTGTGCATTGTAGTGCAGACAGAGTTGATTTCACTTTCATTGATTAGCAAATTACTGCTTGCAAAGCACATAGCCATTGCTTGAAAACTTTGAACATGTGGCAAGGGTAATTTTATTGGGGGGGGGGGGGGGGGGAGAAATTTGTGCCTAGTGCACAACTATGTATCAATAGCTGTGAGATTACATGTAATTACATACAAATTTTTATCATAGCATTGTTTTCCTTTCTATGGATAAAGGAAAGAATGATGCTTTAAAAATAATCCAAAATGCATTTAAGATTGTTTTGGTCATTAGTATGTATGGTGTGAGAAACATCCAGGGAAGCAACAGTTTAGAAAACAGATACTGACAGTTTAAATAGAAAACAGGTATTGCTTTTCTGTTGTGCCCTGCTTTAACAGCCTTTCAGAGATTGCAAATTCAATTTATCTACAGAGTACATGTTGTACTTACAATACAATTCTGGGACAGGACTATTTAAATTCATGTAAGTGTCCCACTGCCATTTCAATTTTCTGAAAGTCATAAGTAGATTTTCCTCTGGGTATAGTGATGGCTGGTGTGTGATTGTGGGGAGGGATTGTAATATCAAACAGACAGAAAAGAATCTTCAGGGTGCTTTGTTATGTATAGTTAATATGAGTATTATTTGTATTCAATGGCATTTTGTAATAGCACTGTGCATATAGTTTGCAGTATCCTGTGATTGACTTCTTGTGAACTTTCCCTATTGGCTGTTAGCTCTGAGCTATGGTCAGCCCTCCCTCTCTGCCCCTGCAGGCTGTGTGAGAGATCCCAGTCTTTCTAGCAAGCTTTGTGTTCAGCAGCTGTACTAGGGCTGATCCCTCCTTAATCTACCTTAATTCCATCAAGATTTTTCACCATCTCCCTAAATCATTCCCCCTTTATTTTCTCAGAGTTTCTCCCCCTTTTACTCCTTTGAGAGTTACAGCTTTTCCTCTGGGCTGAGGCTCTGGCCATCTCCTTGTCTCTGGGGTAACTAGACACAGACTCTATGTGCAGAGGGAAACAATTCTCCTTGAAGCAACTGAACTGTAAATTTCTTTATTTATTATGAATGTTACAATAAAGAAGATTTGCTTAAGAATTGAGAGTCTGCTGGTAAAGCTTCTACTTGGGGATGGTTTAATCTGGCTGTTTAGCCATAGCGGAGAGCTTAAACAAATTCTTTGCTTCGGGCTTCACTGAGGAAGATTTGGGAGAGATACTGGTGCCAGAAATTGTATTCAGAGCTGATGAGCCAAAGAAATTGAATGAAATCTATATAAACCTGGAGGATGTAATGGTACTATTTGACAAATTGAAGAGCAGAAAATCACCTGGACTAGATGGTATTCATCCAGAGTACTGATAGAATTGAAAAATGAACTTGCAGAACTATTGTTAGTAATATGTATTTTATCTATTAAAATCAAGCATGGCACTGGAAGATTGGAGGGTGGCCAATCTAACGCCAATTTTTAAAAAAGGTTCCAGAGGTGATCTGTGAAATTATAGACTGGTGAGCCTGAGGTTGGTGCTGGGCAAAATGGTAGAGACTATTATTAAGAACAAAATTACAAAGCATATTCAAAAGCATGGATTTATGAGACAAAAGCCAATATGGATTTAGTGAAGGGAAATCTTGCCTCACCAATCTACTATATTTCTTTGAAGGGGTGAACAAACATGTAAATAAAGGTGAGCCGGTTGATATTGTGTATCTGGATTTTCAAAAGGCATTTGACAAAGACTTCAGAGGAAATTTGAGAGTCATGGGAGAGGAGGAGGTGTTCCATTGTGGATTAAAAACTGGTTAAAAGATAGAAAACAGAGAGTAGGGTTAAATGGTCAGTATTCTCAATAGAGAAAGGTAGATAGTGGGGTTATCCAGGGGTCTGTGCTGGGACCACTGCTTTTTAACATATTTATAAACTAGTAAAAAAGGCCCGTTTCCGAAACCAATGAAACGGGCGCTAGCATGTGGCTTTTTTGTGTGTGTAAGTGTGAGTGTGTGAGGGTGGGGTGTGTGTGCAGGTTGTTGATGTGTGTCTTTTTTTTTGTTTTGTTTTTTGCTTGGAGGGTTGGGGGATGTGCTGTGTTGTGCTGGCAAAGTGGGATGGATTACATAAGTACATAAGTACATAAGTAGTGCCATACTGGGAAAGACCAAAGGTCCATCTAGCCCAGCATCCTGTCACCGACAGTGGCCAATCCAGGTCAAGGGCACCTGGCACGCTCCCCAAACGTAAAAACATTCCAGACAAGTTATACCTAAAAATGCGGAATTTTTCCAAGTCCATTTAATAGCGGTCTATGGACTTGTCCTTTAGGAATCTATCTAACCCCTTTTTAAACTCCGTCAAGCTAACCGCCCGTACCACGTTCTCCGGCAACGAATTCCAGAGTCTAATTACACGTTGGGTGAAGAAAAATTTTCTCCGATTCGTTTTAAATTTACCACACTGTAGCTTCAACTCATGCCCTCTAGTCCTAGTATTTTTGGATAGCGTGAACAGTCGCTTCACATCCACCCGATCCATTCTACTCATTATTTTATACACTTCTATCATATCTCCCCTCAGCCGTCTCTTCTCCAAGCTGAAAAGCCCTAGCCTTCTCAGCCTCTCTTCATAGGAAAGTCGTCCCATCCCCACTATCATTTTCGTCGCCCTTCGCTGTACCTTTTCCAATTCTACTATATCTTTTTTGAGATACGGAGACCAGTACTGAACACAATACTCCAGGTGCGGTCGCACCATGAAGCGATACAACGGCATTATAACATCCGCACACCTGGACTCCATACCCTTCCTAATAACACCCAACATTCTATTCGCTTTCCTAGCCGCAGCAGCACACTGAGCAGAAGGTTTCAGCGTATCATCGACGACGACACCCAGATCCCTTTCTTGATCCGTAACTCCTAACGCGGAACCTTGCAAGACGTAGCTATAATTCGGATTCCTCTTACCCACATGCATCACTTTGCACTTGTCAACATTGAACTTCATCTGCCACTTGCACGCCCATTCTCCCAGTCTCGCAAGGTCCTCCTGTAATCGTTCACATTCCTCCTGCGACTTGACGACCCTGAATAATTTTGTGTCATCGGCGAATTTAATTACCTCACTAGTTATTCCCATCTCTAGGTCATTTATAAATACATTAAAAAGCAACGGACCCAGCACAGACCCCTGCGGGACCCCACTAACTACCCTCCTCCACTGAGAATACTGGCCACGCAATCCTACTCTCTGCTTCCTATCTTTCAACCAGTTCTTAATCCATAATAATACCCTACCTCCGATTCCATGACTCTGCAATTTCTTCAGGAGTCTTTCGTGCGGCACTTTGTCAAACGCCTTCTGAAAATCCAGATATACAATATCAACCGGCTCCCCATTGTCCACATGTTTGCTTACCCCCTCAAAAAAATGCATTAGATTGGTGAGGCAAGACTTCCCTTCACTAAATCCGTGCTGATTGGTGTGTGGCTTTGAGGGTGTGTTTCTGTTGTATTGTGTGTGTGTGGATTTGTCTGTCAAGGAGGTTTGTGGAGGGGGGGTCTTTCTGTTGGTGAAATGTAAATGTGGTTGTAGGGGGGTCAGCCTTTGCTGAGTGGTGGATTGTTTTTTCCGGTTTTTTTTTTTGTGTTGTGCTGAGGCAGCAGTATTGTTTTAGATGGGCGGAAGGTAGAGGCGCACATTCTTGGTCTGTCGGTATTTTTTGGTCGTTTCAGGGCTGCTGTAGGGGAATGCTGGAAGAGAAAAGTGCTGTGGGAAGCAGCGCTGTCTTTTTCCGTTGGGCTGGGGTTCTGGGCATCCTGGAGGTGGGAGATGGCTTGCCTGAGGATGGGGATGGTTGTTTTAAGTTGGCGGAAGGGAGAGGAGCACGGTCTCGGGCCATCGGGGGGGGGGGGGGGGTGATCCGGTATGTTCGGTCCATTTCATGCTGGCTGCAGGGGAATGCTGGAACATTTATGCGCTGCGGGAAGCAGCGCCGTCTTTTTCCGGGTGTTCGGGGAATCTCCAAGGTGGGAGACGGCTTGCCTGAGGCTGGGGATGGTTGGGCACGTCCTTGGCCGCTTCAGCAAAAGGGGAAGAGGAAGGGGGTGGGGAGTTACCTGCAGCCGTATGAGAAACCGGGTATTCTTTGTTTGTTTTGTATTATTAGTTTGCATTTCTGTTGAAGAAAGAGTGGATGCCTTTCGAATGATGGAGGTGGTGCGTCGGTGTGCGGTTGTTTTGTTAGTTTGGCAGCCAGTCTCCAGCGATTCCTAGGCAGGGAAGGAGTAGGTACTCCTCCCCCTTATTGGTCACTGTTTGCTGCTGGCTGGGTCGCGGGTAATCCTTCCAGCTGGGCAGCAGCTTGTCCTGTTTGCCCACATCCCAGATGGTGAGGGGCACGCTGTTCTCCGGCTCCACCGACTCCACGTCAAGCGAATCCAAATATAGTCTGTGCTATAGGCCCTCCGGCACTCTTCAGTACCGGCATTAGGCATTTAAAAATTTCTCTCTCCCCCCCCCCCCCCCCCCCCGGTCTATTTTTGCACATACCCACAGCAGGAATATTCTTCTCTCGTTCAAGCGGTGGTTCTGTGCTTTCCGTGCTGCACAGATAATGAGCCATTCTGCTGGTGAATGCTCCTCCCTTATTGCCACGTAGTTTCCTCTGATAGGGCGGTCCTTACGTCGCCTAGCGTTGCCTGGGAATGGTTTTGTGATGGTCCTTTGTGTTTCAGAACATTGAGGGTGTTTTTTCTGATTGGTCCGTCATGCGAGGGCAGGGCAGAGAGACATGGTCAGTGTTGTGGCTTCACCACCATGAACTGACGAACCCTTCAGGGAGTGACTGAGTGACTTCAGAACGTTGTCTTCAGAATGTTGAGGGTGAGTTTTATTATAGTAGATGTTCTAGAGATGGGAATAACAAGTGAGGTTATTAAATTTGCTGATGACATAAAGTTATTCAAAGTTGTTAAATCACGAGAGGATTGTGAAAAATTACAAGAGGACCTTACAAGACTGGAAGACTGGGCATCCAAATAGCAGATGACATTTAATGTGAGCAAGTGCAAACTTATGCATGTAGGAAAGAGGAACCTGAAATATAGTTACGTGATGAAAGGCTCCACATTAGGAGTCACTGACCAGGAAAGGGATCTAGGTGTCATCATTGATGATACGTTGAAACCCTTTGCTCAGTGTGCAGTGGTGGCTAAGAAAGCAAATAGAATGTTAGATATTATTAGGAAAGGAATGGAAAACAAAAATGAGGATATTATAATGCCTTTGTATCGCTCCATGGTGTGACCGCACCTCGAGTACTGTGTGCAATTCTGGTCATCGCAACTCAAAAAAGATATAGAGGAATTAGAAAAGGTACATAGAAGGGCAACATAAATGATAAAGGGGTTGAGACGACTTCCCTATGAGAAAAAGTTAAAGTGGCTAGGGCTCTTCAGCTTGGAGAAAAGACGGCTGAGGGGAGATGTGATAGAGGTCTATAAAATAATGAGTGGAGTTGAATGGGTAGACGTGAATCGCTTGTTTAATCTTTCCAAAAATACTATGACTAGGGAGCATGCAATGAAGCTACAAAGTAGTAAATTTAAAACAAATCAGAGAAAATATTTCTTCACTCAATGTGTAATTAAACTCTGGAAGGTTAAGCAGTTAACTTAGCGGGGTTTAAACAAGGTTGGGATACCTTCCTAATAGAAAAGTTTATAAGCCATTATTAAGATGGACTTGGGGAAAATCCACTGCTTATTTCTAAGAGTTTCAAGAGCGCACCAATCTGCCTAAGATAAGTGCAGTGTGTTTGGAGAATACACAATTATAAAAAAAGCAGAGCAAGTCTTTTCTGTTATTGTAATTGGGTTGGTGGAGGTCGAGTCCATGATTATAACATGAACACATGTAATGTATTCACCTATTGAGTGAAAGCAATATTACTGAGTATTGTATATGAGACTCTCCTTCACTTTAGTCTAGAATTATCTAAGACTACCATATTTGCATGCACATACTCTGTGGTTTTTTTGATATTGTACTATATGGGACAGAGTGTCAGTCTTGAATCAATTTATAGTTATTTCTAAGATAAGCAGCATAAAATTAATTGTACTGTTTTGGGATCCTGCCAGGTACTTGTAACCTGGATTGGCCACTGTTGGAAACAGGATGCTGGGGTTGATGGACCTTCGACCTGTCCCAGTATGGCAACACTTATGTACTTAGAACAATACAAAGAACATAAGATGTGCCATGCTAGGTCAGGCCAGGGTCCGTTGACTCAGCCTCCTATATTTGATAGTGGCTAGTCCATATCACTTAGAAATAGCCATCAGATCCTAAGAACAAAGTCCCATTCCTGAAGTAAGGGGTAGAAACATTCAAGTCCATGTGACTAATAATTGTTAATTGATCTGTCCTCCTGAACAAGAATAAAGTACACGGGCAGCCAGATGGAAAATGGCATACGATGATCTCGTATACTTGCTTAGCCAAAGTGCAAGTGAGGCAGTGGAGTGCTGGAGCAGGCTCGCAAGAGCCGGTTGTTAAGTTTTTAAGAATTTTGGGAGCCGGTTGTTAAAGTAGGGCCCTCCATGGCTACTTTAACAACTGGCTCCCAAAATGTGGGCTTGTGCCCCCTGCTGAATTCTCTTTTACTTTACTGGTGGGGATGCTGAGCCCTGCCAGCCAAGCAGGCTGGGACTTCTCGAGCATGTGAAAGAAGTTCCAGCATGCTGCTCAGAGCAAGATGTTGGGAGTGGTGGCAGTCCATTTATTGGCTGCCAGCAAAGGTATGCCTAGCGTTCCCGCACGAAGGGAGGGAGGAAAGAGAGGCAAGTTTTGCTCTCCACCCCCTCCCCCCGGCCACCCCTGGCCCTTCCAACTGCAGAGCTGGCTACGCCCGGAGAAAGAGCCTGTTGCTAAAAATTTACCAGCACACCCCTAAAGTGAGGCCATGGTATATCTAAATGCTCGCAGGGCAGCAGTACAGCGTTTACAATAAAATCAAATAGTATAGACACTGGAGGTGTGGAGGAGTAGAATGCGATCCATTGTAGATTTGTCTTTAAATACTGCCTCCACAGTCAAACCTTCCTTCATAGGAGGCTTTATGTCTTTTAGGGGCCCTTTTACCAAGTTGTGGTAAGCACTAATGTGTGCTTACTGCAGCTTAAATGGTGTATTGAGCACTCTACCAGAACCCTTATCCACACCCTTATCACCTCTCGCCTAGATTACTGCAACCTGCTTCTCACCGGCCTCCCACTTAGCCATCTCTCTCCTCTTCAATCAGTCCAAAATTCTGCTGCACAACTCATTTTCCGCCAAAGTCACTATGCCCACATTAGCCCTCTCCTCAAGTCACTTCACTGGCTCCCTATCCGTTTCCGCATTCAGTTCAAACTTCTCTTACTGACCTATAAATGCATTCACTCTGCCGCTCCCCAGTACCTCTCCACTCTTGTCTCTCCCTACGCCGCCCCCCCCCCCCCGTCGGGTACTCCATTCTGTTGATAAATCTCTCATATCTGTCCCCTTCTCCTCTACTGCTAATTCCAGACTCCATTCCTTTTATCTTGCTGCACCTCACGCCTGGAATAGACTTCCCAAGCCTGTACGTCTAGCCCCCTCTTTGTCTGTTTTCAAGTCCAAATTTAAAGCCCACCTCTTTACCACTGTTTTTGACTCCTAATCACTGCTCACTTGCCCTGTCCTTTTATCCTCACCTCTTTATTCCTTTACCCTTAATTGTTCCTGTCTGTCTGCCTGTCTTATCTAGATTGTAAGCTCTTTGAGCAGGGACTGTCTTTTTGTGTTTGGTGTACAGCGCTGTGTATGACTTGTAGTGCTATAGAAATGATAAGTAGTAGTAGTACACTGAGGCATCCCGGAGTACTTGTGACATGTGCACGTCAACGGCATGCTGAAAAATAAAATGTATTTTTCCCCACAGGGGCATGTCTGCACTAATCAGCATAGCCACATTGCTGCATGCTAATTAGCATGTGCTTAGTGTGTGAGCCCTTACCACCTTTAAAATGGGTAGCAATAAGGGCCTACCTGCTAATAGCCAGCCACTTGCCAATGACATTAGCGCGTGACTGTTAATGCAGAAAATCAGCCACAAGGAGCTACCTGTGCCTGAAGTGGGAATTGAACTCAGTTCCTCAGGACCAAGGTCCACCACCCTAACCACTAGGCCACTCTTCCACAGGAGGATAGGAGGTAGTGTCCTATTGTGGATTAAAAACTGGTTAAAGGATAGAGAGAGTAGGGTTAAATGGAGAAGGGTAGATAGTGGGGTTCCTCAGGAGTGCTGAGACCGCTGCTTTTTAACATATTTTTAAATGATCTAAAGATGGGATTAACTAGTGAGGTAATTAAATTTGCTGACGACACAGAGTTATTCAAACTTGTTAAATTGGAAGAGGATTGTGAAATTTTACAAGAGGACCTTACGAGACTGGGAGACTGGGCATCTAAATGGCAGATGGTGTTTAACGTGAGCAAGTGCAAAGTGATGCATGTGGAAAAGAGGAACCTGAACTATAGCTATGTATTGCATGGTTCCACGCTAGGAGTCACTAACTAAGAAAGGGATCTCGGCGTCGTTGTTGATGATATGTTGAAACCCTCTGCTCAGTGTGCTGCTGCAGCTAAGAAAGCAAATAGAATGTTAGGTATTATTAGGAAAAGAATGGAAAACTATAGTGAGGATGTTATAATGCCTTTGTATCGGTCCATGGTGTGACCATACCTTTAATATTGTGTTCAATTCTAGTTGCCGCATCTAAAAAAAGATATAGTGGAATTAGAAAAGGTACAGAGAAGGGCGATGATAAAGGGGGTGGGATAACTTTCCTATGAGGAAAGGCTGAAGTGTCCAGGGCTCTTCAGCTTGGAGAATAGATGGCTGAGGGGAGATATGATAGAGGTCTATAAAATAATGAGTGGAGTGGAATGGAATGGGTAGACATGAATCATTTGTTTACTCTTTCCAAAAATACTAGGACTAGGGGGCATGCGATGAAGCTACAAAGTAGTAAATTTAATACGAATTGGAGAAAATATTTCTTCACTCAATGTGTAATTAAACTCTGGAATTCATTACCATAGAATGTGGTAAAGGCGGTTAGTTTAGTGGGGTTTAAAAAGTGTCTAGGCGGCTTCCTAAAGGAAAAGTCCATAGACCGTTATTAAATTGACTTGGGGAAAGTCCACTGCTTATTTCTGGGATAAGCAGCATAAAATGTTTTGAGCTTTTTTGGGATCTTGCCGTGACCTGGATTTGCCACTGTTGGAAACAGGATGCTGGGCTTGATGGACCTTTGGCCTGTCCTAGTGTGGCAATACTTACGCAGTTATGTACTTAATTCACCTCAGCCATACAGAATAAATTTGCCTTTCAAAATCATTTTGATGAGAGATTTCTTCCTCTCCTTCTGTGTCTCAAAACCCCTCCCTTTAGGTGGGTTTCAAAGGTAATTCTACATCCTCTACAGATAGGAAAATACTTACTGTACCTGAGGCAATGGACGGTGAAGTGACTTCTCCAAGTTCACAAGGAGCACCAGTGGGAAAAGCAGCATTTGAACCATATCTGTTCTAAGTGCTAGGCTATGCATCTATTCTTCTTTATAAATGACACGGCTTTTGCCTTAGATATGAGGAACAAAGATGTAATCTAGCACAATATGCCTTATAGTCTTTTTTTATTTTTAGAGGGGAGGGTAATAAATATGAAAAATGAAAACAAATCAAATAAATCCTACACTTTTTCAGTGTATAATTGGATTGCTTCGCTCTTCTGAATATCTTGAATTATTGGTGCATTACTTATGTTACACTTGACTTGCTTCTATTTTTCACTTTCGATTGCATTCTTTTCCTTCTCATCTGGAGTATTTGCTTTACGTCTGTTTAAACAGATTAAGTCAGAGTAATTCAGACAATCCAAACTTGAAAGTGTGAAGTGCTCAGTTTCAGTCTCTGTTATTTTGGGGCCTCCAATGAGCAAATAGTGAAAAAAATAAAGGATTTTCCTGACTATGGGGTAGATGCATCAAGCAAACGTAAAAAAATCAAAATCGTTAAAGGCCCTAACGATTTTTAAAAAACGAAGAATGCACCAAAAAAAAAAGTCACACATGCTCAGATCGGTATAGAAACGTACAATGTATCAAAGAATCACAATACACATCGTTAATCGGCCCCCAAATCATGCGCAGAGCAGCCAAGCGTTATGTTAGCTGCTCTGCGCATGCCACAAACAGTCAAAACACAGTCAAATCACAAGCACATGGCTCCCAAATCAAAACAAAAAGAAAAAAAAAGGGTCGGGAGGGGGCAAGGGCGCTCATCAGGAGCGTCCTGTACAGACGGCCTTGCCCCCCCCCGCTGCTCCCCACTTTCCGCCGCTCCCCCCACCCCGAAAAAGCAAAATTCAAGCAGCCCTGCTCCCCACTTTCCGCCGCTCCCCCCACCCCGAAAAAGCAAAATTCGAGCAGCTCCTGCCCCCCTCCCTTCCTCACTACTCTCTCACCTCAGCTCCGCCTCCCGACATCCTCCGTCCTGTGCCCCGCCCCCTTTTGGGGTCGTCGCCGCCATTCCCCTCCTCCATCGGGCCCCCCTCCCTCTTACCGGGCCCGTGCAGCGCCTCTCTCCTCTGTCCGAAGGCGCTGCACGGGCAAGAAGAAAGCCTGATGCCTGCCTTCGCCCAGCTTCGATGGCGCGTCTTTCTTCTGCTGGGCCCGCCCCTGTCTGACGTCAGTAACCTACGTAGGTAACCGACATCAGACAGGGGCGGGCCCAGCAGGAGAAAGACGCGCCATCGAAGCTGGGCGAAGGCAGGCATCAGGCTTTCTTCTTGCCCGTGCAGCGCCTTCGGACAGAGGAGAGAGGCGCTGCACGGGCCCGGTAAGAGGGAGGGGGCCCGATGGAGGAGGGGAATGGCGGCGACGACCCCAAAAGGGGGCGGGGCACAGGACGGAGGATGTCAGGAGGCGGAGCTGAGGTGAGAGAGTAGTGAGGAAGGGCGGGAGGCAGGGGCTGCTCGAATTTTGCTTTTTCAGGGTGGGGGGAGCGGCGGAAAGTGGGGAGCAGCAGGGGGGGGGCAAGGCCGTCCGTACAGGACGCTCCTGATGAGCGCCCTTGCCCCCTCCCGACCCTTTTTTTTAATTTTTATTTATTTATGTTTTTCTGACGTCCTTTGGACCAATCACAGCGCTTTTAGGTCTGCTAATGCGCTGGGATTGGCTCAAAGTTTGTTTATTTTTTCTCTTAATGATTTTTTCTGGCACAGAGCTGTCCTAATGAGTGGTCCAGACCTGTCGTTAGTTTTCCTGCCTTTTTCCTGCGTAAAGGCAATCGGAAAAGGTTAGTGCATGTCGTTTCAATGGGGTTTTCACACTAATTGCTCATCTCCATTCCGTTTTCGTTAGCTGCTGGCTTCCTCGGTAAAAGCCCTTTGATGCATGCAACGGATCAAATTTTCCTCGTTGGAGAGTCATTAAAGGCTCATTTAGCTTTAGTGCATCTGCCCCTATGTGCTATCGTATGGCAAAAAAAAAAAATTCAAGTTGTTAAGGAGTAGAGCCATCAAAGAGGCTTATCTAATTCCCCCGACCCAACCAAATAGGTGTTAGTCACTCTTGTGCTTCTGTGTGCAATAATGTACTATGGGAGCAATTGTATAACAGGGTGCTGCCTGGCAAAATGCCTATTCTATAACAACATCTGGGTACCCAGATTGCATTATAAAATACTGATATAAACCCGCATTGAGGCCTAAAGTTAGGCATTCCCACTTATGTCAAGTAAATGCCTCTTCAACAAAGCCTACCCCGAGAATCCATAGCTTAATTGCAACACTTCACCACCCCACCCTTCCCTGAAAATCTTCTTTTTATAACTGTTTGACTAGTTCTTTTTGTTATCCTGATCTTTTATAACACCAATTGTATCTTTTACCCTGGAATGGCAATGCCATAACAGGGCTGTGTAAGCCACATTGAGCCTGCAAATAGGTGGGAAAATGTGGGATACAAATGCAATAAATAAATAAATAGTAGATATAAACGGGCATGCCTAAGTGCAACATGCAATGCACATAACTTATAGCATTCTTTAAGTTATGCATATAAGTGGGAGACATGGCCATGTCCACTGTTCACTCTAAGCTGAGCAGTTCTGCCAATGGGTGGTGTTGTTTCACTATCACATTTTCAATAGTGAGGGACAGGCAAGTTCTGCAGGACCCCAGGGAACTTGCCTGTCCCTAGAGATTGAAAATAGAGACTTGCATGGGAACGGGGTTCGTGGGAACCCCGCAGTGATGGAAGCAGTTCTGCAGGGTTCCCGTGGGAACAGAAGCTGTTCCCGCGGGGTTACCGTGGGGATGGAAGCTGTTCCTGCAGGATTCCCATGGGGACAGAAACAATTCCTGCAGGGTTCCCTTAGAAGTGTATGCTGTACTTGCGCCAGCCTTTCACTTATCGAGTACCAAGTTGTTTGAATGCTGTCTGCTCCACCTCTTTGCTTTAATAGCACAGATGCGGAAAGTCATAAGAACATAAGAGTAGGCATACTGGGTCAGACTAGTGGTCCATCTAGCCCAGTATCCTGTTTTCCAAACAGTGGTCAAGCCAGGTCACAAATACCTGGAAGAAACCCAAATCGTGACAACAGTCCATACTACAAATCCCAGGGCAAGCAGTTGCTTCCCATGTCTGCCTAGCAGACTGTGGACTTTTACTCCAGGAATTTGTCCAAACCTTTTTTAAACCCAGTTACGCTAACCATTGTTACCACATCCTCCGGCAAAGAGTTCCAGAGCTTAACTATTTGTTGAGTGAAAAAATATTTCCTCCTATTTGTTTTAAAAGTATTTCCATGTAACTTTCTCGAGTGTACCCTAGTCTTTTGGAACAAGTAAAAAATCGATTTACTTCTACACCACTCAGGATTTTGTAGACCTCAATTATATCTCTCCTCATCCATTAAGGAGATGGTAGAGACACAAATGGTGACGGAATTTAAAAAGGCATGGGATGAACACAGAGGATCTCTAATTAGAAGAAGTTATAAACAACCTAAACTTAAATGGCTGCATGTGTGTGGATGTGTCGAGTGACGCTTAGATGGTGACTGGCTGTGATGATCTAGGGTCAATACCGGGCAGACTTGTATGGTCTATGTCTCATATATGGCAGTATGGTTGAGGATGGGCTGGCAAGGGCTTAGACAGCAGCGTTAGTGGCTGGAACATGAGGACAGTACTAGACAGACTTTTACAGTCTGTGTCCCACAAATGAGAAGACAAATAGTCTGGAGTGGGCTTCAACGACAACTCCAGCAGTTGGAACATAAGGAGGTATATCATGTTTATTGTTGATTTAATTATGAATTGATAATGAGCGTGATTATTGGGCAGACTGGACCGTTCAGGTTTTTATCTGCTGTCACTTACTACGTTACTATTAATCTTCTCTGCTCCCAGGCTGATGCGCAAACCTCAGCTCTGACACAGGCAAAAGCATCAGAAGTCACCTGACCTACTGGCGTTCATGTGGCGATCTCTCAGCACACAGTGCCAGCAAATCAGAGACAAGTCTTACATGTGTGCACCAGAGTGTTCCAAGTTCCAACTTCTGTTCCTTCCTTGCCTGCAGTGCTGCGGCTCGAACCCAGAGAGAGACTAAGGGAGTTGACCAGAATATTTTTTAATGTACCATTAAATTCTTGTGGGGATGGGTGAGGACAGTTTACATTCTTGCAGGGATGGGTGGGGATGGGTAAGATTTCTGTCCATGTGCAACTCTCTAATTGAAAACATAATATTGAAACACCACCCCCTTCTGGTAGCAATGTAGTTGGGGTATACCCACTCCGCTTAGAGGTTACAGTGCCCACCCACGAGTAGAAACACTTGTGCAATGTTTAAGGTATTTTTAAATTGTTGTGCAACTATTTATCCCTTCTTCCTGACTTCTGTATGTGATGTATTATTTTTTTTAACTTAAGGTTTTTCTCTACTGCTCCCCAGCACTGATTTGGACTGTAAACCACTTTAATGTAATTTTTGGTGAAGGGCAGTATATCAAATAGCAAATAAGTAAATAAATTGCCTCAGCATTTCACGGATGAGAGAATTTCTTTCTGTCCCTATTGCAAAATGACTGGTGATAGCAAAAAATATCTGAGCTACTGTAATTTAACTCACTGACCTTTTCATCTTTTCTGTCAAAGTACTTCAGGTGTTTCAAAACTCTGCCATATTATCTTATATTTACCCAAGTTCAAACACTTCACTTCTCCTCTCCATGCTATTCTCTAGCTCTGTTCTATTATATATCCACTTTAAGCTCCTCTACCTAACATTCTTTGTGCTCTGTGGCCTGGTACATTCTTATTTCTACCTGCTTCTTTTTCTATTCTCCTGTTTGTTGTTTCCAGCCCAGGACCCTCTTTTTCTTCCATCTCCACTTATAGAATGAAGAGGGAGAATGGGTCTGTTTGGCCTCAAAATTCAAGTTCGAACGGAAGAGAAGAAATGGTACAAGTGCCACTCCTCTTCAGCCTGCTCCCACTTTAAGACTAAATACCAAGAATATCTTACAACTGTACGACTTGCAAAGAGAGACTATTATTCAGCAGCAATAAAGTATGCTGCTAATAAACAACACAATTTGTATCATATATATTTCTCTCTCTCTCTGTGTATATTTCTTTCTTTCTTTCTTCCAGTAGGCATTTGGTTGAGGGATGTGCACCGGGCTGGAATCAGCTTCCTGAACCTGTGTAAATATTATATGGTGAGCCTCTGTTGTGTGGGTGTATGTCTTCCCTCCTATATACCATTGGCGTTCTTTTTCTTTTATGTTTCATATGCTTAGCTTTTTATTTTACACCACCTAGACCGGAATAGGTGGTATAATAAGTTTTAGTAAACATAAACATTGAACTTGTGTAACATGTTTTTGCATTTAGCCAAATAAACTTCATATTTGTAAATCTGGAAAACCAAAGTCCACCATTTATCAAATATCACTATCATATATCCAATCTGTTATGATTATTTTAATATCTTACTTCATAAGAATAGAATATTATACATCTCTATTACTGTGATATTTGCATTTTATAGAAATTCTAACAACATCATTCTCCACAATACTGATGAGAATCTACTATCAGAGATGTGGCCTCAGATTGGGTATATACCATCCCACTATGTTGTTATTTTTTATATCTCCTTATATTATCAAAAAGCATTGTACTTAGCGTTTAAAGTCCTTGTGGAGAATTGAGTGAAAAATCCTTGTTGATCTGTGTCCACAATTCTCAATCACAGTCAAAACTGGCAGTATGTAGTTCAACTGATGATTGTATTTCCTTTGTATTATCCAATAAAGATCTTTTATTCAACAATTCTCTTAGCTCTGTTCAACAATTCTTTCAGCTCTATGCCTTTGGCGCCTTCAGGAGCTGTTCATTTATCGCTGTAAACCAGCGATTTTCAATATTCAAAAAAAGTAAGAGCAACTGCCTCTCATTCCGCTGTAACGTGGCTGTAAATTATAACACAATCACAACACTCTTTACAATCCATACTTACTTAGTCAAAAACCTCTATACAAATTATGACTAATTTAATCTCACTTACATTTTGTTACTTTTCATCATTTTACTTTTGTGTGCAATCCCTCAGACGGGAGACCGTTCAGGTTGAACTGTCCTTCACCACACTCGAACTATCTGGGATGCTGACACTTGCGCAGTGGGGATCCTCTGTATTTTAAGACCCTCCTACTCTGCTGTGCATCGTCACTGCTAGTTGCACTAGTACTTAATTGTCAATCCCATTGGTAATTGTTTTCACATTATTTCTGACCATTCTACCTCCTTATTCAATCCATAAAAATGAAAGGTCCTCCAGGCGAATATGGTACGTTGTTCAATGTTTAACAATTTCTCAGTCACATTGCCACCCCTGCCTCCCATATCTATTTTAACTAACATTGAAAATTTAAGATCTTGTAATGTGTGATTTTTCTCCATCCAATGATACACTAGGGGTGCTTCCACATTCCCCCGTCTGATGTTACTTAAGTGTTCCCTGATTCTAACTTTTAGTTTTCTACTTGTTTGGCCAACATTCCACAACATGCAGGGGCAAGTGATTACATAGATTACTCCTTCTGTGTTACAATCGCCTGAACTTCTCAAATAAAATGTTTTGTGCAATTGCTGGTTGTATATTGCATCCCCCACAATCACCTGACCACAATAGCAACATGATGAGCAAGAAGTAAATCCCACCTCCCTTATTGGTATTCATCTTGCTTGATTGTTTACTGACATCAATTCTCCTAAATTCCTGTTCCTGCGGTATGCAAATTTGGGACATTCTTCAAAAACCGGGCAAATGTTTAATATGTCCCAGTACTTCATTATTACATTTCGTAATTGCATGATTTGCTCTGAATATAATACACACACTAAGGACTGTTGATCATCCATTTTTTCTGTATCTTGAATTAACCAGTCCCGATTAGCATACTTCACTCATTTGTATGCTCTACTAATCACTTTCCTAGGATAGTGTCTTTGCGCAAATCGATGCATCATTATTTTATCATGTTGCTGGAAGCTTTGTTGCTCTGAACAAAGTCTCTTCACTCTAAGGAACTGCCCAGTGGGGATACTTTCTCTTAATTGCTTAGGATGATAACTTGCAAGGTGTAACATGGAGTTTCTGTCCGTTTCTTTTCTGTACAGAGACGTCTTAAATTTACCATCCCATACATATATGGATATGTCCAAAAAATGTAATCACTCTCCATGTGAAATGTAATATTTTCATCACAATTATTGATGTAATTTAGAAATTCCCTGAACTGTTGGTTGGTACCTTTCCAAATGAGTAGGATGTCATGAATAAATTGCTTCCAGCTCAAAATGTATTGTGCATAACGGGAACGGAGTAGAAACGTATTCTCATATCGAGCCATGTACAAGCAAGCTATGGCCGGGGCTACCGTGGCCCCCATTGATACTCCTTTCACCTGTAAATAGTATGATTCGTTGTATTTAAAAACATTCTCTATAATCAGGGTAGTCACGTCCATTATCAATTGTTTGTGGGATGTAGTTAATGATGTACGTTCTATGTACTCTGCTACTACTCTTTTAGATCCCTGCTGGGGTATGTTGGTATATAAAGCATTCACATGAAGAGACGCCAGAATCACTGATGTTTCTTTGGGAACTTGGATTTGATTTAATATACGTATTAGATGTGTCGAATCACGAATATATGAGGGGATTTGAGGAACAAAATCTTGCAAATGAAAATTCACATACTGCGACAGTGGTTCAAATAAAGATCCTATCTCTGATACTATGGGGCACCCCAGGGGGTTAGTGGAGCACTTGTGAATTTTTGGAGTAAAGTATATAATAGTGATCCTTGCTCTATCTTTGTATAAGTACTTTGCTTCTTTCGGTGACAGTGTATTAATAGCAAGTGCCTGAGTGATTAGTGATACCACTTGTTCTTTATAAATCACTGAGGGGTCATCTGGTAACCTCCGATAATATCTACCGTCTTGTAACTGTCTTTCAGCTTCCATATGATACATCACATTGTCCATGACCACTACCCCTCCCCCTTACCTGCACTACTTATTACTAGTGTCGGATCATCTTTTAGTTGATTCAGTGCAGTATAGTGCGGTCTAGATAAGTTATGTGAAAATTTCTTATTTTGATTTTGTTCTAATCCTTCCAACTCTCTTATTACTAACTGTTGAAATGTGGATACAATTGGATCACAAGGTCCAGGGGGGCACCAATGATTATTTTAATAGCAAGTGAGATTAGAGTGTTAAATAAAATGCAATCTTCAGCTGATGAGAAACCTTCAATAGAATCGGCTTTTAGAATGACCGTTTTTCAAATGAAATATGGTACAAGGAGTGTTGCATGCCAAATTCCAGTAAGGTTTTAAGAGTTTACAACCAAAGATTAGATATTTAGGATTGCCAAGTGTTGCATTACAAGATCAACACATTTGTGGTAAATGTGGTATTTATGAAATGGGATCTGAGCGGAGTTCTATGATGAAAGAAATAAACAGACTGGGTAATAGAAGAGGAACGAAAGGCATTAAATATATTATAACCTGTTGCTGAGGCTGGACTCTTTGAAAGCAACATATCATGCAAACATCATTGCAGTCAACGTTAAGGGCGTTGAGTGCAATGATGTTTGCATGATATGTTGCTTTCAAAGAGTCCAGCCTCAGCAACAGGTTTTACTGAGCACTCACAAATAATAAGCTACACAAATTAACAAAATACACAGAAGTCACAGCATAAAAAAAACTAATAAAAATAGAAAACATACATACAGGACAACGTTTTCTTAAATAAAGTATTCACCATAACATTGAAACCAGAAGAGAGAGATACCCCAGTGAAAATTCTTAAGATATTAAATATATTATACCATAATAATTTCCATTCATTTTCATGTATAGTACAGGCCAAATCAGTTTTAGAAGATTAGAATAGAATTCGGATGTGGTGTGACCTGAAATTAATACATTAGTGCATAAAGATACTACTACTACTTATTTCTATAGTACTACTAGACGTACGTAGCGCGGTACACTTGAACATGAATGGACAGTCCCTGCTCGACAGAGTTTACAATCTAATCAGGAAAAACAGGACAAAAAGGGATAAGGGAATTACTTAAGGTGGGAATGATAAATAGATATGGGTACTGAACAAGTGAATAGGGGTTAGGAGTTAAAAGTAGCTTCAAAAAGGTGGGTTTTTAGCCTACACATTTGAAGACAGCAAGAGATGGAGCTTGACATACTGGCGCTCAGGAAGTCTATTCCAGGTGTATGGTGCAGCAAGATGAAAGAACGGAGTCTGGAGTTGGCAGTGCGAGTACAGATAAGAGAGATTTACCCAATGAATGTATTTCTTGGGGAGGAGTGAAGGGAGAGATAAGAGTGGAGAGGTACTGAGGAGCTGCAGAGTGAATACACTTGTAAGTCAATGAAAGGAGTTTGAACTGTATGGGGAAATGGATGGGAAACCAATGAAGTGATTTGAGGAGAGGGCTAATATGAGCATAGTGATACTGGTGGAATATAAGTCATGCAGTAGAATTTTGAACCAATTGAAGGGGAGAGAGATGGTTTAGTGGGAGACCTGTGAGAAGCAAGTTTAGTCTAAGTGAGAAGTGATTAGAGTGTGGATAAAGGTTTTGGTAGTGAGCTCAGAAAGGAAGGGACAAATTTTGGCAATATTATAGAGAAAGAAATGTTGGATATGTGCAGAGAAAAAGAGAGTTTACGAGCTGATGAGACAGGGAAGATGAGAGTGTTATCCACAGAGATAGAGAATGGGGGAAGAGGAGAGGTGGGCTTAGGGGGGAAGATAAGAAGCTTTGTCTTGGTCATGTTTAGTTTCAGATGGCAGTGAGACATCCAGGCACAATGTCAGACAGGCAGGCTGATACTTGGGTCTGGATTCCTGCTGAAATTTATGGTGTGGAGAGGTAGATCTGGGAGTCATCAGCATAAAGGTGATAGTGAAAAACGTCCCAAGACAAAGCCCTGAGTTACACCAGCTGATAGTGGGATAGAAGTGAAGTAGGATCTACCAGAGCATACACTAAAAGTGCTATGGGAGAAATAAGAGGGAAACCAGGAAAGAACAGAGCCCTGAAATCCAAGTGAGCACAGCATATCAAGGAGTAGGTGGTGATCAACAGTGTCAAAAGCAGCAGATAGATCAAGAACGATGAGGATAGAATAGAGACTTTTAGATCTAGCCAGGAACAGGTCATTGGAGACTTTAGCAAGGGCTATTTCAGTAGAATGAAGAGGGTGAAATCCAAATTGAAGTGGATCAAGAATAGCT
This sequence comes from Microcaecilia unicolor, assembly GCF_901765095.1. NCBI lineage: Eukaryota > Metazoa > Chordata > Amphibia > Gymnophiona > Siphonopidae > Microcaecilia > Microcaecilia unicolor. Next base: position 433,721,795 of record NC_044033.1, read on the forward strand.
TGAGAAAGGGGTGTAGCCAGACCTCAGCAGGAGGGGGGGGCACAGTTTAGCCCCCCCCCACTTTGGACCCCCTGCCCGCCAGCTACCACCACCAACCCTCTCCCGTCGCCGCTAGGTACCTTTGCTGGCGGGGGTCCCCATCCCCCGCCAGCTGAAGTCTTCTTCAGCGCCGGTTGACTCCAGCGTCTTCGCTGATGATCTCTTTCTGACTCCTGATGTCCTGCATAGGGCTACATACAGGACGTGCACGGAGGATGTCAGGAGTCAGAAACAGATCAACAGCGAAGGTGCCGGAGTTGACCGGCGCTGAAGAAGACTTCAGCTGGCGGGAGTTGGGGACCCCCGCCAGCAAAGGTACATGGTGGCGGTGACAAGGTAGGGTCAGTGGTGGTGGTGGGGGAGCGGCAGCGGGGGAGGGGGGGTCAAAAGTAAAGGGGGCCAGGGCTTAATCTGTGCGGGCCCATGCCCCTGTGGCCCCACCTAGCTATGCCCCTGGCTTGAGATGAAGCAAAGTCAAGACAACGGCAATGAATAGAATGTTCAAGTAGCTTAGACAGGAAAGGAAGGAGGGAGGTGGGGCGATAGTTGGAAGGACAGGTAGGGTCCAATGAAGGTTTTTTAAGGAGTGGTGTAACTATGGCATGTTTGAAGGCATCAGAACAGTTTCAGTGGAAAGTGAAAGACTGTGGATATGACAGATAGAAGGGATGACAGTAGGAGAGATAGTGCTAAGTAGATTGGTGGGAACAGGTAGTCAGTTTGGAGGAGGAAAGAAAATGAACAGTTTCCTCTTCAGTGAATTCAGAAAAGGTTTTATAGATGGAATATTGCTAGAGAAAGAGAAGCTAAAATCAGCAATAAAGAAAAATATCAAAGAGATCTATAAAATTGAGAATCAGGTAAAGAAAATTTACATTGAAATTAAGAAAAGGTTAACCAAGAGGATTTATCATCTTCTTGCAAAAATGCATTTATATCCCAAATTTCTAATTCCTGCCAGGATTTCCAATTCACTGTTGACTTATTAATCTTTACCTTGGGGTTATTCCATAAAGGAAGATAAAGAGTAGATGTTAATGGATGTTGGAGAGATTTATCCAAAGAAGATAAAATATTGCAGGTACATTGTAAAATAGGATTCTCCAACACATATTTTGGTATTTTTGAACCAAAGAAATCTATAAAGAGGGATAGAAGACCTTATTGGTACCTGGTCAAAACAGCCCCGACAAAATGGCCCCAACAAAAAAACTCCAGACATAACAGCCATTGTCAAAACAGCCTGCCAACAATATAGCCCTTGACAAATTAGCCCCCTGACAAAAGGGCCTGATCAGGCTGCTCAGAATATGGCACAGCATTTTTTTCTAGGGGGCTATTTTGTTAAGGGGGCTATTTTGTCAAGGGTTATTTTGTGGGAGGGGCCATTTTGTAAAGGACTATTTTATTAGAGGCTCATTTGTCAAGGGCTATTTTGTTACCAGGCTGTTTTTTCAGGGCTTTTTTGTCAGGGTTATTTTGTCAGGGCTATTATGTTGGGGTGCCGATGTTATTGCATGTTTCACTTGTCTTAAGGTATATGCCTTATGATAAGAAAAAAAGATCTCCACCTGCTGATTTGGGGAGTTTTAATTTATCAGTTGCAGTCCTAGATGTTTTGTTAGTCCATAAAAATTTTACTAGGAGACGTTCCATCATATGATAAAATATTTTTGGAAATGAAATTAGAAGCATACTCAAAATGTATGTTATTTTTGGGGCTATCATAATTTTTATTGTATCAAGTCTGCCAAACCACGATGGGAGACCAATTATTAAGTAAATTCTTAACATTTTATATGATTTTTGTCATATTAATGGTAGAAGTTCTAAGAAGTTCTGAGAGAAGAGGACATTTCTCTGGTAAGTGAATGCTATTTTGCTTTGTGCTTTGGGAACTTAAAGATTGGGGTTTAAAGGAGGAATTGTAGGTTAGTGTTAGGCAAACTAAAAATATAAAAAGCAAATTTTATCAACTAATCTCCATAGTCTTTTCCACTTAGTACCACAGCATTAACAGATAGAATCTAGCAGCAATTTCTGCTTGCTAAAATCAGGTCTACATATGCATGCTTAGTAACTCACAGGCCAATTTTCATCCAATGACACTGAGCATATTTTTTAAATGCTTACTTTCATCAACTAAATTAGACATGGATGTTCAGTACTGAGTCATTTCCAGGCAGCAGTATTGAATATCTAGGTCAGTGGTGATACCTGGAAGTTACGTGAGTACGGCCAATAAATGGTACCACACATATATAGATTTATGAGGTTCTACTTGGCTAATTAGATACACAGGCATTAGCACTGAATATTGCTGGTGACTCCAAAATCTTCTAGGGCTGCTCTAACTAAATCCTTTTGAATATTGAGCCCGATAATCTTAACCATGTTGCAGAAAACTGAGATCAAGCTACATTGATCTGTATTTTTGTAGATCCTTCCCCCTTCTTTTTTTTTTTTTTTTTTTAAAGACTGTTGAACTCCCCCCCCCCCCCCCCCCCCCCCCCACACACACTTTACAGAAAAGAAGAAATCTCTAGTCAAAAGTGATTTTGAAAGGCAGATTTATGTTCTCCTTGGTTGAGGTGAATTGTTTGAAAGAGAAAGCTTTCTGACTGACACATTCTGTGCTGCTCACAGCAGCCTTCTGGAAAAAGAAACATTTTGATACATTCAGGGCTTCTTTGACAAAGCTGCCCTAGCACCTTGAGTATTGCGTTCAGTTCTGGTGGCTGTATTTCAAAAAAGATATAGCAAAATTAGAAAAGGTTCAAAGAAGAGCAGCCAAAATGATAAAGGGGATGGGACGCCTCTCATATGAGGAAAGGCTAATGAAGTCAGGACTCTTCAGCTTGGAAAAGAGACAGATGAGGGTCTACAAAATCCTGTGGTGTAGAACGAGTAGAAGTAAATTGATTTTTTTACTCGTTCCAAAAGTGCAAAGACAAGGGGACACTCAAGGAAGTTACATGGAAATACTTTTAAAACAAATAGGAGGAAATATTTTTTTACTCAAAGAATAGTTAAGCTCTGGAACTCTTTGCCGGAGGGTGTGGTAACAGCAGTTAGCGTACCCAGGTTTTAAAAAAGGTTTGGACAAGTTCCTGGAGTAAAAGTTCGTAGGCTGCTATTGAGACAGACATGGAAAGCAACTGCTTGCCCTGGGTTTTGTAGCACGGAATGTTGCCATGATTTGGGTTTCTGCCAGGTACTTGTAACCTGGCTTGGCCACTGTTGGAAACAGGATTCTGGGCTAGATGGACCAGTATAGCTACTCTTAAGATCTTATGTTATGAATTGAATGGGCTTCTTCTCATTTGCCGTGCAGGAATTGGTAGCGAGGTAGGTGAACATCACAACCTGTAATTTGCTCACTGGAAGAAAAGGCAGCGGGGCTTGTTTTCTACCCAGAGGAGATACAGGCAATTAAAGATCTCCCCCACCCCCCCAAGCAGGTATCTTTAATACTTCCAGCTCCACCTCCCTTGTCAATCAACTAAGAAACCCACTTTCTTTCTGCAGTTTATTCCAGTAACACACCCCTTGGGCTGGGCTTCCTTCCCACCCACTGACATCCCATGCTCCTCCCCCCCCCCCCCCCCCCCCGTGTCTCTAGGGAAAAGCTGCCATCACTCAGTAATCCCGATACAATGGGGGATTATATAAATGTAACAAAGCTGGTTAAGGGGGTCAGGAAAACTCCTCACCAGAATATATTTGGGTCAGTCTAGCTGTGTCCTCCATATACTTTTTGACCCAGAATCAATTCTTCCAATATAAAGGGAAAGGGGTGGTATTTGATATACCACTTTTCTGTGGTTAGAATCAAAATGGTTTACATATAAGTACCTATTTTGTATCTGGGGCAATGGAGGGTTAAGTGACTTGCCTAGAGTTACAAGGAACTGCAGTATGAATTGAACCTGGTTCCCCTGGTTCTCTGACCACTTCACTAAATATTTGACTACTCCTCCACTCCAGCAATTAATTCTGTCTAGAATCTCTCTTGGCATTTTTGGCTAAGAGGAGAAGTTTTCCTCTATTCGGAAATTCTGGAACTGCAGGCCGCAGGCTCTCAAGAGCTAGAAGCAGTGGACCAGACAAGGAGAGGAAACCCCTGAGAAGCTCTTCATGAAAACAGCAGACAGCAGCCCAGGGAGACGAGGGGGCCCAGCAGGCTCAGAATTAGAAAAATAAAAGACCTGAAGCCCTGTGGCAGAGTAGCACTTGAGAACAAGCTCAGGGAATGGCAGAAATCCTCTGAGGGTCAATCAGCCAGCAGCAGAAAGACTTCTGGGGGCACAATCAACTAACAGAGACAGCACAGGCAGAGGCCTCTGGGAGCACACGACTGGGACTCAGAGCCCAGCAGAGGCTCCTGGGAGCAGAATTGGCACTTGAAGCCTGGCAGCAGAGACTGGCCAAAACAGACTGACTCAGGCCCTCATTGGTCATCCAGCGGTCACTTGTCCACAGTGCTCTAGCAGGAGGGTGAGATCTGGGGGACCTGGTGAGTATTAACAAAGGGAAAAACTTGGTGAAAGAGCAAGGGGGCATAGATAATACTGTCACTCTAATAAAAAAGACTTAATAAGGGAACAGGGAGGCATACTTAAAGCTGCCAGAAGACATTAACTGGTTCCAAAAAAAAAAAACAACAACAGTGTAAAGGTTATTTAGTAGGCTGCTTATTTAACACCATTCACTTACAAGACCTAGGGCCCTGTTTACTAAGCCACGCTGTAGGTGTGCTAACATTTTTAGTGCATGCTAAAAATTAGCATGCGCTAACACTAGACACACCCATAGGAATATATGGGTGTTTCTAGTATTAGCACATGCTAAAAATGCTGGCATGTCTTGGTATTCAGGGCCCTTAAGTTGATTTTCACAAATGTTTTAATGCTTTTATATAGTATACGTTGTAAATAGTTCAATAAACTGTTTGTTATTTCAGCCAGCCTTGTTCACAGTGGTCTTTTTGAATTTACTGGGGGGAGGAGGGAAATCCCACAAACACCTTTCTTCCCCAGGTGGAGGCACCAGGTGCCAATCATTCCAGGGCCTGACAGAGCCTGCTGAAAGGAGACTTCAGCCAGGTCAGCCCGGAACCCAGGGACACCCACAAGAGGGTATTACACTGTGTTTAATGGTTGCCCTCTAGTTGCCTTGTACAGTGGGGCAGATTAAGAATTTGCTATAGATTACCATAAGCAAATTATATTAGGATTATGGAGGTGAGAATTAATTCCTGGCGCTTTGCTTTCCTTTTAGTTAGCCTGTCAGATGTCTCTAACACAGCCTCCAGCTTCACAGTCATTTGCTTCAGTGCCTTTGACTCATTCCTTCTCCTAAAAATGGAAGCATTCATTTAGTTTTTTCTATGATGGCTTTTTCTTCACCCGAGTACCCCCCCCTTTTATACCCTTACCTTTTAGTAGTCCAACAGACTTCCACATTAGCTTCTTGATTTTGATGCAAAAACTAATAACATTTTCAAATACATTTATGTCAGGATTCTCAAATTCTTTAACTTGCCTCCTTATGCTCTATACTATTCATCTTATTTGGATTTGCTTTCCATTTTTAACAGATGGCTTTTTGGAGTTAATGTCCACTTTCACAGCACCATTTATTCTTTCTTTGACCTTTTTAAATGTATGGAATACATTTTATCTGTTTAAAATATCTTCTTGAAGTCCAAACAAAATGTCAATGGCTCATGCAAGCTTTTCATCTTCTAATTCCTTTCTGCCTAATTTTCTCATTTTATTAGCCTCTCTTTTAAAGCTGAACACTAGTGCAGTAATTTTTCTATTTAAAAAAATCCTCTCTGCAATGATTAGATGAAATTTCATTGCATTAAGAGGCCCTTTTTCAGAGGTGTAAACAGACCTAGATGTGTGTGTGTGTGTGTGTGTGTGTGGAGGGGGGGGGGGGGGGGGGGAGCATGAGACCAATGTGGGGGGCATGAGCACAAAGTTGGAGGGGGGCACATTTTGCCCTGCCTGCCCACATTGCTTGACACCGCTGTAACCCCCACATACCTGGGCTGGCAGGGGTCTCCAAAGCCCTATTTGCTGCCGCACTGCATGCCCTGTTTTTGACCCTGGCGCGCATGCTCATTTTTAGTGAAATTGAGAACGCATGACACGCATGTGCACGGAAGAGGAGAAAAACAGGGCAGGCAGTGCGGCAGCAAATATCACTGCAGGAAAGCGTCTGTTGGCAGGGCTTGGGGACCCCCACCAGCTAAACCAGCAGATGTTGGGGGCCCTGAACACAAATTGGGGGGCCCAAGCCCCCCCATGGCTACATCATTACTTTTACTAAAGCTTAACACATGTTAATGGACATTAGTGCACACTAAATGCTGTGCTCTGTATTTTATACCAAAGGGCCACATGGCAGCATCTGTTAATGTTTCTTAGCATGTGTTAAGCTTAAGTAACAGGGTCCCTAAGGCTACTGCCAAGTGACTCCACCATCATTATGCCTTGCATCAGGTTTTACAATCCACAACGCTAGAACTAAAGTAGTTCCCGGTCTTGCCAGCTCAAGGACCAGCTGCTCAGTAAAAAAGACTTTTGGTAATTAGCATGCCCTGATTAGACATTCCCCCAACCAGTACTTCATTATTGCATTGCCAATTTTATTTGCCTTTGTAATCTACTAGTATTTCAGTCTTCTTATACTACTGTCTGCCTGACCAGACTCTCTCTACTGCTATACTGCTCTATATCATGCATGAATTTCCATTCATAAGGTTAAAAAGAATGCGGTTAGGATAAGTTTTGCAATGCCATCTTCCACAGACCACCAACCCAGATCAATCTACCCTGTGTTGCTAGATTTTGTGTTTGGATAGCAGTGGCCCATTGGCTATACTTATTTCACTTGGTCTTAGATATGGCTATTACATCTGTGTCTTTATTAGTGCTATATGATGTAGCATTATTGCTAGCACTTGATTCAGGTCATTGGCAACATTCATATTTGTCTACACTGAAATCCCCAGATTTTATCATATCCTCTGAAGGTAGCATATGCTCCGTTTTAACAGTACTTTAAGGGAAATCCGACTGTAGCTCACTTTCGATCTAGTTTCAAGGTTACTCTTCTACTCTTTGTAATCATGGCATAGACTGATGTTGCCAGCAAGCAGCATCTCCCTTTTGATTCTTGAGACTATCTCTCCAGTAAAAATGATTAAAACAGAAAACACTGGCCAATAATAATCAAGGCTATGACAATATCCAATGATGAAACAACCAAAAAAGGCAAGTTTTGCATGGCTTCCTCAAGTAAAAAGTAATCATATTCTGTCCTCAACACTATCAGTAAAGAATTCAATGTAATTGGGGCAACCTCAGAAAATAGTTATCGACTAGTTGATATTTTTCATTCTTAATGCTAGTATCCAATGGAAGTGAAGTTCACTTTTGATTGAGAATGATTAAGTTCTCTGAATGGCTAGAAAATCTGACATAGAACAAGGACTACATGGATGGTTTTAAAAGATGCACACATACCAATTTAAATTCAATGAGTAATTGAGTTACTGTCAAAATTTATTTTTTGCCAAAAATAACCATAGTTAGATTTTGGAGCATGTGAAGCCTAGACAAAACTGAGACAGACCTAAATATTAATGATAATGAAGTTATTATCTATTCAGTGCAGAGGCAAAGAAGAGCCCAAAAAGGTGAGATCAATGTCAGGGCTTTAACACAAGGTCCAAAGAGGCAATACTTATTCTTCTGCCATCAGCATTAGTGAGGATTTCATGCCTGTTCCTTCTATTTATTACCAGCATATAAGACCCTATAACTTTTTTCTAGGTTCTGTAACTAACATTGGTGTAACGAACTGAGGGGGAGGTGTGCTGGAACAATGAGCACAGTACTGAGCAATAGTCGCCGGACAAATCAGCATCCTTGAAGATGGTGGTGTGCTGTTAACAGCTTTTGATTTGTCCAGCGATTTTTGTTTGATTACCCTGGAAGCAGGTCATTCAGACCAAAACACCATTGAGATTGTTGTGGGCATTGGGTGGGCCAAGTTCCTACAGCGCTGTGATCTGCATTATCAGATAAATGAAGTGGTTGCTGTCTTGTGTTTCAAAAAAATACATTTGAGGCAGATTATTAATATCCACTGGAGAGCTTCTTGTATGCAATAGCTGTGCACTCTAGGAGATCCAATAGCCTATTACACAGTAATAGATGATGCCTCTTTGTCTCCAAAATTATATATCTAAATCAGCCTAAGGTTGAGATATAAGGTTTCTGTGACTCAATGCACATAAACCCCTGGATTCTGTATATTGTGCTAAGATTTCTGCACAGAAATCAAAGCATATTCTATAACCATGCACAGAATTGGTTAACAAGCTAATCAGAACTGATAATTGGATGTTAATTAGCAGCACTGATTGGCATTAATTAGAATTTACACATACTACGCAATGCTAAGCAGTGCATGTAAATTTTAATGCGGGCTAAGGGGGCGTGGCTATGGGTAGATCATGGGCATTCCGGAACACTACACACAGTTGTAGAATACACATGCTCTGTGCAGGTATTTACACCAAGTTTTACTTGGCGTACATGGGCTAGAGTTAGGTACTGTCATGGCCGCTCTACGTATTCTATATACCGTGCAGAAATTTAGGCTTATTCTTTAAAGTATGCCTAAATTAAGGCATACTTTATAGAATGTACTTAGATGAATTTCATTTCGGTGCTGAATTTTTAGGCATGATATATAGAAACTAGTCCAAAGTGGGTGTTGTTATATTGCTGCCATGTGCTATTCACACCTGTATCCTCTGCTATTATTTTGTTGTGGAATGCTTTCCCCCCCCCCCCCCCACACTTATTTTTTAAACTCTGCTGTTAGTACATGCTCCAGCAAAGAGTAACAGAGCATAACTACTCGAGTGAAAAAATATTTCCTCCTATTTGTTTTTAAAAGTATTTAACTATAGTGCATGTCCCATAATCTTTTTGAAAGTGGTAAAAAAAAAAAATCAATTCACTGTTACTCATGCTACGCCACTCAGGATTGTGTAGACCTCAATCATATCTCCCCTCAGCTCTCTTTTCCAAGTTGAAGAGCCCTAACCTCTTCAGCCTTTCCTCATATGAGTGGAGTTCCAGCCCCTTCACTATTTTGGTCGCTCTTCCTTAGACGTTGAAAGATCATAAATAATAAACCCAAGATGTTACAGCATTGCAGCACCTGCATCAGGGAGAAATTTTAAAATTTAGACTGCCTCAAAATAAAAAGTAGACAAAGCCTTTATAGGTAATGCTTAAAATCAGCTTTTCCAGAATGCAGCAGTATGCCAAATTGAAACCTCTTCACAAATGACAGTGGTAATGATACCACTGTAGAAAAATAACTACTACTACTACTACTACTTAACATTTCTATAAAGGCTCCTAAGACCCTCCGAGTAAGAATGCCAAACATCCACTGAAGCTAGAAGCTGCAAATTGTAGAAGTGTGCCTGAGGTTAGGAAGGGATAAATAACACCATAAGCAGCAGCATAAGTAGAGTACTTGCAAGCTTCACTGGTTCTGAGTACACTGTATAACCATAGGCTTGCCAAGCTCCGCTACCAAATCTACAAGACAGAAGAGCCCATCTCTACAATAGGAAGACTGAAACCAATTGAATGCTACAGCAATAGTTAAAAAAAAAAAAAAAAGTAACTGATTTAAAGTTCATACTTTTTAAAAAATATAATACAACCTTCAGCTTACCTTGCATTACAAGCACATAGAACTGATTCACAGAAGATGAAGTAGGCAATGAACCAGAAAGATATAACCAGGGATATGCCCTCCTCTCAAAGAGATCTCCCCACAAATTGGACTGAAAAACTCTGCCACAGAGATACAGCCATGTTGAAAACAAGCCCTAGTGCCTTAACTGAAAACAATTCTGCTGAAGTCCAGCATGTTTAAAAAGATTGAGCTCCCGCAAGCTTCTATTTCTCAGGAGTTTAGAAACAGAAGCTTGCAGGAGCAGCAAAGATTTATGAAACAGACAAGAATGCCTTCTCCATTAACTTCCAAAATTAGGAGCCTTCAGGTGAAGGATGTTTCTCCTGTATCCTATTCTACTATTTGGGTTTCTACGAAGTACTTTCAACAGTGGCCAATCCAAGTCATAAGTAGGATACTGGGCTAGATGGACCATTGGTCTGACCCAATATGACTGTTCTTATTGGAGGAGGGGTAGCATTACAGCTGAGCTTTCCGAGGTAAAAATTACACTTTAGTACCAAGAACATTTTCCTGCCCTTTCAATGGTTCTCTCTTCAACCAGACAGTCCCATTCAGCAAAATGTGAGATCTGTCAGTCCTGTACACGAGCCAAACATCTGTCAAGAAGTGAAGTGCTAAAACCGGAAACATATAAACCGCTTCTGTAAGCTGCTAAAGCAACACTGAGAAGATACGGAACTTCTGCCAGAAAAGAGTTTATCTCAGGGGGTCAAACTTGTAATACAGTTAGCCCAATGTTGCAGTCCAAATGGTTGCAGAGGAATTCAAAAATAAAAATAAGTTACTGCCAGTGACAAAGACTGGCTGAAACACGAGCTCCCTTGGGAAAGCAGCACTAAGAAAGATTCTCTCATCATTCATGGAGTATACATACAGACTTACCAGTGAAGAATAAGCAAGGTTAGGCACTTTAGATCAGGCATGGATGTTGTTTAAAAATACCACCGTGGAAGTCCAGACCAGATGTATTCTACACATTAACAAAGGTGGAAAGAAGAGCAAATGACAGCCAGCATGGTTAAAAGATGAATTAGAGCCCACAGAACATCCTTCAAAGAATGGAAAAAGGATCTGAATGAAGAAAATAAGAAGCAACATAAGCAGTGTCAAGCTAGATGCAAAGCATGATAAAGAAGGCTAAAAGAGAATATGAAGAAAAACTTGCTATGGAGAAAAAAACTCAGACCACCACACCATCTTTTTCAGGTACATCAGAAACAGAAAGCCTGAAAGGGAATCTGTGGGACTGTTAGATCATGAAGGCGCAAAAGGGGTACTCAGGAAGGATAAGGCCGTAGCAGAGAGATTTAATTCTTTGCTTCATGCAGAAGAAGATGTAAGATCTACCTGTAACTAAAAGAAATCTCGGTGAATCAGGAAAACGTACTGAGCCAAATTGACAACTTAAAGAGTGATAAATCACCTGGATTGGATGTTACACACCCCAGGGTACTGAAAGAACTCAAACATGAAACTGCTGATCTGTAACCTGTCATTAAAATTGTCCGTAGTACCTGAAGATTTTTGAAAAGGGTTTCGGGGTGATCCGTGAAATTACAGACGAGTAAGCCTAACTTCAGTGCCAGGCAAAATAGTGGAAACTATTATAAAGAAGAAAATTACAGAACCCTTACACAAACATGGTTTATGTTTAAACATTTTTATTGAGAACAGATAAAGAAAACTGCATACAAGAAAAGTCATCATTTTGTAAATATAAACAAAATTGCCTCAGGTTAATCCCAACCTCCCACCCTCAAACCTCCCTTCCTGGGTAATACCCTCCCCACCAGACAAAGATCAAAGTTTTGAGCAAAAGACTTTGACCTCAGTGATGTAAGCTACATAGATAAAGCTTCCCTCCCAGATTCAGAGAAACTGTTTCTTTCACTTAGGGGAACCCCAAGCATTCGTGGCCTCCAACTGTGCTAAAAGGTGAAACATATTCCTCCAGTGCCAATAAGTTGAAGCATCCTGGGACACCAAATAATGCATTACACATTTTCTCACAACAAATGTACTTTTTCTGAGTAAAAGAATGGTACCCTTCCCCTGACAACATCTGGCTAATCTAGCAGTAACTGGCCTACCGATCCAACCCCTTCCAGTCCTAGAGTGTGAGTGATAAAATGGGTCAACATGAGCCAAAACCTCTGCACCTCAGAACAATGCCACAGAGCATGCGTAAATGTATTATGTTCCCTAGTGCACTTCAAGCTAATGGGTGTCGAAAGGCCACCCACTTTAAATAACTGATTGTAAGCCATAAACTAAGCAACCCTCTATAATAGTATTCCCTCAGCTAGGCACAAGTAGTGATTGAGGGAATACCACTAATATTGACTGACAAATCCCAACCAATAAGATCTACCCCTAGCTCTCTCTCTCTCAGAATGCTCTGATGACCTCAGGAACTTTTGATTTTTAAAAGGAGAGCTTTATGGGCCCCAAAACACAAATAGATCTTTCAGAGATGGCATCTAAAAACTCTCTGACCCGTGTCCCCATTTTAAGCCTAAGCTGAGCCACCTCTAGGGAAGCCACATAATGTTTGAGTTGACTATAAGCATATCAATGCCCCCACTCGCCACCAAGCTGCCTCTGAAGCTCCTTAAAAGGGAGGTGTCCCTCTCCATCCAAAAGATGCCCAAGCAAAGTCCACCCAGCTTGCTCCCAGTCTACAAAAGCCTTATCCATACCTGGTTCAAATGCCATATTACCTCTAAGAGATAACAACTCTAATGAAGGTGTTTCCCCCCAGTCCCCTGAGCAACTTCCATACAAACCATAAAGGGCAGAGAAGCATGCTGCCTTTCAATGTCCTTGGGAGTAGTGACCCCAGATGATGTAATAAAGAGAAAAAAAAAACTATGGGGAGCATAATAGGCCTGTTCCAGCTCCAATGGATTAAAATGGGACCTGGACAAAACCCAATCCCGAACATGGCACAATGAACAGGCTTTAATATATAATTGTATGTTAGGCAACCTAATCTGTGCCCCAACTCCAATTCCCAAGTAACCAATTAAATTTTAATTTTGGCTTTTTAGCTGACCAGCAAAATCTGGAAAACAAGTCTTTGTAAGTCTGTTCTTAATAAAGCGGAATCATTTGAAGGAGATAAAACCACTGAGGTAATATTACCATTTTGATCAGACTAATTCTCCCAAGCAAAGACATAGGCAGGTATTTCCAGCCCTCCAAACAACCTTTAGTTTTAGCCATTGATCTAGTCACATTTATCCCATACAAAGAAGCAACATCCATTGCCAATATTTTAAAAAAGTGTTTGCCCATCTAAGGGGGAATCTGGCTCCCCAAGGGTATTGCAGTTCCATGAAAGAAGGTAAGGCCTCTGATTTGGCCAATTCAGACAACATCCCTAATAATCCCTGTAGTCAGCAAAGGTCTCCAACAAAGCTGCCAAAGAAATCTTAGTATTAGTAATATGTACTAAAATATCATTTTTGAACCCGGCACCTTAAAACAATGCGAGCCAATCTGTACCCCCTGACTATCTGGGGACCCATGAATATCACGGATCAAAGGATCTAAAGTCAGTATAAATAGTAAAGGCAACCTTGATGAATACCATGCTGAATCAGAACAACATCCGATTCTAGACCATTAACTAAGATTTTTGCAAAAGGCGATGAATATAAAGTTCTGATTGCCGATACAAAGCATCCTGTAAACCCACAGCTAGCAAACATAAAATCCCAATGCACCTGATCTAACGCTTTCTCCGCATCAAAGCTGATCAATAAAAGATGAGGCACATTCCCACTGACATTGTTCTGAAGAAATCAAAATATTTTGGAGATTTTTCGTGATCGTTCACACTTGTATAAACCCCACCTGAGCATCATGAATCAAAGCCAGCATGAATCTAGCTAGATGATTTGCCAGACTCTTAGCCAATATTTTGACCTCCGCATTTAAAAGCAAAATCGGATAGGATATGATACGATTCAGGGAGGGACGGATCCTTACCCGGCTTCAGGAGCATCACCAGTTGTGCCATATTCAAGGCCTGTGGTATAGCCTCTGCCTCCACCATTAAATAATCTTAGCCAATGGGACCCCTATTTCCTCCTTCAACAACTTATAAAATTCTATTCTCATACCACCTTCCCCTGGTGCTGTCAACAAAGGACTTTGTCAGATTACTCAATACACCTCCTCTGGTCAAATAAGAGCATTCAAAAGATTCAAAGCTGCCGGACCCAACTGAGGTAAAGAAATATTTTCCAGATACATACTCTGTCTGGAAGTCCTACATCCTCAGGTGCTGCATAGAGCTTGCTATAATAGTCCTGAAAAACCTTAGATTGCCTCATCCTCAGTGACCTGACAACCCTGTCCTTTACGAGTGCCAAGATCCTTTTCAGGCCCCCTCTATAAGCAATCAGCCTAGCCAGTTGTTTCCCCCCCCTTGTTACCATATTTGTAGAGTCAATACTTGTAATAAATCATAGATTTTTTGCCCTGAGGTGCAGTCATTCATTCAGCCCTATCTGAAGCTCCAAAACCTGTTGATAATGCAGTCTGCCAAACAAGTGACAAGCAATGCAAAGGCGTTTTTCTAGTCTCAAAACCTCTCTGTCGTGTGATATGTACATGATTAGTATAGCTTATAATTTCTCCGACAGTTTTTACCACCTCCCAATAAACAAGGGGGGGTCAGCTGCGTTGCCCTATTGTGTGTTTTATACTTAACTCCACCAGTGTAACAGATGCTCCTGAAACTTGGCATCATTGTAATATCAAGGGAAATACCTAGTGAGATTTCCTCACCCTGGACCTTTTAGGGCACCAACCTGCCCAAACCCATGCATGATCTGAGATTGCATAAGGTCCTATGTCTACCCAAGTGACCATGAAAAACAAGAGGTAATCTATTCGTAATTGTGTCAAATAGGCCCTAGAAAGATGTGTGTAATCTCTTTCTGTAGGATGAAGAACCCTCCATATATCAACCAAGCCAAGCTGCTGACAAAAATTAGGCAGACCCCTAGTTAACTTAAGTTTCCCCTCTAGGATTCTGAGATCAATCAAGGGCAGGGTCCCATACAATGTTAAAATCACCTGCCACTAGAAAGGGGTATTCATTATAAACCAATGAGTGGTCACATTTTTGGAACAAAACAAAACTCCTAAATGGTCCGGGGCATAGATATTAGCCAACACCAGGATTTGCCTTGCTACAGTGACTTTGCAGATAAGAAAGCATCCCTCAGGGTCGGTGTCTAGAATATTGATTTTATCTACCACCTCTCTCCTGGCCAACAAAGCAACACCTTCCCTTTTTCCCCCCTAGCTGGGGCTGTTACACATTCCCAAACCCACTGCCTTTTAAGCTTTGCACTTTCCTCTGCATTGATGTGCATTTCCTGCAACAGTACAATTTTCAGCTCTATGGCATTGCAACTGCTGCAAAATTTTGAATGTTTAATATGGGAGTTTATACCTCCCACATTCCAACTCACCACCTTCACATTACAGCCAATGCCAAATGAGTGACAGTCCCAAGGCACTCACACTGCATTATAAAATACAGACTTTCCCAGTCTACAGCCCCCCCCCCAATAAACCAGAAAATCACAGTTCCCCAGAAACCTTCTTCCCCTAATCCCAAAACCAACAACAGAGCTCCCTCCTAATTTTCCCTTCACATCTGTCCGCTCCACTCCACTCCACTCATTATTTTGTAGACCTCTATCATATCTCCCCTCAGCTGCCTTTTCTCCAAGCTGAAGAGCCCTAGCCGTCTTAACCTTTCCTCATAGGGAAGTCGTCCCATCCCTTTTAGAGGAATCCTGTTCAGAAGGAATGGATCCTCAGAATCTTAGCCGAGATTGGGTGGCAGAGCCGGTGATGGGAGGCGGGGCTGGTGGTTGGGAGGCGGGGGTAGTGCTGGGCAGACTTCTACGGTCTGTGCCCTGAAAATGACAGATACAAATCAAGGTAAGGTATACACAGAAAGTAGCACATAGGAGTTTATCTTGTTGGGCAGACTGGATGGACCGTGCAGGTCTTTTTCTGCCGTCATCTACTATGTTACTATGTTCTGCTATCACCCGCCTCCCCATTGATATGTCCATCAATCAATAAAGCTTGAGACAGACATCTTAAGGAAAAGCACAAATATCCCATTTTCCCAGACCCAAAGATTACCAACCTCTCCCCCCTCCAATCCTCCTCAATCCAACAACCAATCATAAGTACATAAGTACATAAGTAGTGCCATACTGTGAAAGACCAAAGGTCCATCTAGCCCAGCATCCTGTCACCGACAGTGGCCAATCCAGGTCAAGGGCACCTGGCACGCTCCCCAAACGTAAAAACATTCCAGACAAGTTATACCTAAAAATGAGGAATTTTTCCAGTCCATTTAATAGCGGTCTATGGACTTGTCCTTTAGGAATCTATCTAACCCCTTTTTAAAACTCCGTCAAGCTAACCGCCCGTACCACGTTCTCCGGCAATGAATTCCAGAGTCTAATTACACGTTGGGTGAAGAAAAATTTTCTCCGATTCGTTTTAAATTTACCACACTGTAGCTTCAACTCATGCCCTCTAGTCCTAGTATTTTTGGATAGCGTGAACAGTCGCTTCACATCCACCCGATCCATTCCACTCATTATTTTATACACTTCTATCATATCTCCCCTCAGCCGTCTCTTCTCCAAGCTGAAAAGCCCTAGCCTTCTCAGCCCTCCCAACCCAAACAACTCTCACTATTCCCACCCACAAAACCCATGGTGTCTTCATCCAGGACTGTTATATATATATCACCCTCCCTCTTTAATGATAACCTCCACCCTGCCTACAGAGTGAAGTAAAATGGTAACAAACCAACTAAACAACATACTCATCATATAGGAAGTTTGTGGTGGCAGTGGGGGAACAAACTGTTGTTCTCTTCCCCTGTCTGTCTTTAAAAAAGTAAGTGCCTGATTCCCCAATAGCTGAAAGTAAACCATTTATATGAATAAAATATTCCAGGGTTGCAGGCTTCCAATTCAGTCGCAAAAAAAAAAAAAAAGTCACTAGTGTCCATATGAGCTAAGTGCCCAATGTCCCAATAGCTGAAATCAGACTGTCTACAAAAATGACATGTTCCAGAGTTGTAAGCTTGCTTTGCAGTTACAACAACCCCCTCCCAAAAAAAAACAACCCCCCCACACAAATATTAAGGAGCCAAAGCTGATGCTAAGGCCCCCATGAAGGCAAGTGAAGCCAAAGACAGACAGTCCCATCAGCACACAGCAGAATCAAACCAAATCCAATTTTTCCATGTCTTCATATTTCCAATATTCAAAGAAGGGGTAGTACAATATTAATTACACATCAAATGAGCCATAGGCTACTCACACCCTGTATTCCTGCAAAACCCAGCAAGCTGCTCCTAAATCTCATGTGTCCATTGGAATCTGCGAAGATGTTGTCGGCTGGACCGAGAACTATGGTAAAGATTCCAGAAATGTGCACGTGGCCCCAGGCTGATTGAAAAGATGGGTCCGCCCGTCATGAGAAATTCTAAGTTTGGCAGGGTACATTAATGCAAAACAAATGTGCACTTTAGAAATCTGGGTACAGACAGGGGCAAAGGCTTTCATCCCCTATGAAGGTATTGCAAGATAAAATGTTTATGTACATAGTTTAGCGCTCTCAGGATCACTATTCAAGGCCTAACCGCTGCAGATTGAACCAGCCCCAGCCGATGAGCCCGCTCCACATGAAAATGTTGTAATTGGGTTCCGAAGTTTAAAGTGGAAAGCAACCACATCTCCAAAAACCCAGGCAGGTCTTGCTCCAAAAGCGATTCAGGCAGTCTCACAAAATGCAAATTATTGCGTTTTGAATGATTCTCCAAATCACCCAATTTGCCTTCTAGCTCCACAACCTTCTTTTGTAGCTATTCTTGCTCAGACACCATCGAGCGCATATGCTTCTCCAGGGCGGAGGTTTGTTGCAGGCCCCTGTCAAGCTCCAAGCTGATGCTATCGAAGCACTCATGAGCTTCCTCCGCCCAATCAGTTGTTGGACCTCAGCATCTAATGCCGCCTCCACCATTGCTTTCACCTCTGCTGTTATCTCGGCCGTCCAGGCAGAGCTGAGGGACTTGGTGGATTGAACTGGTCAGCCATCTTGACTTCTCCCGGTCGTGGATATCCAGGTCTCTCCTGAGCTATTTTGAGGCCATTCCACAAAGCCGATGGGAACTGCACCCTGTGTGCGTGTTCTATGTAAAATCTGGACCTATTTTACCGTGTCCCAGCTCTGGGTAAGGTGAGATACGCAGATAATATGCTGATTTAGGCAAGGGAGATCCAGGATCTCTGTTATGGCTGCTGCTCCCTAGCACGGCGATCATATGACTGACAAAAATGGTTTAATGGGACAGAGTCAGAATGGGTTCAACTGAGTGAAGTCTTGCCTCACCAAGTTGCTTCATTTCTTTGAAGGCATAAACAAATATGTCGATAAAGGTGAGCCTGCTGATGTAGTGAATCTAGATTTTCAGAAACCTTTTGACAAAGTTCCTTATGAGAGACTCCTGAGAAAATTAGAGAGTCATGGGATAGGAAGCAATGTTTTTCTGTGGATCGGGAATTGGTTATAGGACAGAAGACAGAGGGTGAGGTTAAATGGCCATTTTCCTCAATGGAGGAGGGAGAATATTGGCGTGCCATGGGGATCTGTACTAGGATCAGTGTTATTTAACATATTTATAAATGATCTGGAAATCAGAGTGACGAGTGAGGTGACTAAATTTGCAGATGACACAAAACTATTCAAGTTGTCAAAACACATGTGGATTGTGAAAAATTGCAGGAAGACCTTAGGAAACTGGAAGACTAGGCATCCAAATGGCAGAAATTTAATGTGGCCAAATGCAAAGTAATACACATTGGGAAAAATAATCTAAATCACAGTTACCTGATGCTAGGGTCCATCTTAGGTCTGGTCTGATGAGGATGCTAAGGAAATAAACTTAGCTAAAGCCCTACAGATAACTGCACCACTTAAAAAAAAAAAGGGGGGGTCTTACGCTCAACTCTCTCTCCTTGGTTCTCTCCAGAAGTTCAGCCCCTTAAGCACTAAAGACTGAATCTGGAAAAGAGATGGTGCAAGTCTCAACTGGATGAGGACAAGTTAAGGTATAGCAAACACGTGACAAAGTACCACCAGGCCTTAACAGCAGCTAAAACACAATCTCTCTCTCAGTGCATTGAACAAGCTGCCAATTCAACTAAGCACCTATATAGCACAGTAAATGGCCTACTGCAATCCCCACAACAGAACCAGCTTGCTCAGTGAAAAATGAACTGCAATGACTGCTGCATACTTTGTTAATGAAATTAAAATCTTTACCAAGACCTACAGACAGAAGGATAGCCTTGACAAAATTCTGAGGCCTCTGACCAAAACATCTGCTCCCTTGACCCCTAGTGTGGGGACACAAAAATTATGAACGCTTCACTTTCTAATGGAAAACTACCAACAGCATTAAAAAGGGTAGTGGTGTGCCCTCTGCTAAAAAATAGCCTTGACCAAAATGAGTTCAAAAATTACTAGCCAGTATCTACATCCCATTTCTAAGATAACTTATAGAAAAAAATAGACTGCATTTAGCTCATTGATTGGCTAGATGATAGAAACTGGCTAGATCCACATCAGTCTGGATTCAGCCCAGTTATGGAATGGAGACAGTCATATTCCAGTCAGATGATCTTTACAGAAACCATGATAGATTTGTCTTGATGTTAGTACTGCTGGATTTCTCAGAGCTTTTGACACTATCGAGTACAATATCATGCTAGCTTGACAGGTAGAAAAAGTTATCAGTGGCACAGTATTTGCCTGATTCAGATCCTATCCTATTTGGCAGCATCTCATTGCCACCTTGGGTGCTGACATACAGGGTACCTCAAACATTCATATTGCCTGTTTAACATTTACCTCAATCCACTAGATGAGCTAATTTGGTCAATGTACACTCAGTACTACATCTGTGCAGATGACATGCAGCTTCTCAGACCACCTTAACCAGACTTATCTACAGCCCGAAATAAACTTACTGGCTATCTTACAGCAATCCAAGAATGGGCTAAAAACAAAAACCTTTGTCTGAACCCAAGTAAAACAGAGCTCCTGTGTGGATCTTCACAGGCAGTCACGTACCCAATATCAAAATACCTTTTGGGAACCACAAACGTCTCCTTAAATCACAGGTCCAGAACATTGGGGGTATGGCTGGACTAAACAGTTACACAGATCCCTCAAAGAGAAGCAACTTTCAAGAGCTGCCTCTCATCAGCGTCAACTATGTCGTCTCTCACCGGACATTGAGAAGACAAGTCTTGCCACAGCAGTTCACACTGTGATATCAAAGCTGGATTATTGTAATGTACTCTACATTGGTCTAGCTACAAAGTGCTTGCTCCAGCTCCAGTTGATTCAGAATGCTGCAGCATGACTGATAGAAGGCTGTAAGTGAAGTGATCACATCACACCATTTCTGCAAAAACTCCACTGGTTACTAGTACAATACAGGGCTAAATTTAAAGGCCCTTAAGGACAGGATCTCCCTCTATGCACCTCCAAGGTTGTTAAGGGCCTTTCAAAGAATATTCCTAACTACAACCTCATCACATACAATGATACTTGTCAATAAGCCTTCTCTGGAATAGCCCCAAAACTCAAACACATTACCTGAAAGGCTTCACTATCGCAAAACTATATCTACTTCAAGAAGATGGTAAAACCCTGGCTTTTCTCCCAAATCTTTGATGGAAGCAGCAGCAGCAGCAGCAGCAGCAGCAGCAGCAGCAGCAGCAGCAGCAGCAAATAACAGGGGCAGACTGACCATTGGGACAATAGGGCAGTGCCAGAGGGCCTAAACCAGCAGGGGGTCATTCTCCCCTACCTTCTATCTAGTTTAATCTGATAGGTAGTTAGGGGCCCAGTTAGGGGTTAGTCCGCTCCTGGCAACCATCAGACACAAAGAATAACATTATACTACAGCAGAACTTGCTTACAACACATACACTTTAGGGTAGATTCAGTAAACGGAGTAAAAAAAGAAATTGGCGCCGAAAAAAAACTCATTTAAGTGTTAAGCCATGCCTATAGTTCAGTGCGGTTTATAGAATGCTTACTCAAAGCCGTGCCCATGGTCCCCTTTCTAAGCCCCTTTTTTGGGCCACACGTAAAGTTTAGGCACGGATCCTACACCTAACTTTATGCGCATAACACCCAATTAAATCTAATTAGTGCCAATAATTGTTTGTTAAACAGCCAATTAGTCACTAGACCTACCATCCAGGAATGCTAAAAAAAATCATCACGCACATTCCTTAATCTTCACTTCCCAAATTGTAAAGGTCTTAAATACAAACTAACGCATGCGTCAACCTTCTCATACCTGAGCACACAATTCTGGAATGCGTTGCCGCGCAATCTAAAAACGATCTATGAAGTAGCTAACTTCCGAAGTCTACTGAAGACCCATCTCTTTAACAAAGCATACAACGATCAACAAATATGAACTCCCATATGCATATCCAGAATTACCTCTACAATATTTGATGACAAACTACGATCATGTTTTTCGCTACCAATCTAACCTAGACCCTTCTGCAATTACTAAATGTATATTTTCTTATATAATTCTTAGATGTCTTTTTAAACATTTATTACTATGTTTAGCTTGTTAAAACATTATCATGTTTTACCACTACCTTGTTACCCAAAATTCTCCTGTTATTACTAAATGTATACCTTCTCATGTAATTCCATTATTCATGATGTATTGTAAGCCACATTGAGCCTGCAAAGAGGTGGGAAAATGTGGGATACAAATGCAACAAATAAATAAAAATAAATTGGCTCATTATCTTATTAAATTGCATGTGCAACTCGGGACTGCACCTATATTTGCACATGCAATTTTAGTGACCTTTAAGGGGTTTATGACTCCATGTTCAATTTTTTTCCTTAAATTAGTCATGCTTATCAAACTTCTGTTACTCTATATCTCACTTACACTATGTCAGCTATTAAGATATTTTAATGTGTGTTGAACTGACACTGGAAGTAGCATACTATGTTATAATCTATATATATAAAACT
Source organism: Microcaecilia unicolor (assembly GCF_901765095.1). NCBI lineage: Eukaryota > Metazoa > Chordata > Amphibia > Gymnophiona > Siphonopidae > Microcaecilia > Microcaecilia unicolor. Next base: position 433,743,779 of record NC_044033.1, read on the forward strand.
CACCCTCAATGTTCTATTGTCTGACTTCACTGAAGCCAAGGTTCGTAAGTTCGAAGCTCTGAAGCCACGAAAATCAGTCTCTGGGCCCTGCCCTCACGTCAAACGTTATGACATTGAGGGCGGAGCAGATTCTCACCTCCAATGTTCTACTCAGGCCACAAACTCCAGATTTCCACACTGTAGCTCTGCTCCGCCCTCGCGTCAAAACGCAATGACGTCGAGGGCGGGACACGAAAACCGCCAACCACACAGAGCTACAACGGAAACAGCGGCGCACGCACGAACCAGGTAAAAGCGCGACGAGCCATGCAGGGCTAACAAACCGTGTCGCTCCTGCCCCTCACCAGAAATGAGCCACCCACCGCCAGAACCACGTTGGGCCCCCCCCAAGGAACAACAGCGGCGCCGATGACAGTCTTGCCCCCTCCCCCCGCCACACACGAAACTCACAAACAACATGACCCCGCTCCTGCAAAAAACAAACATATCTTCCCCCTGAAACGGAGACATCCAAAAGGTCAGAGGGAGGCAGGCGAGCAGGCAGCCAGCCAGCCTCAACGTGGTGCAAGGGAAGAAGGGAGGGAGCCAGATGCATCATGCTGGCAGTGGCAGCAGGGAGGGAGCCAGATTGAACAACACAATGCGACGGATGACCCTGAAAGGCTGAGGGAATGGGACTCACCACCCTCAGGCAGGGAAGGGGTGAGGGGAGGAAAGGGGGGGAATGACGGAGGTGGGAACACAGGGAGGAAAAGGAAGGAGGGGGAACCCTGCCACACACTCTCATTCTCACACACACACAGACTCATGCTATGCCAAACAACCACACACACTACCGCATTCACTCTGTCTCTCTCACACAGTCACTCACACACACACTCTCCCAAACATACAGACTACCATGAAACCCTTGCTAGCGCCCGTTTCATTGCTCTTAGAAATGGGCCTTTGTTTACTAGTGTATAATGTTATCTGATTTTTTTTAAACTTCTTTAATTGCATACTGCCCATGTATAAGCTTTTCTTGCTGCACACTGTTTTGGGTGAGCTTCTTCAAAAGGTGGCAAATAAATCCTAATAAACACATTTGATAGAATTATGCGTAGACAGCTCTGCACAGATTAAATGAATTGAGCATCAGTTTCAAGCAGAACACTGCACATTCCAATCTCTTCATCTAGGAAACTCAGTGCCCACTGAAGATGCAATATTTATTATTAATGAATAGGATACATAATTTTACAATCCATTTTCCTCATATTTCTGAATAGTAGTTTTGGGTTCTTCCATGATAAAAGTACAGAATTCAACTTCACTTTTATCTTGCTTCACTCATCAAAATTATATCAAGATTCTGAGAAGGAGAAAAGTTTTATTTCAATTAATATTTCTTGGCATTAGGCAGAGGTTAAATAACACTGGAATGCACAAGATGTATTAACATATTGACGGCAAAAGGTAGGGATTATAGCAAAGGTTATAACAGTTATAACAATTATCCAATTAGTTTATTTTAATCAGTAGTCATTAAATGTTGCAACTACCCTAGTGGACCTGTACAGAAAAATAAGATTAACCCTTTTATTTAAATTTTAACACAGTAAATGAAACCAAACCAACTGTAAAAAATAAACTTTAAAAACAAATGCTTGCATTCAATAAACTGAGTGAAATATCCATACAAATTGCTAATCATGCATTTTTTCTTATACAGATATTTGCTAAATGCATAAATATCACAAAAAAATTTCAATCAAGGTTTGAATAAGTTTCAGACACCTGGAAAAAAGGAGGCTTTACAACTATCAGATACATTGAAAGTGACAAAATCAGATAAGTGCAAGCAAGTTTCCTTAACTGAAAAAAAATCTTTTCCATTTTCATTTTAGTCCATGTGTCTATATATACAATCCTCTCATCCAAAAAGGGCCATCTGCTATTCGCCAAGTCTCCTGAACTTCCATCTAGCATCTTCCTGGGGGTCACTAGAATCTCACATATCCTGTGCTTTAATCATATGATTTCATGAGTCACTAGCAACTTTAATTCTGTATATGAATGTAAACATATCTTTTAAATTATGTCAGGTGTGCAGAATGAGTCAACAGATTGGAAAGCAATTGCGAATAAAAGGAATGTTACATTGAATATAATGAGAAGGTTGTCTTTGCTCAGACATATAGAAAACAATCTAGCGATGGGATATTATCCACTAACAGTTGAGGAATGATTAAGAAGGCATCCATTTGCAAGCAAAGCTTGAATGACAAGCCAGTGTTCCATTGCAACTGTCCAGACAGATGAACTTAATTAGAACTGACTCGCGCTGCTTGGATCACATTGTAACAGTCTCACAATTGAGGGATCACTCTTGGCACCTTTAATAAATTCTTCAAGGGAAAGTTTACCTGGGAAGGAGAAAAAAAAAAAGCAATGATGGCAAATCGATTTTTCAATTAAGCAAAAAAAGGCAGGCAAAAAGCTAGAACTAGATAACTACAGCTTTAAACAATGTTCTGTGTTAAACACAACACTGTGCACTCTATAAAAACAGCATATTTCAGGCATTTCTGGGTTGGAAAATGAACGGAGCAGATCGTTAAAAGACAAACGTAGTTTATTGATAAAAACCAATTAAAATATATACACACACACAAACAGCCTGACACAGGCCGTGTTTCGCCCAACAGGGCTGCTTCAGGGGCTACACAATCCTTTACTGTCAAGCGTAATGGATATATATTGGATATGTGCTGAAAGAAAATGTACAGAAGAAAAAAACAGCTCAGTCAGAGATGCCAAAAAGAATACTGACGAAGTCAATCTAACGGTCTCATATCTCTGTGTGTATATATTTTAATTGGTTTTTATCAATAAACTACGTTTGTCTTTTAACGATCTGCTCCGTTCATTTTGCATCTTGGAGTTTGCAGACCGTCTGCCTTTGTGCTTTCTTAGGCATTTCTGGGTTGACACCATTGAACTGTAGGATGCTTACAAGACCAACACAGAAGCAAATGTCCATTCCCAGCCCAAACCACTCAAATCTTTAGATGAAACAGCTGATTTAGATTTGAAAAATGTTACAGTCATATGGTCAAGCTGCTCTGCATCTTATACTTCATCCTCTCAAAGAGGCTTCAATCTTGTGGGATGTACAAATCTCAGACTTGAAGGCTGAAAACAATTGTGCTATGCTATAAATAGATACAAGCACTAATAGAAACATTTCTTCTTGAATCTTTAATAGTTTTACAAGTTTTTCTGGAAATATCACAGACCAACAGACAAGGCCATGTTTCGTATCTGCTTCAGGGATGGTCCTAAAATGCAAAACACACATTTAACTTCTCTAAAATTTACAAATAATTGAAATACAAAATTCTTACTATAATACAAAAAAGACTTCAAAATATGCTAAGTACTCAAGTCAAAGCATGATTCTCATTCTTAGTCACAATGCTCTCAAAATGGCGCTGGTGTAATAATGCCAACATTTATAGGCTGAGCTGATTATTTGGACCAATCATGTTTACAATAGTGATCCCCAATCTAGTTCCATGTTCAAACCAGCTAGAAAAATAGTATGTAATTTGAAAATCCACCATTGCTCCTTTAATTTAATAATGCATTAAAGTCACCACCCTCCCAACCCACCGTAATCCTGTCCAATATTTGCCATTTAAAATCAGTAACTCTATGCTTTTTTCCAAGCCAGTGAGCAACCAACAGAGCTGCCATCACACCATTTTTAATCCTAGATTTGTGCTCATTCAACACCCCACATACAATAACAATAGCTCACAAGGACATTGTATTACATATATGTTGTCAAAATTACAAGTAGTATTATGGTGTGCCAACAATCATTGGCCATTAGTTAGAATTTTCTAATCTAAACCTTCAAGAGTAGTAATGCACCATTGACATTGGTCACACCTATCATGGCCATGCATGCCAGTATCATTTTGATGTTGAACATAATCTAATCTCTTATAGGTCAACATTTCCCCAATAGTTTTACCCTGCTCACGAAAACAAGCATGCAGGGACAATACTGACCAATATTTGAAAATCAGTGATACTATGGCAGTAACATAGGTCAAATGGAAAAATGGCCACTATCCTATTTTGAACTGTATCAGTTTTCTAAGAAAGTAATGCCTCCCTCTGTGCAAATTTAGCTCTAAGGAAAGCTTTTCTCACTATAGTGTTAAGATAACCTTGAGCCAAATACCTTTGACTTAATAGCTTTGCATGATACATGAATTCTGATTCTGTAGAACAGATATGGCGAACCCTTAAGAACTGACTAATGGGCAAACTCTTACGTAGGATGTAAAGGTGGAAACTCTTAAAATGGAGAAAGGTGTTTCTAGCTCTTGCCTTTCTATACAGTGTAGTATGTAACCTTCCAATTTCTTTATAGATATGAACAGACAACAACAACAACAAAAAAAGTCAATGGAATTACTATCAAATGTCAAGGTGAACTGTAGAGAGGGATTTAAGGAATTAAGCCACTCATGAAACTGCTACAGAGAATCTATAGTTCCTTTCCAGATAAACAAAATGTCATCCAGAAAACATTTCTAGAATATTATATGCTGAAACCATCGGGACCCATATAAAAAATTCTTCCTCAAATTTTGCCACAACAAGGTGGCTACTAAAGGAGCAAGAGATGCACCCATAAAATGAAGTTGTTCATAAAATGTTCATAAGATAGTAACATAGTAACATAGTAGATGACGGCAGAAAAAGACCTGCACGGTCCATCCAGTCTGCCCAACAAGATAAACTCATATGTGCTACTTTCTGTGTATACCCTACCTTGATTTGTACCCGTCCTCTTCAGGGCACAATATATGTTCCCCAAAACCAAAAATAATTTTTACAGATCACAAGTTCAGCTAACTTACATTAAAATAAAATATCAGATGATATCCTCTTAGGTTCAAGAGGTTCTTTTAGTGATTGGGCAATAACTGTTAAAGCTTCCTTTTGTGGTATCATAGTGTGTAATGATATCATTCTGGTGTCATCGGATGTAGTATCAGAAGAAAAAGTTATCTCTTGCAATTCCCTCAATAAATGGGTTGTATCCTGTAAATAAGATCTTAAAGATATAGCTTTAGGTTTCAAAAATAAGTCCACAAATTTACTCAAAGGCTCTAAAACCGAGTGTCACATGGAAAGTATTGGACGGTCTGGTGGAAATTGAATATTCAATATTTTTCTGAACTTTAGGTACAAAATAAATTCTAGGAGTAACTGGGTATTTATTGCAGATATAACTTTCTATAAGCATTTCTATCAGATAATTGCCTCTCTGCCTCGATCATATAGTTAGTAGTTGTTTGTACAGTTGTGGCTCCACCTTTATCCACTTTCAAAATTACCAAATTCAAATTAGATTGTAATTTTGACAAAGCTAAATTTTAATTTCTGGTAATGTAGTGCTGTTTAGACTGTTCAAAATTATCCAAATCCTTTAAGATCAAATGCTGAAACGTTTGTGAAGAATGGTCCATAACCCCAGGTGGTGTCCAAGATGATACAGAAGAAGTATCCCCTCCATATTCAGAGTTTTCAAAATGTAATCTTAGTTCTAATTTCCAAAAAGATCTGTATAACGCTATCTGAGTTTTAAATGCATCATATGGAATCAATGGTATAAAATTCAACTCGTAGTTCAGCACTTCTTGTTGTTTCTCATAGGTTACCTGTTTTGCTTCATGCTGATAGCCTCCCTGTTTCTTGTTGGCTAAAAATACGGCATTAGCTCTAGAAGTTGATTCTCATGCTTGGTCATTATCTTCTCCACTTTGAGTGCAATTTTAAGAGTATTGTGACTAAGAAATGAGAATCATGTTTTGACGCGAGTACTTAGACTATGTTAAAAGCTTTTTTGTATTATAGTAAGAATTTATATTTCAATTATTTGTAAATATTAGAGAAGTTAAATGTGTGTATTGCATTTTAGGATTGCCCCTGAAGCAGATACGAAACATAGCCATGTTGGTCGGTCTGTGATATTCCAGAAAAATGTGTAATAAACTATTAAAGATTCAAGAAGAAATGTTAATATTAGCACTGGGCCTTTTTTCTGAATTCTGTTAAGGAACCCCCGTTATAGAGACCACCTCTACTGACTTCAATTGGACTGATGCCATATAAAAAAATGCACAAAACACAATCAGTCCACCTGTTGCTTAGCCAGACACTAGGAATGATTCCTCTGTCTCTTAACTTATGTACAAAGAGTCGTAATATTTCCTAATTAACCAGATTTTGCTATTTACAGTGATGTAAAAAAGTTGTTGCTCCTCCACCTCATGTCCCCTATTTTTGCATGTGTCACACTGTATGGTTTCTGATCTTTAAACAAAATGTAATATTAGACAAAAGGAACCTTTGCTCCTTAAATAAATGACAATGTAAAAACTTGCATGTTTACTCAAGTTCCCTTCAGAAACATAGAAAAATGAAGGCAGATAAAGACATGAAGCGGTGCAAAGAAAAACTACAAAAATGGTATGGGATTTGCATTATAAGACATACAAGGAGAAACTTACTGACACCTGAATACGCATACCCTGGAGGAAAGGAGAGACAGGGGTGATATGATACAGACGTTCAAATATTTGAAAGGTATTAATCCGCAAACAAATCTTTTCCGGAGATAGGAAAGTGGTAGAACTAGAGGACATGAATTGAAATTGAAGGGGGGCAGACTGAGGAAAACTGTCAGGATTTTTTTTTTCACAGACAGGGTGGTGAATACTTGGAATGCCCTCCCACTGGAGGTGGTGGGAATGAAAACGGTAGGGGAATTAAAAAATGCATGGGATAAACACAAAGGAATCCTGTTAAGGAATCCTGTTCAGAAGGAATGAATCCAAAGAGTTTAGTGGAAATTGGGTGGCAACACTGGTAATTGGGAAGCAAAGCTAGTGCTGGGCAGACTTCTACAATCTGTGCCCTGAAAATGGAAAGGAGAAATCAAGGTCAGGTATACATATAAAATAGCTCATACAATGAGTTTATCTTGTTGGGCAGACTGGATGGACCATACAGGTCTTTATCTGCCATCATCTATTATGTTACTATTGGGCTCATTTTCAAAACAGAAAAACGTCTAAAAAGTGGCACAAAGCAGCATTGGGACGTTTTTCTCACAAAAACGTCCAAATCAGTGTTTTCTAAACCTATTTTTAGACTTTTTTTCTTTGAAGTCAGTCAGAAATGCGTCCAAATCTCAAGGGGGCGTATCAGTGGTGTGCTCCAGGGGCGTAGCTAGGTGGTGCCACGGTGCCTGGGCCCCCCACAGATTTAGTCCAGGCCCAACCCCCGCCAGAACTCAAGAAAGCACAGATCAGCAGTGAACGCGGCGTGCCGGAGACTGGCGCTGAAGACTTTGGCTGGTGGGGGTTTGGGGACCCCCGCTAGCAAAGGTACCTTGCGATGGCGGTGGGGGGTGTGTGGCCTAAAATCTGTCCCCCCCCCCCCACCAAGGTCTGGCTATGCCACTGGTGTGGTTCAGGACGGGAATTGGGCGTTCCTCAAACTTAGACGTTTTTCAGCCATAATGGAAGAAAACAAAAATGTCCAAGACTAAAACTAAGATGTTTCGAGGTAGACCTGTTTTTATAATGAATAAGGCACAAAAAGGTGCCCTAAATAACCAGATGACCACTGGAGGGAATCAGGGATGACTTCCCCTTATTCCCCCAGTGGTCACTAACCTCCCGCCACCCCCCAAAAATGTGATGAAAAACATTACTTGCCAGCCTCTGTGCCAGCCTCAGATGTTATACTCAGGGAATGCAGGTCCCTGGAGTAGTCTAGTGGTAGATGCAGTGCACTGCAGACAGGTGGACCCAGGCTTCTTACCCCCCCCCCCCCCCCACCTGTTACACTTGCGGAGGAAACCGTGAGCCCTCCAAAACTCACCAGAAACCCACTGTACCCACTTTTAGGTGCCCCCTTCACCCATAACTGTAACTGTACACCTAATCCTCTCTGTCTCCTTCACCTTAAATATGTATTTCTCTTCTGGAATTAGTGATCACCATTGTGGAAAATGTAAGCCACATTGAGCCTGCAAATAGGTGGGAAAATGTGGGATACAAATGCTACAAATAAATAAATAAGGGCTGTGGTAGTGGTGTACAGGTGGGAGTGGTGGGTTTTGGGGGGGGGGGGGAGGCTCAGCAGACAAGGTAAGGGAGCAATGGTCAGAAGTGTAACTGGGAGCATTTTATGAAGTCCATGGCAGTGCCCCCTAGGGTGCCCTATTACTTTCCTGGGATGTCAGGGAGGCCAGTGTACTAAAAATGCTGGCTCCACCAACATCCCAATGGCTTGATTTTGTGCATTTTGCACTTGAACTTTTTTAAATGGACCAAAAAATAAAACGTTCAAATCATAAAACCTTCTATTTTTGAAAACAAAATATAGATGTTTTTGTTTTTTGTAAATGACCTTTTTTATTCAGATTTTAGATGTTTTTTGCAAAACGTCCAAAGTCAGCTTTAGACATCATATCGAAAATGCCCCTCCACGTCTATTCAGTCTGCTCATCCATACCACTATTTCATTCCTTCCTCTTCCTTAGAGATTCTATGTATTTGTCCCAAGCTATTTTGAATTCACATGTGGAGGGGCATAATCAAAAGGGGCGCCCAAGTTTTCCTGAGGACGTCCTTGCAGGACGTCCCAGCAAAGGGGCGGGGAAACCTGTATTATCGAAACAAGATGGGCATCCATCTTTCATTTCGATAATACGGTCGGGGACGCCCAAATCTTAACATTTAGGTCATCCCCAGAGATGGCCATTCTTAGGGTCGTTTCTGATTTTCGGCGATAATGGAAACTAAGGACGCCCATCTCAGAAACGACCAAATGCAAGCCCTTTGGTCATGGGAGGAGCTAGCATTCGTAGTGCACTGGTTCCCCTGACATGCCAGGACATCAACCGGGCACCCTAGGGGGAACTGCAGTGGACTTCAGAAAAAGCTCCCAGGTATACAGCTCCCTTACCTTGTGTGCTGAGCCCCCCAACCCCCCCCCCCCCAAAACCCATTCCCCACAACTGTATACCACTACCACAGCTCTTATGGGTGAAGGGGGGCACCTAAATGTGGGTACAGTGGGTTTTGAAGGGTTCACATTTACCATCACAAGTGTAACAGGTAGGGGGGGATGGGCCTGGGTCTGCCTGCCTGAAGTGCACTGCACCCACTAAAACTGCTCCAGGGACCTGCATACAGCTGTCATAGAGCTGGGTATGATATTTGAGGCTGGCAAAAAATATTTTTCAAAAATTTTTTTTGAGGTTGGGAGGGGGTTAGTGACCACTTAGGGAGTAAAGGGAGGTCATCCCTGTTTCCCTCCGGTGGTCATCTGGTCAGTTCAAGCACCTTTTTGTGGCTTGGTCGTAAGAAAAAAAGGACCAGGTAAAGTCGTCCAAGTGTTCGTTAGGGACACCCTTTTTCGGCACGCCCAAGTCCCGCCTTCACTATACCTCCGACACGCCCCCGAGAACTTTGGTTGTCCCCGCAACGGAAAGCAGTTGGGGACGCCCAAAATCGGCTTTCCGATTTGGGCAACCCTGTGAGAAGGATGCCCATCTTGCGATTTGTGTCGAAAGATGGGTGTCCTCTTTTGAAAATATGCCTGATAAGTCTGTCTCCACAATGAGGCCATTCCATGCATTCATCACCCTTTCTGTGAAGAGGTATTTCACTGGGTTCAGTGGAAAAGTCATGAGGGCTGCAGCTGCAGCACCTGTTCAATGGCTGGCGGGGATGCCGAAGCCCCACCAGCTAAAGCGATCCGCTGCTGAAGCCACCTCTTCCTCCCTTGTGCTGCTTCATGAATGAGGACATTAGCAATGTGTTTCCAGCCACTATTGGTTTGAACTGAGCATGCTTAAGAGTGCCAGCATCAGTGGTCAGAGGCACGTTACTGACTTCCTCACTTCTGAGGCAGCACGATGAAGAAGGGTGTGGCTTGGACAGACATTTCTTTGGATGGCAGGGCTTAAACATCCTCACCAGCAAAGGCACAATATTTAACACACTTGGGGGAAGGAGGAAATGTGTGCACCCCCTAATAAAGGGCTGCTGGTTCTTCCGAGTCTGTTCTCTTTTATATTCATCCTATGCCCCCTCATTCCAGAACTTCCTTTCAATTGAAAGGCTCACCCCCTGTGCATTAATGCCATCAAGGAATTTAAACATCTCTATTATCTCTCCCTCCTTTCTTCAAAAGTATATATAATGATGTTTAAGTCTGTTCCCATAAGTTTTATAATGAAGACCACTGATCATTTTATTAGCCACCCTCATCCTATTCTTTTGAAAGCTGTGGTCTTTAAGGGGCCCTTTCACTAAACCGCGTAGGCGCCTACGTGCGCCCAATGTGCGTCAATTTTGAGTTACTGCCCGGCTACCGTGTGGCCCTTGTGGTAATTTCATTTTTGACATGTGTCTGCTACGCGCGCCGGAAAATGTTTTTATTTTCTGGTGCGCGGGTTGTAACCGGGCGGTAATTGGCATTTTACGCAGACTGGATGAACCGTTCAGGTCTTTTTCTGCCATCATTTACTATGTTATACGCGTATAGATCATTACTGCTAGGTCAATGGCTGGCGGTAAGGACTCAGACCCAAAATAGACAATTTTCATTTTGCCCATGTCCACTTTTGGTAAAAATTTAAAAAGGGCATTTTTATTTACAGGTGTGCTGAAAAATGATTCTGCGCGCACCCAAAACACGCGCCTATACTACCGCAGGCCATTTTTCAGTGCGCCTTTGTAAAAGGGCCCTTAAATGAGGTCTCGCTAGAGATCTATACAGAAGCACTATCACCTTTTTCCTGCTGGCTGTCCTTCTCCCTTTGTCTAATATTATATTTTGTTAAAGATTAGAAACCATTCAGTGTGATATATATGCAATAATAGGGGAAATCAGAAGGTGTGTGTGTGGGGGGGGGGGGGGGGAATTTTTCACATCACTGTAGCAGTATCAATGCCACCATTACCTCCTGTTTCTTTATTCTTACTTCCCTTCATATCATCCACCCTCAACCTCTGCTTATCCCTATCCTGCAGGTTGCCTTTTTCGTTAGTGTTGGACTGCAGGGCGCTGAAACATTGCAATGTAGGTAGCCATCAAAGCCATATAGTTTAGTATAACCATTGACTAATTTATGAACATTAACACCACCAAACAGAAAATCAGTTCATTGAATTTCATGAAAATTCAGTTAAAGATAATATTTTTAAAGGGTTTTAGGCCTCATGTTTGTCAGGATCAGGGAAACTCATGCTATTCTTCTGGTCCACTACTGTAAGAGAACCTGAACAGTTTGTTTTTTTTTAAATCAGGCTGAAAAGGGATTCCTTCAAGAACATAACATTAAAATTGATATACTGGGTCAGACAAAAGGTCCATCTAGCTCAGTGTCCTGTTTCTAACTATGGTCAATCCAGGTCACAAATACCTCAAAAAATCTAAAAAATGAACGACCAGCACCTTAATCAGCAGGATTTGAGACTGTACAGGGAGACAAAGGATTTCTAATCCATTACCTTAACCATTGGCCATGACTACCTTCTCCTTTAACCTACAGGCACATCGATCATTTGAAAGTTATAGGTTTCAACTTTATAAAGATTGCTAAATCAGTACAAAACACTCCACCCCACAAATTGAAATTAAAAAGAGTAGCCGCTGCAGTTCAGCTGCCCTACTCTGCATTTCAAAAATCACGGAGTGGCAATTTTTTTTTTTTTTGCAAAAACTTTTGAGAGATGTAGGGTGTGTTTTTCACCCACATTTTATAGTCTGCTAAAAAAAAAAATAGCTACCGTCACGTCCATAAAAAAAGGTTTGGTTATTTTGATTACTGGTTTGTTTTTTGACAAATGGAGTAAACCATACTCTCAACCAATTGGAATGCTCCCTTAGACCTGCTCATGTTGCATCATCATTTAACATGAACAGAAGTGACTGCTCTCTCTGACAACAAAGTTTTCCTTTTATCTCTACTGAAGGCAACGCTCATAATGCACTGAAAATATATTGTACTAACCTGCCAATGCGTATTACTACTATTTGCGTGGGTGACTAAGATCCGTACTATAAGTAAAATAAATCTCTTAAGTTACTAAACCAAGAAAACAAACTTTACATGAGTTTTAAGTAAAATTTGATCATGCATATTCTAACTCTGTAAAGAATATAAGCCTATGAAGATAAGATGGCTGAAACACCTATCATGCACTGTATTATGTACGACAGCTAATAGGTCTCAACGCAGCCATCCTTTTGCATTTTATCTGGACTTCTAGAAAGATTTTTTTGTTATTTATTAATTTTTGTCCCTGTTTTCAGCAGTCCCCACACTTTTACTGCCTGCTCACCTGATACTCATTTACTTTGAATTTTACTGAAGGTACTAATTTTGAACATCAGGAAGTTACTGAATTAAATGCATTCCTGATTTACATCAAACAGTGAAACTATTTCCTACTACAGTCAAATGTTAATTTTCAGTGCATAATCATAACTGAAAAGCTTTTCTGACCAACTTCTACCACCAATGTTTAACTGACAGTGTTTATCAACTACCATTCAATTTCATTAGATGAAAAAAAAATTAATCCCTTTCTATTTTTAAATCATGTTTATTGAGTTTTAGTACAAAAACAATGTAATAAGGTAAGCCGAATTGTAAACATCAATGAAATAGCATAGGTATGATATGTTCTTTGTGTTTCACATTTGAAGCACATGACAAAATGTTTGAGCAGAATTAATCCCTTCTATCTCCTCCCCCCCCCCCCACAAAAAAAGACAAATACAAGGTAACATTATTCAAGAAATCTTCTTTAGCTGCCACCTTTCTACATATCATACCGTCATTGTTTGTGTCCATTTGTCTGAAAATTTTGTCTGTCCGCTTTTCCGGAGTGGATTCATCCTCTGGCATTTTCATCACCGATGACACCATTTTGTATATTGCCTGGAGGAAAAGCAGCATGAAGGCAAGTTATAACCGAAAAGATCTAAAAATATTAAGGATCAGAGCTGAGAAAAGGTCATTTCAGAATAGAGGCAATTCTACAACTGGGCGTCTTCATTTAGGTGCCTTGAGATGAGTGGTGAGAGTCTATTCCAAGGAGGCAGTGCATGCAAATCTCTCTCATGCATATTCATTGTGGATATCCTGAAAACCTGACTGGACAGGGTGCCTCCAGGACCAGGTTTGGGAACCACTGCACTGGTCTATTCTATAATGCCATCTGTGCATCCAGATTCTGTTCTAGAACACTAGCGTAACCCAGTATCAGTGCTTCTTAAATTTACATGCCCACAGTTACACCAGCCATTGATATGCCATAACTGTGTGTTTGCACATGTGAAAGGGACTTATGCAACTTACAGCATTCTGTAAATTATGCACTTAAGTGGGAGCCTTGCCATATATAAGGCCCATGAAAGTTACATTCTACCATTTACATGTATTTACAGAATAGCACTTAGGTGCTCTGCCAGTGCTTCTGCAAGTTACATGTATACTTAGGTGCATTTGCATTTATGAATGCAAGGGGCATGTAAATGTAAACACCTAGATTACAGAACTGCCCTTCACATGCTTACTCATCAAAAAGAGCTTAGCCATACAAAATGCATTGCATTTTGAATGACCAGTCTGTTTTGCTCTCATTAATCTTTGCTTGAGTTATGATTGTTCTGCCTTGCTTACTGTTTTTAGTTCAGAGTTCAGCAGAATGCAACACTCCATACTTACTGGAGAAATTGTGTGCAAAAAACCCTGAAACATTCTGCTTATTAATTGTAATTTTCTTGAGCAGAATTTCCCCAGTATAAAGGGCTGACTCAAGTAGGAAATCTGCATCCTCCACCGTCGATAGCCGTTTCCATCCTCAGTTTCCACCTTCCTCAGTTCTCACAGCTTGTATTTTTTCTTCTCCCCTGGAAAGATTAGCACCCAGCTTTCCCTTCCCATCCCTCACAGTGTCTATTCACCTGTTCTATATCCTCTAACTCAGTGTTTTCCAAGTTGATCCTGGAGTACCCCCTTGCCAGTCAGGTTTTCAGGATATCCACAATGAATATGCATGAATTTGATATGCATACACTGCCTCCATTCTATGCAAATATTTCATGCATATTCATTGTGGATATCCTGAAAACCTGACTGGCAAAGTGATATTCCAGGACTTGGGAAACACAGCTCTAGCTCTACCTCTAAGCATTAACTTTCTGAGACATTCTGAGAGAAGAGGACATTTCTCTGGGTAAGTGAAATTATTTTGCTCTGTGCTTGGTAACTTAAAGACTGGGTTTAAAAGAGGAATTGTAGGTTATTGATAAACACAGAATAAAAAAACAACAACAAAGAAGCACACTTCATTAATTAGTCTCCATACCCTAGTTTTAAAACTTGAATTTTCTGCCAACAGCAGGGCCTAGTTCAGTCTTCATGCCCACCTCCCTCCCCAGCTCCCACCCACCCCCTAGCTCAACTCTTCATTTAGGGTCAATTATTCTAATTAGGACAAGAGGACAGCTTTCATTAGAGTTTTAATTATATGTAATTAGCTTCTGTGTGTGCTCGATGCGAAGAGCTCCAAACTCTGAGAACGAGTCTGTTCTCTTGAAGCTAGAGTAGCAGACTTGGAGGAGCTGAGGGAGACAGAGGTACATAGAGGAGACCTACAGGGATATTGTAGAGAAGTATCACCTCCGGTCTGGCAGCCCCTGTGCTGACTTGGAGGAAGGAGGACTCCTAAAAGGACAGCATCACCCTGGTGAAGCTGGAAGTAATCCTGTAGCCAAGACCAGACTGCTAGGGAATGCAAATTCCTCTCGCACCAAGGATGTGTCTCCAGGAGCTTCTGCCCCGGAGTGAAGAGTTAGGATGGCTGTTTTAGTTGGTGATTTGATTTTCAGGCATATAGATAGCTGAGTGGCTGGTGGACGCAAGGTTTGCCTGGTCACTTGCCTGCGTGGTGAGAAAGGTGGCAGACCTCACGCGTCACCCAGTACCTTCCCTCATCCGTAACTGTCTGTCTGTATTATTTAGATTGTAAGCTCTTTTGAGCAGGGACTGTCTCTTTGTATCAGGTGTTCAGCACTGCATGCGTCTGGTAGCACTATACAAATGCTAATAATAATAATTTTAGATAGTTCTGGGGAGGAGCTGGCTGTCTTGGTACATGGTACCAATGACATAGGAAATGTGGGAGGGAGGTTCTGGAAACCAAATTTAGGATCTTAGGTAGAAAGCTGAAACCCAAAACCTCTAGGGTAGCATTTTCAGAAGTGCTTCCCATTCCATGGGTAGGACTCAAGAGACATGCAGAACTCTGGAGTCTCAATGCATGGATGAGGCGATGTGTGCAGGGAGGAGGGTTTTAGATTTGTTAGGAACTAGGCAACATTCTGGGGAAGAGGGAGCTTATTCCAGAAAGAAATTAGGGAGACTAACAAACTTGGGAACATAATAATAATGGGTAATTTCAATTACCTAGATATTGACTGGGTAAATGTAGCATTGGGACATGCTAGAGAGGTAATATTATTTGATGAAATCAAGGACTGCTTTATTCTAGACCTAGTCCTTAGCGGAGCACATGACATGGTACAGAAGGTAATTGTGCTGGGGCCCCTGGATAACAGTGACTGTAATATGATCAGATTTCACATCAACTCTGAAGTACACACAGGAAATCCAATATGTTAGCATTTAACGTTCAAAAAGAGACTATGAAAAAATGAGAACAGTGAAAAAAAATAACCAAACTTGGCGGAGCAGCTGCAAAGGTCAAAAATTTACATCATGCGTGGATGCTGTTCAAAAATACCATCCTGAAAGCCCAGGCCAGTTATATTCCATGTATAAAAAAAGGAGAAAGGAAGGCCAAACCACAGCCAGCATGATTAAAAAGTGAGGTGAAGGAAGCTATTAGAGCCTTCCTTGGAGAATTAAAATCATCTTTAAAAGGACTAGGTCTAGAATTTTTCCTCCTCTTGTTGGCTCCTGTACCAGCTGCTCCATAAAGCAGTCAACAGTCAAATGCTAACAAAATTCACCAAAGCACACTGTACACATGGCCAAACTACCTACTGAAAGAAGCACCGACAAAATTCATTGAATAACTCACAGCAGGGGCGTATCTGCGTGGGGCCACAGGGGCCTGGGCCCCCGCAGATTTCGCCCTGGCCCCCCCTCCCCGCCGTCAACCCTCCCCCGCTGCTTACTTTTGCTGGCGGGGGGTCCCAACCCCCGCCAGCCGAGGTCCGACCCGCAATCTCCATATTTCGTCTTCCTCCGTGGCCATGTGCTTCAAGGAAGTAACGCTGCAGTGCTGATTGGTTGAATCAACCAATCAGCACTGCAGCGTTACTTCCTTGAAGCACATGGCCACGGAGGAAGACGAAATATGGAGATTGCGGGTCGGACCTCGGCTGGCGGGGGTTGGGGCCCCCCGCCAGCAAAAGTAAGCAACGGGGGAGGGTTGACGGCAGGGAGGGGGTGGAGAGAGGCGGCGGCGGCGGGGGGGGGGGGAGGGAGGCAAAAATGTGCCCCCCCTCTCTGGCTCTGGCCCCCCCCTACCGCCGGATTCCAGATACGCCCCTGACTCACAGCATATATAATAGCTATGCTATCAGAAGGCATCTTCCCCAAAATGAAAGGTAATATCATCCTAACACCAATACCTAAAAATGCAAAACAAAATAAAAACGATATCTAAAACTATAGGCTGGTAGAATCCATACCCCCCATAGCCAAAAACAGCTTCAGAATCTGAAGGTGGACAAAGCTATGGGGCCTAAAGGGATACATCCCAGGATACTGAAGGAGCTCTGAGAGGTTCTGGCAGGACATCAAAGATTTATGTAATAGATCTTTAGAGACAGGAGAGGTTCCATGGGATTGGAGGTGAGCGGATGTGGTCCCTTTTCACAAACGTAGAGACAGGGAAGAAGTGGGAAACTACAGACCGGTAAGTATCACATCGGTGGTAGGAAAAATAATGGAGTTGCTGCTGAAAGAAAGGATAGTTAACTTTCTAGAAGCCAACGGGTTACAGAACCTGAGGCAACATGGCTTTACCAAAGGAAAATCCTGCCAAACAAATATTATTGACTTCTTTGACTGGATGACCAAAGAACTGGATGAAAGATGTGTGCTAGATGTAATCTACCTGGATTTCAGTAAAGCCTTTGATATGGTCCACCACAGAAGACTCGTGAATAAGCTGAAAGGGTAGAACTTAAGACTGAAAGTGGTGAACTGGATAGGAAACTTGTTGAATGACAGGTGGCAGAGGGTGGTGGTAAATGGAATCCACTCGGAATAAAGGAAGGTGAGCAGTGGAGTTCCTCAGGGGTTGGTGCTGGGGCCTATTCTGTTTAATATATTTGTGGGAGATATTGCTGAAGGGTTTGAAGGAAAGGCTTGTCGTTTTGTGGATGACATGAAAATAGCAATACCCTGGAGTGAGTAGAAACAATGAGAAGGGATCTCCAACTTTTAGAAGAATGGTTGAGGGTCTGGCAGTTAAAATTTAATGGATTCTCCAAACACAGCTTCACACACACTGCGTGCACAAATGCTGAATACTCCCGCTGTCACCCAACCAGCCACACAGAACTAAGCATTTAGCAATGGAGAAAAAAAGCCTCAGTAACGCCACCCAGCCAGCCCCAAACTTTGGACTATAAGGCGTGGGCCCGGTGTACCATCATCTGGCTCAAAAAAACTCCACTTGGTACTCCTTAGTGTGTCTAAATAAATGTTGACTACCTCTCTCACATCAACTAATGGGGTAACAAACGTGTATATATGCTTACAGAACACAGAATATAGTTCAAATCAATTGCTTTCAATTCTATTAGTCCAGTTTATATCAGTTCAATACTGGTGATCCAGCCATAAACTTAGCCTTTAGTCCAATCGCTGCAATGTTCTGCTGTCCTTAATACCACCAGCTGGTCTACCCAACAGGGAATCCCCGTTTCCCTTCCGCAGCATCAGGGGTTACAACGCTACATCAGAGATTACAATCCTGTGTCCAATCTGCTGTATCGAAAAACGAAGTGTAGTTCTGTGTGGCTAGTTGGGTGACAGCGGGAGTATTCAGCATTTGTGCATGCAGTGTGTGTGAAGCTGTGTTTGGAGTTTCCTTTAATTTCAAAGCTTGAGTGGATTATTACTTAAAATTTAATGCCAAGTGTAGAGGATCTGAAAGCGATGAAGCAATGTGACAACGCAAATAGAAAGGGGTATAACCAGCAGAAGAAAAACTGTTGATGCCCCTCTACAAGTCGTTGGTGAGGCCCCACTTTGGGTACTGTGTTCAGTTTTGAAGGCCGTATCTTGCTAAAGATGTAAAAAGACTGGAAGCGGTGCAAAGAAAAGCTACAAAATTGGTATGGATTTGTGTTGCAAACCGTATGAGAGTCTTGCCGACTTGAAACATGTATACCTTGGAGGAAAGGAGAAATAGGGGTGACATGATACAGACGGTCACATATTTGAAAGGTATTAATCCGCAAACAAACCTTTTTTCGGAGGCGGGAAGGCAGTAGAACTAGAGAACTTGAATTGAGGTTGAAGGGGGCAGACTCAGGAGTAATGTTAGGAAGTATTTTTTCACAGAGAGGGTGGTGGATACATGGAATATCCTCCCGTGGGAGGTGGTGGAGATGAAACGGTAATGGAATTCAAATGTGTGTGGGAAAAACACAATGGAATCCTGTTTAGAAGGAATGGATCCATGGAATCTTAGCGGAGATCGGGTGGCGACGCCGGTAATTAGGAAGCAAAACCAGTGTTGGGCAGACTTCTACGGTCTACGCCCTGATCATGACTGAATAGATATGGATGGGCTCGAGTGTAAATTTTAAGGGGCTTCAACATTAGCTTCAGAACTTTTAGTACAAAAAGAGTGCTAGGCATACTTCTACGGTCTGTGCCCTGAGAATGGCAAAGACAAATCAAACTCTGGTATACATATAAAGTATCACATACCATGTAAAATGAGTTTATCTTGTTGGGCAGACTGGATGGACTGTACAGGTCTTTATCTGCCATCATTTACTATGTTACTATGTAAGAAGTGATGCCAAGCAACTCATGGAACACCTGTCCAAGTTCTCAATACGTCACAACTCTCAATCAGGCTTCAGACCACAATACAGCACCGAAATGGTCTTAACTACACTCATTGCCAGCTTTAGGAAAGAACACACTCAGCCCTCTTATAAGTACTTTATTATTTGTGTAAGCCACGTTTAAACAACATTTATTGGAAAATGTGGGACATAAATACCAAAATAAATTAGTAGGGGAAAAAAATCCGATTCCTACAATTTGACATGTCGTCGGCATTCGACATCATAGACCATCAAACCGTACTTCGGTCTTAAAGTTAAAATGGAAAACATGATTTCGTCCCTCATGGAAAGCCATCTGCGGAGTACCCCAAGGCTCTCCCATCTCACCTATACTGATCAACACCATGACGACACCATTGGCCAGACTGCTAGATAGACATGATTATTTGACAATGAACTGAATGACAATGGATAGAATCACAATAGGATTAAATACCATTGACGCATGGGCCTCAACATTCAAGCTCAAGCTGAATAGAGACAAAACACAATTCTACACTGGCTCCTGATCAAAAGCTTAATAGCTTTCAAACTATGTAGCATGGTTTTCCAAATAATCTTCAGTGACATCCCAGAATATATGACTGACCTGATCAATCTACCACATATATAGATTTGTAAATGAGTATACCAATTTGCAAATGAGTTTTTGACATTTAGGGTAATGGAGTGTTAGTGTTAGGAAGATTCTAGCTCTAGTTTTTGTGCTTCGAAGTGGTAGATCAGGTCAGTCATATTATTTTGATCAGGAGCCAGTGTAGAATTGTGTTTTGTCTCTATTCAGCTTGAATGCTGAGGCCCATGCTTCCGTGATATTGTGATTCTATCGATTATGTCATTCAGTTCATTGTGAAATAATGAACACATCATCAACATAGATGAATGGGTTTAAGCCATGTCTATCTACCAGTAGCAGTCTGGCCAATGGTGTCATCATGATGTTGATCAGTATAGGCAAGATGGGAGAGCCTTGGGGTACTCTGCAGATGGCTTTCCATGAGGGACAAAATCATGTTTTCCATTTTAACTTTCACCCCAAACCATCAGAACACTGAATACCTACACAAACTTCTGCAAACAACTCAAGACCTATCCACACACCCATACAGTGCACCATTATGATCATAAACACTGAATACCATCTACCTATGTCCTAGATATATTTCATCCTTCACCACTAAGCCTTAATCAACATCTGCCCATTGAGTCCAATCATCATCTTCAACAAAGTCTTCCTTTGTATACTTCATCTTTTCCTGTATGATTTTCATTATACAATGTCACCTTATATATAATATCACCTAATGGAACTGACATCTCTATAACCCCGTAACCATCTCCTCATGGTACTGCCATGTCTGTGACCTTGTAACCATCTCCTCATGGCACTGCCATGTCTGTGACCTTGTAACCATCTATTCATGGCACTGCCATCTTTGTGACATTGTAACCATCTATCTTTGTAAGCCACATTGAACCACACTTCTCTGGATAATGTGGGATATAATGCTGTTATAAATAAATATATAGGTTTAAAAAGCTCCTGGAGGAAACATCCAGAATCTGCTATTAAGGTAGATATGGGGAAAGCGATTACATAATAGTGGGTTGGTAGCATGGAACCTTGCTACTCTTTAAAAGTCTGCCAGGTACTCGTGATCTACATTGGCCAGTGTTGGAAGCAGAATACTGGGTTAAATGGACCATCTGTCTGAACCAGTAGGACTATTTATACTACAGAAGACTGTAAGAACAAACACCATGATGAGCAACCAACCTGGACACCCATACTGGATTATCTAACTATCATTCAAGGAGTAGCCCTAAATCCTAGTCCATAAATTTGAAAGCTTTTTGGGATAACTAATTTTCTAACAGAATTTATATATTTGCCATTACAAACAGAAGTGGAAATAAGAGTAGCCATACTGGCTCAGACCAATGGTCAATCTAGACCAGTATCCTGTTTTCCAAACACTGGCCAATCCAGGACACAAGCACCTGGCAGAAACCCAATTAATAGCTACACTCCATGCTACCAATCCTGGGGCAAGCAGTTGCTTCCCCATGTCTGTCTCAATAGCAGACTATAGACTTTCCTCCAGGAATTTATCCAAACCTTTTAAAAATCCAGATATGCTAACTGCTGTTACTACATCCTCTAGCAATGAGTTCCAGAGTTTTACTCAACTATTTGTTGAGTGAAAAAATATTTCCTTCTATTTGTTTTAAAAGTATTTCCATGCAACTTCCTCGAGTGTTCCCTAGTCTAAAAAATTGATTTACTTCTACTCATTCTACATCACTCAGGATTTTGTAGACCTCAATCATATCTCCCCTTATCCGTCTCTTTTCCAAGCTGAAGAGCCCTAACCTCTTTACCTTTCCTCATATGAGAGGAGTTCCATCCCCTTTATCATTTTGGTCACTCTTCTTTAAACTCTTTATAATTCCCCTATATCTTTTTGAGATATGGCAACCAGAATTGAATGCAATACTCAAGGTGTAGTTACACAATAGAGCGACAAAAAGGCATTATAGTATTTTCAGTCTTATTCACCATCCCTTTCCTAATCATTCCTAGTATCCTGTGTTTTTTTGGCCATTGCTGCACACTGAGCAGAAGATTTCAGTGTATTATCTACAACGACACCCAGATCTTTTTCTTGAGTGCTGACTCCCAAGGTGGACCCTAGCATCAGGTAACTATAATTCAGATTATTCTTTTCAATGTGCATCACCTTGCATTTGTCCACATTAAATTTCATCTGCCATTTGGATGCCCAGTCTTCCAATTTCATAAGGTCTTCCTGTAATATTTCACAGTCCACACGTGTTTTAACAACCTTGATAGTTTTGTATCATCTGCAAATTTGATCACCTCACTTGTCGTCCTGATTTCCATATCATTTATAAATATACTTAATAGCAACGGTCCCAATACAGATCCCTGCGGCACTACACCCTCCTCCACTGAAATGACCATTTAACCCTACCCTCTGTTTTCTGTCCAATAACCAATTCCTAATCCATATCAGAACCTTGCCTCCTATCCCATGACTTTAATTTTTTCAGGAGTCTCCCATGAAGAACTTGTATCAAAAGCTTTCTGAAAATTTAGATATACTACATTCAACAGGCTCACCTTTATCCAAATGTTTATTCACGCCTTCAAAGAAATGAAGCAAATTGATGAGGTAAGACTTCCCTTGGCTGAACCCACGCTGACTCTGTCCCATTTAACCATGTTTGTCTATGTGTTCTGTAATTGTATTCTTTATTGCCCGGCACCGACGTCAGGCTTACCGGTCTGTAATTTCCCAGATCACCACTAGAACCTTAAAAAAAAAAAAATCAGCGTCACATTGGCCACCCTCCAATCTTCAGGTATTACGGACAATTTTAACGACAGGTTACATATTTCTAACAGTAGATCAGCCATATCATGATTGATTTGAATACCCTTGATGTATGCCATCCAGTCCATGTGATTTACTAATCTTTAATTTGTCAATCTGGCTCAGCACATCTTCCAGGTTCACTGAGATTTCTTTAAGTTCCTCTGCATTATCACCCTTGAAAACCATTTCTGATAAAGGCAGATCTCTTACATCATCTTCCGTAAAGACTGAAGCAAAGAATTCATTCAGTTTCTCCAGTATGGCCTTGTCCTCCCTGAGCATCCCTTTTGCTCCTTCGTGATCTAATGATCCCACGGATTCCCTCGCAGGCTTTCTGCTTATGATGTACCTGAAAAAGTTGTTACTGTGAGTTTTAGCCCCTGTGGCAAGTTTGTCTTCATGTTCTTTCAGCCTTCTTTATGTGCACAGAAGTTCACAGCAAACTTACACCACTTATTTGGTGTAGGTAGTTTTTAACAATCCAACAGAATGTGTATAAAGTAAGAACTCTGTCCATATTCTCCTGTCCCCCACCTCTCCCAAATGCAGGTAAAAAGTGCATATATGCAGACTAAAATGCACGTTTTTACCTATACACTGGAGGGGGCACATTTTCTAAAATGCTTTCTTTATGGAAATGCTTTTTAAAAACAAAGTAACACACACAGTAAATGACAGCAGGTAAAGACCTGCATGGTCCATCCAGTCTGTCCAACAAGGTGGTCAGAGTTGTGTCCACCAATCTGTGCGGGCCCCAGTCACACATGCTTCATTGCTAGTTGTCAAGTCTCCACCATGCCAACCATATAGGTAGCCAAACATGATGTAGTCTTGATTTTACCCATATTTCATGCCCAAGTATTACTGACAGTATTCAACTTACAGTCAAGGTGTCTTCCCCTCCCCCCTGAGCTGCACAGCATGTGACAAAGTGATCTACAACAAAGTTGTTGAAACGTCACCTGTCTTTTTGCCATTTGTGCGATACAGATTGTAGAAGTCTGTCAGGCATCCGCTTCAGTTCTTCCAATGCTGGAGTTGCCGAATCATCTTTTGGTCTTTTGTCATTTGTGGGTTAGAGACTGTAGAAGCCCATCTGGCCAATGGCAAAAAATTACCCTTCCAGTGATTATGCAAATTCTCTTGCATTTATGGAACTTAAAATGCTTCCAAACATAATTTGCTGCAACTTAATCCAAGAACCCTTGGATAAAAAGCCAAATCTTTGAATAGTCTACAATGATAGTTCAGGAATGGTCTGGTAGAATTTTGAAAGCAGAATGAAGAACTTCAAGCTGGGTAGAAAGATGGATACAGTGAAGTTAAATGAAAAAAAAAAAAATCCTTCGGAAAAGAAAAAAGAATTATGCTATAAAAATTCTTAGGGTAGCATAGTACATGGATTGAAATGTGTGCTTACACACCAAGAGGGGCCCTGCTGTTTCGTTGAGAGGAGACCTTCGAGACTTAGGGCTGAATATCACCTTATTACCCCCGGAGCTCAATCCACCCGCTGGGCCTCTCTCTCAGGTGGGAATACCTCTATCGGAAGTCGATGCAGGGGGAACCCAAGAAGGCACTGAGGAGAATCGAGCCAGCAGAGGTTTGGATCCTGTTGATCTTCAAACTCAGCCTAGAGCTTTGTTATTAAAACCGGAGACGGTAACGCTTGAGAGCATTTGGACTGCTCTCCAACAACTAGACACCAAGCTGACTAATTCAACTGAAGAGATCGCCACATTAGTGAGTACTATTGAAATATTTTCTAAATCTTTAGATGGAATTAAAAAAGAATCAAATAACCAAATGACTGAGCTTAAGTAAGAGGTAAAAAAAACTACAAGAATTTTCCACGACTATAAAAGTTAAAAACCTGATTCACAGAAAAATAGAACAGATGGAAAACTATAATCGGAAGACTAAACCTACGTTTTTTAAATTTTCCTAAATCCTTGGGGATCAGTCCTCTGGATGCATTTAAGAAATACCTTGAAGTTTTGAAATATTCTTCTGAACATATTCCTGCAATTAATCAAATATACTATATTCCAAATAAAAAAAATGGATGCAGATTTGGATGTGAATACTCAAATACAAAGAAAAGACCTAGAAAATTTGAATGTGACTGAAATGTTAGAACTTTCTATGTCAGAAAGTTCTGAGTGTATGACTAATTGTTTCCTTCGTATTTGAACAAGATTTAGAAGCGGTTAAACACTTATTCTTCAGAAATTCTCAATCCTTATTCTATGGTGAACGTATATGGATTTAACCAGACAAACTCAGGATAGAAGAAGAGCTTTTCTTGCTATTAGGAAGGATGTTTTGGCACTAGGTGCTTCATTTTATCTTAATTATCCTTGTAAATGTGTAATAAAATATCTAGATCTTAAATATATCTTTTTCTATCCAGAACAATTAAGAACTTTTGTAGAATCTAAGAAATTAGTAACAACTTGACGTCTGAGATTAAGATTTATAAGGTCTGAGCAAAAATGTGCAAAGCAATATCCACTTATGAACCTATCCCTAAGTTTTTCTCCTGAAATTCCTCCCTTATTTTCGTGGTCTAAAGAAGATTAATAATGTTTTTTTTTATTATCCTTTTTCCTTAACTGCTGTTAAAATACAGAAAATATATGTCTGTTTTGCTTAACAAGTATTTACTTGTAAAATAAACTATAATTTTGCAAAAGAAAAAAAAAAAAAAAAAAAAGAAAAATGTGTGCTTACTCCCACCCAGGCATGTTTTTTTTCAGTTCACCCACAAAAATCTAGCAGCAGCGAGAATAACCTCCTTGCAGTGGTTCTATCTATTTTGGGAAGTTATGATGAGCTTAACTCAGTCTGCCTCATTGCAATATTTTATTTCTCACAAAGAACAATCTTCATGAACACAGCAACTGAGTATTTAGAGCAAACGAGATCTATTTAGTCATACTGTCACAGGCAAAATTAAAACCAAATGCCATGGAAAGGTTGCCTATTATATCTGAGGAAGAAACTAGTCCGTTTCTCTGGATAAAAAGGTTCCTTAGCAAAAAGAATGGTGATACAGCTGAATAGGAGCACCTTTTCTGTATCTGAGCTGCTGCAGTATGTTAATGAATTATCACTGCTACTACTTTCAAGTGTTATTGTTTAAGAAGCCAATTCAGTCCTCCTGTTTTAGTTATGGTCACTACATCATCATGTTCACGGGGGGGGGGGGGGGGGGGGGGTTGCAAGACAGGGTATTAGCCCTCATTTTAACAGTATTCAATCTCAGTCAAGCACCTCTCCTCAAAACAACATGGAAAAATTAATTCTTACCTGATTTCCATTAGTCCAAACAGATCAATCCAGAGACTTGTGGGTTGTGTCCCTCTACCAGCAGGTGGAGATAGAGAGAACCTCCGAGGTTTGCTATATGTGGACTTGTGCAGCCAGCTGAACCTCAGTATGAACGATACCAAAGCAGTGGAATGGAAACAATAGAAAACTCTCCTGACATTGTCAGACCACTTGCCCAACATACTTCCACCACTTCTATTTTATAATCAAACGAAGGAACATTCAGAACGGAAACCCGAAAAAAACTAACCAACCACAACAAAACCGCAGACAGTACACCCGGGGGGGGGGGGGGGGGGGGGGGGGGGGGTGTCTCTGGATTGATCTGTTGGGACTAATAGAAAGAAATTTATCAGGTAAAAATTAATTTTTCCTTCCATGGCGTCCCACAGATCAATCCAGAGACTTGGGGGATGTACCCAAGCAGTCCTCAAGTAGGGCGGGACACCCCCAACCCGGCAGAAATCACAGACAAGCCATACACCGCATCTTGACGAGCTTCCACATCCACCCAATAATGACGAGTGAATGTATGGAGCGAAGCCCATGTAGCTGCCCCGCAGATATCTTCCAGAGAAACCAAACGGGACTCTGCACAGGAGGAAGCTTGAGCTCGCATAGAATGAGCACGAACTTGCAAAGGGGCTTGCTTGCCCAATGCCATGTATGCCGAAGAGAAGGCCTCCCGCGACCAACAGGCTATGGTGTCCTTGGACGCCATACGACCCTTCTTACTCACTCCAAAAAGGACGAAGAGATGGTCACAAAGACAAAATTCATTCATCACCTCCAAATACCTGAGAAGAGCCCGTCTCATGTCGAGGCAGCAAAGAGCCTGGAATTGCTCAGGGTAATCTTCCCGGCGGAAGGCCGGCAAATGCAGGGACTGTCCCAAGTGGAAACGAGAAACCACCTTGGGCAAAAACAAAGAAACTGTCCTGATCGATACACCCCCGCCTCCATAAAACGCAGGAAGGGGTCTCTGTAAGAACGGGTCTGCAACTCTGAAATTCTCCGAGCGGAAGTAATGGCTACTAGGAAAATCACCTTCAAGGTGAGATCCTTAATCGTAATCCCCAATAAGGGTTCGAAAGGAGAATGCTGAAGTGCTTTTAGAAGTAGATTAAGGTTCCAGGGTGGCAGAACTGGCACGTGAGGAGGGCGCGAATGATTTACGCCCCTCAAGAAACTAACCACATCCAGGTGGGAGGCAATGGACGCCTCTGAAGCCAGCCTCTAAAACATGCCAGAGCTGCCACCTGCACCTTAAGAGAACTCAACGAGAGTGATTTTTGTACAGCCTCCTGAAGAAACAAGAGGATAACTGATACCGAAGCCGCTGACATTGCCAAACTCGCACACCACGAATCGAAGGTACGCCACACCCCTAGCATAAGCTATTGAGGTGGATCTTTTCCAAGACTACAGCATCGTAGCAATAACCATGTCCGGATAGCCATTTCTTCTCAACCTTGCCCTTACAAGGGCCAATTCTAACTTGTAGCCGTCTCTGATGTCTCCAACTTACAATCCTGAGGGTCCTTGAGCGCCGTCCCACCCTCCACATGGACAGTGGTTTTCTTAGTGACCGCTGTGATTAAGGAATCCACTGTAGGGACCTTTAGCAAGTCTAAGTCAGGAGCAGGTAGCGCGTAAAGACACGACATACAGTGGGGGAAATAAGTATTTGATCCCTTGCTGATTTTGTAAGTTTGCCCACTGACAAAGACATGAGCAGCCCATAATTGAAGGGTAGGTTATTGGTAACAGTGAGAGATAGCACATCACAAATTAAATCCGGAAAATCACATTGTGGAAAGTATATGAATTTATTTGCATTCTGCAGAGGGAAATAAGTATTTAATCCCTCTGGCAAACAAGACCTAATACTTGGTGGCAAAACCCTTGTTGGCAAGCACAGCGGTCAGACGTCTTCTGTAGTTGATGATGAGGTTTGCACACATGTCAGGAGGAATTTTGGTCCACTCCTCTTTGCAGATCATCTCTAAATCATTAAGAGTTCTGGGCTGTCGCTTGGCAACTCGCAGCTTCAGCTCCCTCCATAAGTTTTCAATGGGATTAAGGTCTGGTGACTGGCTAGGCCACTCCATGACCCTAATGTGCTTCTTCCTGAGCCACTCCTTTGTTGCCTTGGCTGTATGTTTTGGGTCATTGTCGTGCTGGAAGACCCAGCCACGACCCATTTTTAAGGCCCTGGCGGAGGGAAGGAGGTTGTCACTCAGAATTGTACGGTACATGGCCCCATCCATTCTCCCATTGATGCGGTGAAGTAGTCCTGTGCCCTTAGCAGAGAAACACCCCCAAAACATAACATTTCCACCTCCATGCTTGACAGTGGGGACGGTGTTCTTTGGGTCATAGGCAGCATTTCTCTTCCTCCAAACACGGCGAGTTGAGTTCATGCCAAAGAGCTCAATTTTTGTCTCATCTGACCACAGCACCTTCTCCCAATCACTCTCGGCATCATCCAGGTGTTCACTGGCAAACTTCAGATGGGCCGTCACATGTGCCTTCCGGAGCAGGGGGACCTTGCGGGCACTGCAGGATTGCAATCCGTTATGTCGTAATGTGTTACCAATGGTTTTCGTGGTGACATTGGTCCCAGCTGCCTTGAGATCATTGACAAGTTCCCCCCTTGTAGTTGTAGGCTGATTTCTAACCTTCCTCATGATCAAGGATACCCCACGAGGTGAGATTTTGCGTGGAGCCCCAGATCTTTGTCGATTGACAGTCATTTTGTACTTCTTCCATTTTCTTACTATGGCACCAACAGTTGTCTCCTTCTCGCCCAGCGTCTTACTGATGGTTTTGTAGCCCATTCCAGCCTTGTGCAGGTGTATGATCTTGTCCCTGACATCCTTAGACAGCTCCTTGCTCTTGGCCATTTTGTAGAGGTTAGAGTCTGACTGATTCACTGAGTCTGTGGACAGGTGTCTTTCATACAGGTGACCATTGCCGACAGCTGTCTGTCATGCAGGTAACGAGTTGATTTGGAGCATCTACCTGGTCTGTAGGGGCCAGATCTCTTACTGGTTGGTGGGGGATCAAATACTTATTGCCCTCTGCAGAATGCAAATAAATTCATATACTTTCCACAATGTGATTTTCCGGATTTAATTTGTGATGTGCTATCTCTCACTGTTACCAATAACCTACCCTTCAATTATGGGCTGCTCATGTCTTTGTCAGTGGGCAAACTTACAAAATCAGCAAGGGATCAAATACTTATTTCCCCCACTGTAGCTCTAAGCAACCTTAAGCCCACTGTCCGGCGTATCCCACTGCGCTGAAATAAGGATCTTCATGGCCTCATGCACATGAAAGGAACGAGGTGAACATTTGGTGCCAGACATAATAGAGGGCACCGGACCTGTTCCCCCTGACGATTCAGGGGCGAAATGGCCAAAACCTCAAAAACCCTATCAGGGAGGGAAGCTCTTCCCTGTGAAAAATGTGGGCAGCCATCAGATCATCCCCCTCCTCAGAGGGCAGGGTGACCTCATCTGCCAAATCCAAAAGATTCTGAGGGAGAGCATGGAGACAAAACCAGGCAATCTGTGTCAGATAGCTCCTCGGGATCCAAAATCTCCACCCAGGGATGTTTTGGCAGGAAAGACTGAGAGGCTGCAGCAACCGAAGTTTGGTTAGGAAGAGATGGGGCTGCCTGAAGAGAAGCTCCTGACTTCCTCAAAAGAAAGTCATTGTGCATTAATAGAACAAAATCCAAGGAAAAAGGAACTGCAAGGGACTCCCCTGCTCTCTGTACATTGCTTCCCTCCATCAGAGCATGTGCCAGAGAAGCGCGCTGCGCCTCTTGTCTATCAACTACCACGTGCGGAGTGGGTTGCGCCTGAGAGGAAAAAATGGCGCCCGCCAACGCGCACTGCACTAACTGCCCTGAGGAAACCGCCTAAACTATTCCCTGCGCTTCCGACTCTCCGGACGCCTGAGGGGAACTCCTGTCACGCTGAACACCCGCTGCGGGCTGACGGCGGCAGGACTCACACTCCCCCGATGCTGTTCTCCGGCCCCCACACCGGGAGCAGCGCTTAGCCACCTCAGAAGGCACTGACATGCTCCACAAACGCCTGCCCTAAAAACTGACTCGGCAGAACGTCTAGTTCCTCCATACAATCAAACAAAAACAAAGTCTCTTACCTTTTTTTTTTTTTAGTCAGGAGAGAAAGGAAACACCCGATCAGGCCAACAGCCCCTGGTGACGGAGGAAAGGTAGGGGGAGACCGGGAGGGACCTGGCACCACCAGGTGTACACCAGAAGCTAAAAACAGTCACTCAACCCCTGACTGTGCTCAGGGCTGTCGAGAGGGGGGGGGGGGGGGGGCGGCACCGCAGTCCCCGATCTCACCCACCCTCGGCTCCATCGACAGTCCGCCACTGGGCTGGGCCCCCCGCATTGAAAGCATCACAGCGCCTCACCTGTCAACTCGGTCGTGACTGAAAGCGCAGCCAGCAGTGGCAGATTGAATTCGTTTCCCTTCGGGCATTCCCTCCCTGTGTCCCGCCCTCGTCTGACGCAACTTCCGCGAGGGTGGGACACAAGGAGGGAAGGCCCGAAGGGAGGTGAATCCGATCTGCCGCTGCTGGTTGCGCTTTCAGTCATAGAGCGAGGTGACAGGTGAAGCGCTGTGATGATTTCAACGCAGGGGGCCCGGCCCGGGGGTGGGTGGGGACTGTGGCGTGGTGGCCTGGGGGGGGGGGGGGGGGCGGCGGCGATGACAACCTCGGGGGTGGGGCCCCGGGTGAGGCCTTGCTCTGGTCTCTCATAAGTACATAAGTATTGCCATACTGGGAAAGACCAAAGGTCCATCAAGCCCAGCATCCTGTTTCCAACAGTGACCAATCCAGATCACAAATACCTGGCAAGATCCCAAAAAGTACAAAACATTTCATACTGCTTATCCCAGAAATAGTGGATTTTCCCCAAGTCCATTTAATAACGGTCTATGGACGTTTCCTTTAGGAAGCCGTCCAAACCTTTTTTAAACTACGCTAAGCTAACCGCCTTTACCACATTCTCTGCCAACGAATTCCAGAGTTTAATTACACGTGGAGTGAAGAAAAAGTTTCTCCGATTCGTTTTAAATTTACTACATTGTAGCTTCATCGCATGCTCCCTACTCCTAGTATTTTTGGAAAGCGTGAACAGACGCTTCACATCTACCCGTTCAACGCCACTCATTTTATAGACCTCTATCATATCTCCCCTGAGCCACCTGTTCTCCAAGCTGAAGAGCCCTAGCCGCTTTAGCCTTTCCTCATAGGGAAGTCGTCCCATCCCCTTTATCATTTTCGTCGCCCTTCTCTGCACCTTTTCTAATTCCACTATATCTTTTTTGAGATACGGCAACCAGAATTGAACACAATATTCGAGGTACGGTCGCACCATGGAGCGATACAAAGGCATTATAACATCCACATTTTTGTTTTCCATTCCTTTCCTAATAATATCTAACATTCTATTTGCTTTCTTAGCCGCAGGAGCACACTGAGCAGAAGGTTTCAACGTATCATCCACGACGACACCTAGATCCCTTTCTTGGTCCGTGACTCCTAACGTGGAACCTTGCATGATATAGCTATAATTCGGGTTTCTCTTTCCCACATGCATCACTTTGCATTTGCTCACATTAAACATCATCTGCCATTTAGACACCCAGTTTCCCAGTCTCATAAGGTCCTCTTGTAATTTTTCACAATCCTCCCGCAATTTAACCACTTTGAATAACTTTGTGTTATCAGCAAATTTAATTACCTCACTAGTTACTCCCATCTCTAGGTCATTTATAAATATGTTAAAAAGCAGCGGTCCCAGCACAGACCCCTGGGGAACCCCACTAACTACCCTTCTCCATTGAGAATAATGACCATTTAACCCTACTCTCTGTTTTCTATCTTTTAACCAGTTTTTAATCCACAACAGAACACTACCTCCTATCCCATGACTCTCCAATTTCCTCTGGAGTCTTTCATGAGGTACTTTGTCAAACGCCTTCTGAAAATTCAGATACACAATAACAACCGGCTCCCCTTTATCCACATGTTTGTTCACCCCTTCAAAGAAATGTAGTAGATTGGTGAGGCAAGATTTCCCTTCACTAAATCCATGTTGATTGTCTCAATGCATGCTTTTGAATATGCTCTGTAATTTTCTTCTTTATAATAGTCTCTACCATTTTGCCCGGCACTGACATCAGACTCACCGGTCTATAATTTCCCGGATCTCCTCTGGAACCTTTTTTAAAAATCGGCGTTACATTGGCCACCCTCCAGTCTTCCGGTACCACACTCGATTTTAAGGATAAATTACATATTTCTAACAATAGCTCTGCAAGCTCATTTTTCAGTTCTATCAGTACTCTGGGATGAATACCATCCGGTCCAGATTTGCTACTCTTCAGTTTGTAGAACTGCTCCATTACATCCTCCAGGTTTACAGAGAATTCATTAACTTTCTCCGACTCGTCAGCTTCGAATACCATTTCCGGCACCGGTATCACTCCCAAATCTTCCTTGGTGAAGACAAAAGCAAAGAATTCATTTACTCTCTCCGCTACGGCTTTGTCTTCCCTGATTGCCCCTTTTAATCCTCGGTCATCTAGCGGTCCAACCGATTCTTTTGCCGGCTTACTGCTTTTAATATACCTAAAAAATTTTTTACTATGTGTTTTTGCCTCCAACACAATCTTTTTTTCGAAGTCCCTCTTAGCCTTCCTTATCAGCGCTTTGCATTTGACTTTACATTCCTTATGCCGTTTCTTATTATTTTCAGTCGGTTCCTTCTTCCATTTTCTGAAGGATTTTCTTTCAGCTCTAATAGCTTCCTTCACCTCACTTTTTAACAACGCCGGCTGTCGTTTGGTCTTCCATCCTCCTTTTTTAATACGCGGAATATATCTGGCCTGGGCTTCCAGGATGACTGTGCTAAACTAGGCCCAAGGTATACCAGTAGCCAGATCAAACCAGAGCTGCACAGAGATGTCCCTCCACCTGCTAGATAAGAGAGAAATACTGAGGTTCAGCTGGCTGCATGGGTCCACAAAAAGCAAACCTCGGAGGTTCTCTCTACCTCCACAAGTCTCTGGATTGATCTGTGGGATGCCATGGAAGGAAATGATTTACACTAGAGTTGCATGGAACAGAACTTTCACCCATCCCCAATGGAATCTAACCCATACCCACCCGTACCTGCTAAGATCCATTCCATCCCCACAATTAATCTCCTCCATCTCCACCCATACCTGCAGGAGTTGATGCTATTATTGACTTGCCCGCAGCTCTGCTTCCCCTAAAACCCAACAGCCTACTGTCATTTCTTGGATGGCATTTACTGTTTAACCAATGAGTGTTCCAAGCTTCAGTCTGGTGTTCCAGCTGCCTCTCTGGGCATTCCAAGCCTCGTTCTGGTGCTCCAACTGCCTCTGTAAATTCCAAGCCTCATTCTGGTACTCCAATTGCCTGTCATAGTACATTCCAAGCCTCATTCTGGAGTCAGATTTTGACAACACTCCCGCAGAAATCCCATGGCAACTTATTCCAACCTCGTGAGAATCCTGCAATCCCTAATTCCTGTGCAGCTCTCTAATTTATACTTCTTAAGGCATTAGGGGGTGGGTGTACATACATAGGGTTACTACATGGCTCCAGAAAAAGGAGGACACTGATCCAGTCTGTGTTTTGCTTCCATTGAAAGCAATGGAAGTAAAACCCAGACTGGCTCAATCCGTCCTCCTTTTTCTGAAGCCATATGGTAACCCTATTTTAACATACATAACACATGAAAGCAGTTAAAATTCTACCTATTTTACTGGGCAGATTAGATTTTGTCTTTTACATAAGAGACTGCTTATGTTGGAATGTCAGGAAGTACTTTTTACAAAAAGAATGGTGGATGCCTGGAATGTCCTCCCATGGGAGATGAAAACAGTATGGAATTCAAGAATGTGTGGGATAAACGCAAAGAATTCCTATATAGAAGGTGAATGGAATAAAAACAAAACTTAGCTGTGCTTAGGCAGCAAATATAGTAGTTGAGAAGTAAGGCTAGTGCTGGGCAGACTTCTAGTCAGTCCCAATTGTGGATAGACAGATCTCATTGGGCTGGAGCGAGCTTTGCCTGGCACTAGCTTAATTTTCAGCTACTGGAGTTGCCTTTGGACTTACAGTCTATACCCTGAAAATGGCCAAGGACAGGCTAACTCCTGTGGTCATCGACGAACCTGGAAATTCAATGCTGGGGGCGTATCCAGTCACCAACACTGAATTTCCGGCTTTTTTGGGGGGCGCCACAAACATAGCCAGTTAAACAGATATTCATTGGCTGATCGGCTGTTATAGCGGCCAAAAACAGATCTGCTATTTATGCAGGTCTATTTGGCCGCTAAACTTAACTGGTCAGCCGATGAAAATTGGTGGTAACTGGTTATGTTAAGCAATTTAGCCACTGACCGGGATATTCAGCAGGAGATTGCCGGTTATCTCCCGCTGAATATCAGTGGCTAGCTGGCTTGAGGGTATTTAACCAGCCAGGTGTCGCTCCTGGCCGGTTAAATACTTTTGAATATCAGCTGGTCTGAGTTTATTTTGTTGGGTAGATTGGATGGACCTGTTATCTACTATGTTACAATGTAGAAAATTATCTATATACATTATATTCAAAATGCTGTAGGTATAGGATGTAGGATATTATAAAAGCATTAAAAATATGGTATGCTAGAGTTAGTCTCAAGATCACAGAAGCGTACGTTTCAATTCCATGTATCCCAGTCATAGGATCTGTAGACCAACATCTTACACTATAGCAAGCTTTATCTGTGTTCTCAAAAAATGTCTGCATTATCACTGAATGATTGGTGGTCTGATGTATGCCTTGTGTGTAAGTATGAAGAAGTTGATGCTATAAAAAAAAAGTGCTATATTCCACTGAAAGGTTTGGGCCCCGATGGACAAGTTTTGTTCATTGGTTTCAGCATAATTATCTGTTCTGTGCTCTCAATTTGAGGAGTTGTGTTCCGAGGGGTCTGATTTATGGGGTGAAAGGGGGTGACTTCTTTGTTATTCAAATTTCATAAACGCGTTTAAAAGTGTAATAAGTCACTTCTGGGATAGTGTTTCACTATCTTTTAGTGTTTAGTGGCTCCCTTGTGCCACACATCTGTTCCCATTCCCACGCCTGATTTGCTTACTGAATGTTCAGCAATATCTTAGAAACCTTTAATACCTAAAATCAGGACTAGTTAACATTTCATGTGTCAAGTGTTATGGAATCAGAAGAAAATAGCTGAAAACCTCATTTTCAAGGAGGGTTCCCTCCCTCCCCCCCACACATTTTAGTCTCAGTCCTCTCATCCTATCCCCAGCATTCTTTGCTTAGCTTGTCCCCCTTCCTCCGTGCTCTGTCCAATGTGTGTCTTTCCACCTCCCAGGCTCTGGCTAGGGTCTCATGCTCTCTGCTAGTCTACCCCAATCTTCTGCCCATAAAACCTCTCATCCCCTACAAGAGCCAGCAGCCTCAACATACCTCTCTTTCACAAAAACAACGGGGGCTTGGCTATCCCAATATCATAACCCCCTAAAAAACATGGTAAGTGCAGTATCCTCTTGATCTCCCAAGTTCATTTCTTCTCCCTGCTTCTCACCCAGTCTCTTATATTCTCTGCCATCACCATTTCTGGCTCTCAAATCCCATCCTCTCTCTGTGTTTCTATCAAACCTCTCCCTTTCCATCTTTCACACCTCTAGCACTACATTCTCACCACCATCTCTATACCGCCCCAAAACCATTTTGAGATTTTAGAACTCTGCTCTTATCGATGGCAACAGCAGCATTTTGAAAATGGAACAGAAACATGTGGCTATCAAGTCACAAATTAGGTACCCCTACCTTAGATCTCTCCTAACTGACAAGATATTTTCATCTCTGCATTGGTCTTCATCCAATAAAACAAATGTCACTAGCTATGTGAGTTTGTTCCTTTTTAGGGGACTAGGCTTAATTGTGCAGTTACAGTATAAAATTAAACCATGAGTTTCCACCTGTACGTGCCAGGGGTGGGTAACCATGGTCCTTGAGGTCCACAACCCAGCTGGGTTTTTAAGGTTTCCACCATGAATATGCATGAGATCAATTTGTATACAATGGAAGCAGTACATGCAAATCAATCTCATGCATATTTATGGTGGAAATCTTGAACACCCGACTGTGTTGTGGCCCTTGAAGACAATGGCTGCCCACCCTTACTGCAGACCGTCAATATCTTGAGGAATACACCAGTGTCAAGATTTCTTAAAAAGGAATAAAAAAAAATTCTTACTTGCACAATTTCTAGCATTTCACCACGACTTATGTAGCCATTCCCATCAAGGTCATACATGCTAAATGCCCACTTCAGCTTCTGTTCAAGCTTTCCTCGGGAAGTAACGCTCAATGCAATTATAAACTCCCGGAAGTCAATAGTCCCATCACCATTGGTATCAAAAGTGCGAAACACATGCTCTGCAAACTTTGAGGCATCTCCATAAGGGAAGAAATTTGCATATATCTTTTTGAATTCTTCTACAGTTAAATGGCCAGTTGGGCAATCTTTCAGAAAGCCTTTATACCACTCTTGGAGCTCATGGTCTGTGAATTCGGTGTTTTCTCTAAGGTCCTGCAGCACCTCAGGACGGAGCTTGCTGTTCTGCTTCCCCATCCTGCTCTTCGGAATTAAAATCTGAAAAGTGAAATTACACTTTGTTAATAGTGTTTTCTAACAGCCCTGTAATCATTCTCTCAGATAATTAACACCGTCCATTTCTGAACATTCTGAAGTGCCCTGGTGTCACTAAAAGGTTGCCTTGTTCTGCAGAACATATTTGTAGTAATTAGTTACATAAATACTAGTCATTTGGGGTTATTTGAAGGGTCTATGGAATAAACAGAAGATTTATTAGTGTCTTATATTTGCATGCTTAGGGTCCTTGTTGACATGTTGAGCCCTCTTCTGCGTGTGGACTATGGATTGATATTAGAATGGTATTTATAGTTTTTGGGGTTTTTTTTTTTTTACATAAACCAAAATACTAAAAATAATTTTATCTGTTTACATTTAGAATTTTCAGGGATTCTTACTGACCTCAGCCATACTCACTGAGAGCAAGAAAGAAATGTGTTTTAGCATTGCACTGTTAATGTGAGCTACAGTCCAACTACAATGTCAACACAACAGTAACAATAAAAGCTCTTTCATTACCTACCATAGTACTGCACTAATTCTATCCTGAAGATAATTAGAGGCTCTGGCAGAAAGAGCCAAGATAATTGAAAGCTTTTAAACAGTATATCAAAATATCAATGAATCATCTTGCATGTTAGAATCAAAAGGATAATAACCTTACTTAGAATCCTTTATGGCTTTCATCTCCAAGTTACGGGTGTGTGCATCAAAATCAACCAAATGAAATACATGATGCAGGTTTTTTTTTTGCAGCTAATAAAGCATTAGAGAAGTTTGAACAATGAGAATTTTATATACAACATGAACTGGTACACATCATTAATATACACATCAAAGACAGTTTTAATCAAGTTACATTACTTCTGAACATATAAAAAAAGTTGGAGCTTGTTTTCTAGAAATGTGCTGGGTACTTAGGTGCAGGGTCATCCTTGGGTGAGGAGGGATTGGGAGGGCACCACTGGTGCTTCTAGCCCCTCTCCCTGACCCCCCCCCCCCCCCCCCCCACCAATGCTATTATCTCTCTTTCAATCTTTGGTGCTTTTCTCATATTCAGGAAATTTACTGGTATGACAGTTTGTAAATGTGTTGTTAAGAGTAATACAAAGATCAGTTTTTAGAAGAACAGCCCACTGCTACTGGTTTGCTGAATATTATCCATTTAAGTTTGTGCAGATTTTCAGCAATTCACGTAGCTTCGCTAAAAATAACACTGAATTTTAAATGGATAACTTACCCATTTAACTTTATTCTGCTTATCTGTGCAGTACGACTTGGATAAGATATGCCATCAGCAGCTGAAACACTGCTCAATGGATTTTTTTTTTTTTTAGCCTTAACACCCAGACCACCCCCATTCATAATGCTCCAAAACAGGTAACTTTGGTCACTTAGGGGTAAGTCTATAAGAGACAGCATATTTTAAGCGGTAAAGGATATGGCCGCTTTGGGGTATTTTAATCATTTACATGCAAATGTGGCAACATACAAGTGTAAATAACCACTTACAGAATGCTGACTAGTTGGAAAGTATGTACCATGATATGATGGCATGTACTTTGTCAGTGGGTATGGACATGAGTGGAATTTGGGTGGAGCATACAAGCATACATATAGATTAAAAAATACTACAATTTATGCACGTAATAGCCAAAGGTAACTCATTTGAGCAGCACTTACTCAACAACTGGAAACAAATACAAAGAAAATATAAATACGCAATAAGACAGACCAAAAGATCATACTACAAAACTAAAATAGGGCCAGATTACAAAGACGCAAAGAAACTATACCACCTCGTGAACAAACTACTACACACCACCCCGGTCACCACAACCAACACAGACATCCCATCAGCAGACAAACTTGCCAAATACTTCAATGAAAAAATTGTAAACCTACGCAACATGTTACCTCAGAACACCACTAATATCGAATACTTCATCAATGGTCTGGACCCAACCCTTGGAGAATACCCAGCGGATCGAACCTGGACAAACTTCGCCCTCCTCACCGCCGAAACAGTTGCCCAGGTGATTAATAGGTTCTCTGACACTCACTGTAAACTGGACACCTGCCCCAGCTACTTAATAAAATCCGCCCCCGACCGCTTCATAGCCGACCTCACATCCCACCTAAACCACATGCTCCAATAAGGTCTCTTCCCTAAGGAAAATGGCAATATCTTACTCGCCCCAATACCAAAAGACACCAAGAAGAAAACAAACAAAATCTCAAACTACCGCCCAGTAGCATCTATTCCACTGGTAGTCAAACTAATGGAAAGTATGGTAACCAAACAACTCACTGATTACATAAACAAATTCTCAATATTACATGAATCACAATCAGGATTTCGCCCCCTCCACAGCACCGAAACTGTATTAATTACTCTCCTAGCCAAATTCAAACAGGAAATAGCAACAGGAAAAAGCATACTTCTCCAATTTGACATGTCTAGTGCATTCCACATGGTAAACCATGATATATTACTAAGACTTTTGGATTATATCGGGATTGGTGGAAAAATAATTAGTTGGATCAAGGGTTTCCTAACCACTAGAACATATCAAGTGAAATCAAATACAAACATATCCTCACCATGGAAAGCAGACTGTGGAGTACCTCAAGGATCACCACTATCACTGATTCTCTTCAACTTAATGATGACCCCATTAGCCAAATCCTTAGCCAGCCAAGGCCTCAACCCTTTCATCTATACCGATGATGTCACAATATACATTCCTTACAAACACGATCCAACAGAAATCACCAACGAAATTAATCTAAGCTTGAACATCATGGACACATGGGCAAATGCATTTCAATTAAAACTCAATACGGAAAAAACACACTGTCTCATCCTCACATCCCAATACAATCCAAACAAACCCACAAATATAAACACCCCAGACTACATCCTCCCTATCTCAGACAGCTTGAAAATCCTCGGAGTTACAATCGACCGAAACCTGACCCTAGAGAGCCAAGTGAAATCTACAACAAAGAAAACGTTCCACTCAGTGTGGAAAGTCAAACGGGTGAAACCACTCTTCCCGCGAGAAACATATCGCAACCGGATACAATAAATGGTATTAAGCCATGTAGATCACTGTAAAGGTATCTATGCAGGATGCAAAGCACAACTCATAAAGAAACTACAGACTGCACAAAACACTGCAGCCAGGCTTATATTTGGAAAAACGCGTTCTGAAAGCGCCAAACCCCTCAGAGAAAAACTGCACTGGCTCCCAATCAAAGAATGCATTGCCTTCAAAATCTGCACCATGGTTCACAAAGTTATCTACGGTGAAGCCCCGGGATACATGACAGATCTCATAGACCTATCAATCAGAAAAACAATTGGATCAACAAGAACATACCTAAATCTCCACTACCCAAGCTGCAAAGGACTCAAATACAAAACAACTTATGCAACCAGCTTTTCCTACATAAGCACACAACTGTGGAACACACTACCAAAAGCTGTGAAAACAACATATGACCACCTAAACTTCAGGAAATCACTAAAAACTAACCTATTCAAAAAGGCATACCCTAATGACCCAACTTAAATGCTTGAACCCTGCTACACAAGGAAACTAAAGCTAGTAATGGACATAATGCAATTTTTCCTCTCTATGATTCACAAATGTGTCTGTAGCTCTTGAAGGTTGCTTGGATTTGGGGAATCAGAGTAAGTGTTGAATCTAACTGTATTATTCCAAGGTTCCTGACTTGTGATTTGAGGGGGAGTTCATACTGTGCCACACAAACCCTTATTTTATCATCCTCACTTTAATATTCCCTTATCTCGTTTGTCCGTCCTAATCAGATTGTAAGCTCTGTCGAGCAGGGACTGTCTCTTCATGTTCAAGTGTACAGCGCTGCGTACATCTAGTAGCGCTTTAGAAATAAGTAGTAGTAGTAGTATCTTTCCATAATATCACTTTGTATTTGTTCACACCGGAGACTGCTAACTCTTCTCTGATACTATGTAAGCCACATTGAGCCTGCAAATAGGTGGGAAAATGTGGGATACAAATGAAACAAACAAACAAATAAATAAATGTCAGGTATGTATCCACGTGTGTTAGGGACCCAGAGAATCTCAGTTTTACTTGGGTTCAGGCAAAGTTTATTGTGTGTAGCCCATTCTTGAATTGATGTTAGACAAGTGATCAGTTTATTCAAGGCTGTAGGTAAGTCAGGTTCAATGGGTATGAGTAGCTGCACATCATCCGCATAGATGTAGAACTGAGTGTCCATTGACCGAATCAGCTCAGCTAGTGGTTTGAGGTAGATATTGAATAGAATAGGTGACAGTATTGATCCTTGTGGTACCCCGCAGGTCAGTGTCCATGGTGGTGATGCATTGCTGCCAATCATTATGGATTGTTGCCTGTCTGATAGATAGAATCTGAACCAGGCAAGTACTGTTCCATTGATACCTGTTTCTGTCAGTCGTGCTAGCAAGATATCATGATCCACAGTGTCAAAAGCTGCTGAGAAATTCCCGAAATTCATCAGATGGGAACCTGATTATTTGATATTCCAGAAATACCTTAAAGCCTCTCTGTTTAATTTCTCACAGATGATCATTAATTTAAACCCTAATTGTACAATTATTCCAATTTCTTAGTTCCATTCTGTTATTATACATGGACTATAAATTGTTAACTTTTTGAATCTAGCATTCATTTCCATATT
The DNA here is from genome assembly GCF_901765095.1 of Microcaecilia unicolor. NCBI lineage: Eukaryota > Metazoa > Chordata > Amphibia > Gymnophiona > Siphonopidae > Microcaecilia > Microcaecilia unicolor. Next base: position 433,785,201 of record NC_044033.1, read on the forward strand.
CCATACTAATACTCAATCCCCATTTACCTTATTACTACTTAATGTATGCTGTCCCACATCACTTTTTGAACTGTTAATTACAATAAGTTGTTTGCCACATTGAACCTGATCTATTGGGTTCATGTGGTGTATAAATGAAATAAATATATACACAGGGGGTTGGAGATATAAAACGGGAATAAAATGTTCCTGTAACAAGACTGTTAGACTGTTTTAAGCATGTAGTAGGCCATACATCTGAAATAAATGGTACATAGAACTGATGAAAAGCTCCTGTTCTGTAAGTGGAAGATGAGAAAATTATTACAACTACAGACAACTGTCACTAACAATTAAAATGCATCATCCTTCTGCTCTTTTTGTGTTTTTTAAAGTACACTCAACGTTACCAACTGTTGTAGAATTCAATTCTCTCAACACAACCACTAGATATTCTTTGCGGCTTCAAAATGCTTCTGCACATATACACAACCAGCTGCCTTTCAATAACAATAAAAATAAACCCCACACATTTGAGCAGGAAATTAAAAAGCTCTATTTCCCACGACCACTGGGTAGAAAATTTACAGCTGCACACCTGCAAAGATGTTGCAGAGAAAAGCTATAATCTCCCTCCCTGGAAAATGTCAGGTTTATGCTATTAAATGTCTTTGTTTTTTTCTGGAACAGACATTCGTAGATGAAAAGAACAGAGCAAAAAACCAAACCAGCCCACCATGCCTATTTTGATGCGTTTCCAATGCCCTTGATGTGATACAGTTGAGCAGAGCTGAACTGTTGAAACGAGTTTTCTTAACTCTCTCACTCTTCATTCTTGGAGCAAACGGCCATCCTCCACTTAAACATAAGTTTACAAGGAGTGAAGCAAAGGCAAAAGCAGTGTGGCCAACTGCTGTGCTGTTGGCAGGCTCCCATTTTTGTTCAAATGTGCTGTAAAAGAAAAAAGTCATCCAGTCTAGTGCATTGCAACAATGCTTTAATGACATGCCACTCAATGCTAAACAGGTTCCAAACTGCCCCACAAATAGCATCAGAAAATCAGGCACCCTAATCATAAATGCTACTTTTATATACTAGAGAGTTTGCAAACACTAACTTTACAATATTCTTAAAGCATCAGTTCCATCACAATCTATTCTTATTTCATTCTGTATATAGAGAATGGCACGGTGACAAAGTTTGTCCCTATTCCATGGGCTCTGTCCAGTCCCAGCCCTGTGGGTTCTGCCTCCATCCCTGTAGGCCCTGTCCTCATCTGTAGAAGCCTCGAACACTTTATGATTTTATATTTAAATCATTTTTATTAAAGTATAAAAAGGAACAATATTCTGTGCAATTGTTTATACATCACAAATAGAAGACAATAACAATGAGCAACTATAATAACTCCCCATTGAGCACCTATAATAACCCCCCATCCACCTTGTTAAAGTATACAAAACTAAAAGGGTACAAAATACAACCCGCTCTGCCCTATTTGGGGAGAAATATGCCCTATGAAGCACTCTTTTGATTAATTTTTAAATCTGTGGATGAATAATAAATCAAGAATCTCAGGATTCAGTCTAGCTCTCCTGTTTTCCACAGTCCTTCCTGCAATAGAAAATATCCTCTCAGAAGTAATGTACAGGACCCTGTGCAAGTTTTGCTAGTTGTGGCCAGCACTCTGCTTGTTTTTCCAAAACAACAAACCAACCAAAAAAAAAACAACCACCAAAAAAAAAAACCCCCAAACCATTTGTTGTCTGCATCACTCGAACATAAATAACTGTCCAATTTATTAACTGCCTTCACAGTAGAGAATGATATGGGGACAAAGCTTGTCCACGTCCCTGTGGGCTCTGCCCCTGTCCCCACAGGCTCTGCCCGCATACCCATAGGCTCTGTCCCCGCCCCCATGTCATTCTCTATCTGTATGTACAGAAGCAATACTATATTCTTCCCTAACCTGTATTCTTTTGAAAATATAGGGTGGGAATCATCTAAAATCATTTCACTGCATTGTATTTAACTAGGACCGGAGATGTCTCAATTTCCTATTTTTTTTCTGTATAGAACAGATCACCACAATGTGCTCTCTAGGTGATAACAGAGAAGTTTTCAGGAATGCATGCTTTTATACATGACTGTCCGACTGAGAGGGGAGATAATATCATATACAGCGGCTCGTCGAAAGAAGACGGCCGCGAGCCTTGTAAATTTACAACGACAATTGAGAAAAGCCAAACTCTTAAGTCTTCACTCCCCGACCCAAGCTAATAGGGATGCATATGTAGCACTGCAAGTGTCTATTAATACTATACTGCATGAGCACACACAGCGTAGGTGGTTATTTCAAAAGTTCCGCTTTCATAGATTTGGGAACCGCACAGGCGGGCTATTAGCTCATCTAGTTAAGAGTAAACGGGGCACGCGGACTATCATGGCTTTGAAAGACAGTACAGGAGTGGTGGTAAACCGACCAGAGCGTTTACTGCAGATATTGCAAGATCACTTCCAGGCAGTGTATAGAGAGGGAGACCGGGCAGATAGGAATTCAATGAATGACCTATTAAATCGGGCGGGCATGCCCAGATTGTCAGACCAAGCGGTAATGGAGTTGGACATGCCGCTACAGATGAGAGAGCTACAGAAAGCAATTAAGGGATTGCGGCCGTTAACAGCACCAGGTGAAGATGGCTTCTCGGGAGAGTTCTTTAAATTGATGCAGGCACCAATGGGGGGAGCATTGCTTGATTATCTGCAGGCCATCATACAGGAGGGCACAATCCCGGGTAGAGAAAATACAGCCCTCATTTCACTCATATTAAAACCGGGTAGGCCGCCCGAAGATCCGACATCGTATAGGCCTATCTCTTTGATCAATGTGGATATCAAACTCCTTGCAAAGGTAATGGCCAATAGACTGGCTACCCGGATTGCAGAGTTGGTGGATGTGGCACAGGTGGGCTTTATTCCTCGAAGACAATCAGTATTGCATGTCCGCAGAATCCTACTGGCTATGGCACAGAGCAAATGTTCTCAGACACCGTTACTAGTGGCAAGCTTAGATGCTGCTAGGGCTTTTGACCAGGTGGACTGGAGATATTTGTTTCATGTGTTGGAATGGGTGGGGCTCCCTGAGGGGTTTTTGAAAGCAGTCAAAGCACTCTACTCAGGTATGATGGCGCAGATTGTAGCGAATGGGAGTAGGTCGGCACCATTTGAAGTACAACGCGGTACGAGGCAGGGCTGCCCATTGTCCCCGCTCTTGTTTGACCTTTCTCTAGAACCCTTGCTGCGGATACTTAAGACAAGTAAGATACAGGGCATTAATGTAGGGGGGGAGGAGCTTCGTGCGCTGGCGTATGCGGATGACATCATGCTTTTGCTCGCGGACCCCCAAGCCTCTCTAGAATACGTTTTACAGGTAGTGGAACAATATGGTGAGGTGTCAGGGTTTTCCCTTAATCTCCAAGTCATGTGCAATGGCACCGGATGATGACACGTTCCGTGAGTGGAGAGGTCAATTCCCACTGCGCCGGGAAGAGGTAGCACTAAAATACTTGGGGATCCTAATACCTAGAGATTTAGCACTCCTATATGAACAAAATGTCAGAATACTCATGGAGATGACGAAAAAACAGTTGCTGCTCTGGCAGGCCCTCCCTTTATCTTTGTGGGGAAGGATAGCGCTGTTTAACATGCTGATAGTGCCGAAATGGGTATACGTTTTTCAGCAGCTCCCGCTATTTCTAAAAAGAAAGGATGAGAATAAACTGGGGAAAATGTTGCAAACATATTTATGGAAAGGGAAACGCCCAAGACTAAGGCTCTCAATGATCTGGACACCCAGGGAGTATGGGGGTATGGGAATGTTGAACCTTCGATCGTTAACGGTAGCATGCTCTATGCGTCACATAAGTGATTGGTTCCGAGGATCCTCGGACTTCTCCCTGACGGCTATAGAGACCTCGGTTTTCCCGGAGATTCAATTTAGTCACTTGTTACATACTGGGGGTAAATTACCTCAGGCGGCGCTGAAACGCCATCCATTGCTGGGATCCCTGCGAGCGACTTGGAGGTGGCTTTGCCGTCGCCATCAGCTTTCCGCTAAAGTAACGCCCTACCTTTCAATCTGTAATAATCCGGATTTCCCACCAGGTCAGGGAAATAGTGTGTTTAAACAATGGGAAAAGAAGGGCATAATATATTTGGTGCACATCATAGATGAGGAAGGTAAGATACGGCCTTTTGCCACCTTGCAACAGCAATATGGGATCTCAAGGAGGCATTTCTTTGCGTATCTCCAATTAAGACATTATGTACAGACTTTACCCTGGACGGACTTGACGGAGGATGTGTCCGACATTCTCTCAGAGGCCTATACGTTGGGTGCCCAGCTGTGTGTGCCATTAAGATTTCATCACCAGCAGTTGAAGGACACGACTGTAGAGCTGCAGTATGCATCCTTGGCAACAGACTGGTCCAAAGATTTAAATTGTGAGGTGACGGAGGAGATGTGCAAAGCATATTTAAAACAATTATATGCGCGGCGTTTGTCAGTACTACAGCGCGAAAAACTATATAGATTCTTGTTAAGACTGCACATCTCTCCCCTGCGGGCATTCAGGGCAAAAATTTCCAATTCCGGGGTCTGTCCAAAGTGTGGGGCGGTTATGGCCTCCTTAGGGCACATGTTCTGGCTCTGCCCGGAGGTACAGCGCTTCTGGGGGGCAGTGCTACAGATTATAGACTTATGGTGGGGATGCACTCTCACTTGTGACCCCTTGCTGCTATTTAATAGCTTTAAATTTACAACACAACCTCCGGCGGGGTTCAAGAGATTTGTACAATTAGCAATTTTTTGCGGCATTCATGCCATCTTGACAGCCTGGATGATGCCGCAGGGCCCTCACATCTGGAGGTGGAGATTACAGTTAATTCACCAAATGAGAATAGATAGGTGTGGGGTGCAAAACATGGACAGTGTCCCAGGCACCAGGTTTAGAGAAATGTGGGAACCAGTGTGGAGCGCCTTGCCACCTAAAGGGAGAAGTTACATCCTAAACATTTAACCATCTTAACATTTAATTAGCACGCATGAAGGGAGGGTGGGTAGGGAGGGAGGGAGTTGGGTGGGAGGGGATAGAGGGGATGGGTTTCTGTGCTGTACCTATTAGTGTACTGTAAGAGAGGGGAAGACTGGGTCTGACATCAGGGGAGTATACATCTGGTTTGATCATTGAGAAGGTCTCATCCCCACGCTAAGTGATTGGGGAAGTGGGCTGGAGGCTATAAGAATCAAAGCCTCTGGTCTACGTGCGGAACACTAGTCATTGACTTACAAAGTGTAAATGGTTTTCTTAAAGTTTTACTTGTTTAGTTGTTTGGTTGCCGGTACAGGGGAGAGGGGGGGGGGGGGGGGGGGGAGGGAGGAAAGAGGGAATGCAAATTTGTTGTAATCCTTAAGCACATGGCATCTTGAAGCACATATGTGTTGATTTTGTGTTGTGATATCTACCTGCAATATATGTATTGGATTACTAATAAAAAGATTTAAACATACATGACTGTCCGGCAATTTAACTTGGAGGATGGAATCACCTGCCAGTAACCAGGTAGGAGTCCTCTCTTATGGTTTTAAAGGGAAGGTTCCCCCCCCCCCCTTTTTTTTAAATCTCATGATTGAAATTTTCTTGCAAAATACAAAACCAAGCCAAACCAAGCAGAAATAGCAGTATTCAGATGGAATATGTGATAAGAATTAAAGTAAAATCTCAGCAGTCTCTCATAAGGAACTTTATCAAAAGCTTTCTGATAATCTAGATACACTACATCAACCGGCTCACCTTTATCCACATGTTAATTCACATCTTCAAAGAAATGAAGCAAATTGGTTGAGACAAGACTTCCCTCAGCTGAACCCATGCTGTCTTATTAAAACCATGTTGTGTTCTGTAATATTATTCTTTATAATAGTTTCCACTATTTTGCCCAATACCAACATCAGGCTTACCAGTCTAACTTCTTCCCTGACCATCCCTTTTTAAAAATCGGTGTCACTTTGGCCACCCTCCAATCTTCAGGTACTATGGACGATTTTAATGACAGGTTACATATTACTAACAGCAGCTCAGAAAATTCATACAAGAGTTCTTTTGAGTACCCTTGGATATATGCCATCCAGTTCAGGTGATTTATTACTCTTTAATTTGTCAATTTGACTCAGTACATCTTCCAGGTTCACCAAGATTTCTTTCAGCTACTCCACATCATCACCCTTGAAAACTATTTCCAGTACAGGCAGATCTCTTACATCTTCTTCCATAAAGACCAATGGAAAGAATTCATTCAGTTTCCCTGAGCACCCCTTTTGCTCCTTCGTGATCTAACAGTCCCATGGATTTCCTCACAGGCTTTCTGCTTCTGATGTACCTCTGTGGCAAGTGTCTCTTCCTATTCTCTTTTAGCCTTCTTTATTACTGCTTTGCATCTCACTTGCCCGTGCTTATGTTGCTTCTTATTTTCTTCATTTGGATCCTTTTTTCATTCTTTGAAGGACAATCTTTTGGCTGTGATAGCCTCTTTTACTTCACCTTTTAACCAGGGGCGTATCTGCATGGGGCCACAGGGGCCTGGGCCCCCGCGGATTTCGCCCTGGCCCCCCTCCCCCACTACTGTTGTTTACCTTTGCTGGCGGGGGACCCCAACCCCCGCCAGCCGCCGAGATCTTCAAAGTTCTTGTTCGTCGTCCTCCGTGGCCATGCTGTACCCTGTTGATTCGGAGTCTGTCTGACGTCGCACCATGTTGTACGCGCGTACAACGTGGTGCGACGTCAGACAGACTCCGAATCAGCAGCGTACAGCATGGCCACGGAGGAGGATGACGAACAAGAACTTTGAAGACCTCGGCGGCTGGCGGGGGTTGGGGTCCCCCGCCAGCTGAAGAATTATTTTTAAAAGCAGGCGGAAGCGGACCTCGGCTGGCGGGGGTTCGGGTCCCCGCCAGCAAAGGTAAACAGCATCAGCGGGGGAGGGTTGGCGGCGGGAGAGGAGGTGGAGAGAATCGTTGGTGGCAGGGGGGGGCTCTGGCAATGGCGGGGGGGGGGGGAGTCGTTGGTGGCAGGGGGGGCTCTGGCAATGGCGGGGGGGGGGTCGGTGGTGCCGGGGGGGGGGGGGGCTAAATGTGCCCCCTCCCTCTGGCCCCCCCTACTGCCAGAGTCCAGATACGCCCCTGCTTTTAACCATGCTGTCATTTTCGCTTCTTTCCACCTTTGCAAATACATGGAATACATCTGGACTGGGCTTCCAATATGGTATTTCTGAATAACATCCACGCCTGATTTAGTGTCCTAACCTTAGCAGTCAATCCTTTTAGTTTCTTTTTAACCATTTTCCTCATTTTATTATAGTCACCCTTTCAAAAAATTAGGTGTAGCTACAGAAGATTTCCTTTGCGGGTTCATCCCAGATAGTAACTCAAACGATCATGTTATGATCACTGTTTCCCAGTGGACACAACACCGCCCCCACCTCTCGCACTATGCCCTGCACGCCACCAAGGTCCTGATCCAAAATGGCTCCCCCCCCCGTTGGCTCCTGGACCAGTTGCTCCAAGAAGCAATCGTTTATTAAATCTAGAAATTTTATGTCCCTGGCACTCCCTCATGTAACATTTATCCAGTCAATATCAGGGTAATTGAAATCATCCATTTTAGGGTTACCCAATTTTCCAGCTTTCCTAATCAATGTAAATAAGTGTTAAAGCAGAAAAGGTACAGAGAAGGGCGACGAAAATGATAAAGGGGATGGGATGACTTCCCTGTGAGGAAAGGCTAAAGCGGCTAGGGCTCTTCATCTTGGAGAAAAGGCGGCTGAGGGGAGATATGATAGAGGTCTATAAAATAACGAGTGGAGTTGAACGGGTAGATGTAAAGTGTCTGTATACATTTTCCAAAAATACTAGGTCTAGGAAGCATGCAATGAAGCTACAACGTAGTAAATTTAAAAAGAATCGGAAAATTTGTCTTCACATCGTGTAATTAAACTCTGGAATTCGTTGCCAGAGAATGTGGTAAAAGCGGTTAGCTTAGCAGAGTTTAAAAAAGGTTTGGACAGCTTCCTAAAGGAAAAGTCCATAGCCCATTATTAAATGGACTTGGGGAAAATCCACTATTTCTGGGATAAGCAGTATAAAATGTTTTGTACTTTTTTGGGATCTTGCCAGGTATTTGTGACCTGGATTGGCCACTGTTGGAAACAGGATGCTGGGCTTGATGGACCTTTGGTCTGCCCCAGTATGGCAATACTTATGTACAGTTAAATATAGGGTACTAATCTGAACAGTTATCATGCTTCACATGCAACAATCAGCGAGATATATTTATATACCGTATACAACACATGTGGTGCTGATTCCAGCTAGTGTTAAAGTCAGACTTGAGGTGTCAACCTTACCTTCAATTTTAGGTTTGTCTATTTACACCTGTGCTTATACATTCTAATTCTTTAGTTTAGAGCACCTGTTTGATTTTTTTTTGTCAGTTTCAACAATTTAAACTTTTTACTTTGATACCTAATGTATAGAATTGACTTCAGGCGCTCTAAGGCAAGATTTGAGACTAAAACTTACTTTTAATGTGATACTTTGCCACCATTTAATACATGCAAGAGCATTTGTGAGGCACAGCGGTTTCTGCCAACTCTTCTCTAATTGGGAAGCCAAGTAAGTTGGTGTTTTACAAAGAGATACTCCACTGACTGAAGGCTGCGTGGGAGATGAATGGGGAATATGCCCAAAATGTACACTTGTGTCAATGTTTCATTATTTCCAAGCCAAGAAACCAAATCATTGGCCAGTATAGATTTCATTAAAATAGGTATGCTCATGCATTTTTACTGTTTACATGCAGATCAACATGTTTTTCATTTTTACTAACTATTCATGTTTGAATAAAAAAACCAAACCTTCCCAAACATCTTTGGTATTTAATCACTTAGCTCTGGTTACCACTACATACACATCCCTCTGCTAAAGGAAGTTTTACATTATTTATGACAGGCACAACCAAAAAATGACCAGTGGATGACATCTTGCTGTGCATGTGCTTTTTGAAAACAATCATTCACATTCGTTTTCATTACAGACACTGTGGAGAAATTTACCTTTACCTGAATTTTCTTTGCTTGGGTCCTGCTAGACCAGTTCAGACTGACAGTTATGTCCTCCTATCAGCAGAGGAAGTCAGACTATATTTTGATGGCAAAGAAGCCAGGAATATGATTTTGGATATAAATTTATATTTTACAGGCTGGTACTTAAAGGCTTATATATGTTCATATGTCCCTGTTCATGTTTTTAGGTGTGATCTGTACCCTAGGAAAATTATTAATTTGCTCCTGATGCAGGCATTATATATGCCAAAACACATCAGGAGGCATATTTTCAAAGCACTTTGGGAGGCTAAGTTCCATAGGTTTCTATGGAACTTTGGGAGGCTAAGTGCTTTGAAAATATGCCTCCAGGTATAACATTTCACATCCAAACTACTGATATTGTGATCTACACCATTTTACAAAAGGTTGCTTTTTGAATAAAGGTTTTATCTACTACTACTGGTTGCTACTGTGCTGCAGCCTCTCATTGCATCTCTTTCTTCTCTCTCTATATATGTATGTCTGTTAGATTACAATTTGGTCTCCGTGGCTTTCACTGCAGAGGATATACTGATGTTAAACGTTTCCATAACCTTGCACCTTCCCTATGTCTTAAGGGGGTCCTATAAAATGGCAAAATTGGACTTGCTGTTGTAAGTTACAAAGATGAAATTAAGTTGTCATGACTTATGTTGCATTGCTGATGTGTGATGAGTTGGTTACAAAGCCCTGTCTACTGAGAACTTCAATATTTTCTCTACCCTTTTATTATTATTTTTTTAATCAAGGCGACTTCACCTTCCAATAAAGCTGCTATAGTACAGAGCTTCAGAGAAAATTCTGATTTTAAATATATGCATCTCATGACCTCAGATTGACTGCAGAACAAAACTAAGAAAACTTATGGAAAATTAATGTGTTTAGACCTTTGGTTGCTATCACTATTAAGGTTGCTATCACTAAGCCACTCAGTACCTTAGCTGGGAAGTTATTTTTATTTTTTATTTAAACAAACAAAAAAAAAGAATGTGCTGGTGCATCCTTAATACCAGTCTAGCCAGATTGGTAAAATAATGCAATTTCGAGTATGCCTGGAATTGTATGTTTAAAACTGATAGCTCAATTTCTCTAACATAATCAGTCAAGGAAGAGAAGAACTAATATTGATAAATCAGAGCTAAATGCTTCCAAGAATAGAAAGTCTACTGGCTGCTATTTATTTGTTACATTTGTATCCCACATTTTCCCACCTATTTGCAGTCTCAATGTGGCTTACATAGTGCCTTAAGGCGTTAGCCAGTCCAGCAGAGAAATGAATACAGGTGATGTTGTGGTCGAATAGGGTACATTAGAGTCAGGCACAAAGGGGTTCGAACAGAGGGAAGATTATATAATGTCCAGTACGATCGTTGGTTATGCTGTGTTGCAGAATATAGGCATTTATGTTGGGTCAGTAAGGTATGCCTTTTTGAACAGGTTGGTTTTTAGTGATTTCCTGAAGTTTAGATGGTCATAGATTGTTTTGACAGCTTTTGGTAGTGCGTTCCATAGTTGTGTGCTTATATGGGAGAAGCTAGATGCATAGGTTGTTTTGTATTTGAGTCCTTTGCAGTTTGGGTAGTGGAGGCTTAGGTATGTTCATGATGACCCGGTTCTGTTTCTGGTTGGTAGATCTATGAGGTCTATCATGTATCCTGGGACATTGCCGTAGATAATTTTGTGGACCAGGGTGCAGATTTTGAAGGTGATATGTTCTTTTCTCGGAGGGGTTTGGCACTTTCGAATCGTGTTTTGCCAAATATCAGTCTGGCTGCTGTGTTTTGGGCGGTCTGGAGTTTTTTTATGAGTTGTTCTTTACATCCCGCATAGATTCCGCTGCAGTAGTCTGCATGGCTTAGTACCATTGATTGTATTAGATTACAAAATATTTCCCTCGGGAAGAAAGGTTTTACACGTTTAAGTTTCCACATTGAGTGGAACATTTTCTTTGTAGTGGAGTATACTCAGTGGTGTGCTGGTAAATGTTTAACAACGGGCTTTCTCCCCGGTCCCCCTCTGCGCCCCCCCCCCCCAATTGCAGAGCTGGCTAGGGGAGAGAGCCTGGGGGTGGGAGGCAATGCATTACTCCAGGAAAATAAAATTAAATGATCCCAGGTTCCAATCTAATTCATGTTTAATGTGCGATAAAATGCCATAAATAAGTAAATAAATATAAACTTTTAATGTTGAGCACCTGATTCACTAAGTGAACATATTCCAAACACTATAATGAAAATAAAATGATTTTTTTCTAACTTTGTTGTCTGGTGACTGTTTTTCTTATCATGCTGGCCCAGTATCCGATTCTGCTGCTGTCCTCTTAACTCCGTTTCCAGGGCTTCCTTTCCATTTATTTATTTCCTTTCCTCCTTTCTTCATTTCTGGTCCTCCGCAGACTTGACTCTCCAGTGGATCCAGCTTCTGCCTATTTTCTTCATCCCAGCTTCTGCCTATTTTCTTCATTCATGTGCTGTTTTTCTCCTCTCTTCCTTTTCCCTCATCTCATCTCCTTCCTCACTCTTCCCTGCCCTCCATCCATGTCCAGCATTTCTTCTCTCTCCCCTCTTCTCCCCTGCCCTCCATCCACCCATGACCAGCGACCCTTCTCTCCCCCTGCCCTCCATCCACCCATGACCAGCAACCCTTCTCTCCCCCTGCCCTGCATGCCTGCACCCATATCCAGCGACCCTCCTCTCCCCTGCCCTCCATGCACCCATACCCAGCGATCCTCCTTCCCCTGCCCTCCATCCACCCATGTCCAGCGACCCTCATCTCCCCTGCCCTCCATCCACCCATGTCCAACAACCCTTCTCTCCCCCTGCCCTGAATGCATGCACCCATATCCAGCAACCCTCCTCTCCCCTGCCCTCCATGCACCCATACCCAGCGACCCTCCTCTCCCCTGCCCTCCATCCACCCATGTCCAGCGACCCTCATCTCCCCTGCCCTCAATCCACCCATGCCCGCTGCCAGCGCTGACTCTCCCCCGCTGCCGGATCGCGTTTCAAAATGGCCGCCGAGACTTACAAGGGCGGCCTCGAAGACTGCAGCAGAAGTCTCACGAGGCCACCTCTGGAAGTCTTGGCGACCATTTTTAAAGAGAGAACCGGCAGCGGTGGAGGGTCAGCGCCAGCAGCAGGCAGGCAAGACTGCCTGCCCTGAAGAATTCAATGGACCAGGCAGGGTGACTCAGAGTCAGGTCGGTGAGGGACCAGATCCGGAGGGAGGGAGGAGAGCCAGCTCACGCTTATTAACAACTGGCTCGCAAGTTGGAACAAAATTTAACAACCGGCACTTGCGAGCCGGTGCGAGCCGGCTCCAGCACACCACTGAGTATACTTGGCTCTCAAGAGTAAGGTAACGGTTGATTGTGACGCCAAGTATTTTTAGGCTGTCTGAGATAGGGAGGGTGTGGTTTGGGATATTTATGGTTGTGGGTTTGTACTTATTGTGTTGAGATGAGAGGATGAGGCAGTGTGTTTTTTCAGCATTTAGTTTCAGTTGAAATGAGTTTGCCCATGGGTCCATGGTGTGCAAGCAGAGCTTGATTTCATTAGCGATTTCTGACAGGTCGTGTCTGAAGGGGATGTAAATTGTGACATCGTCTGCATAGATGAACGGGTTGAGGTCTTCATTGGATAAGGCCTTGGCCAATGGGATCATCATTATGTTGAAGAGTATAGGTGATAGTGGTGATCCTTGAGGTACTCCACAGTCTGCTTTCCATGGCGGTGATATGTTTGAATTAGACCTTACTTGGTATGTTCTGGTGGTTAGGAAGCCCTTAATCCAGTTAAGTACATTTCCACCAATCCCGAAATGGTCTAGGAGTCTTAGTAGTATATTTATTTATTACATTTGTACCCCGCGCTTTCCCACTCAAGGCAGGTTCAATGCGTCTTACATAGTAATTGGGATTACAAAGTATTGACGAAGAGAAATAAGTTGGATGTTATCCGAGTAATAAAAGAAGTAAGAAAGTAGAGATGCAAAGATGAGGGGAGTAGTATAAGGATGGGCAAGGGTAAGCGAGCAATTGGAGGGGTAGATGAGGGGATAGAGCAAGGGATAGGTAGGGGAGAATGTGGCAGGAAATGTAGTCTAGGTCATTATTGTTGTCTCCTGGATATGTGATGGATAGAGGTTTATAGGAATTAACTTAACCCTCCATTGCCCCAGGTACAAATAAGTACCTGTATATAATATGTAAGCCGCATTGAACCTGCTATGAGTGGGAAAGCGCGGGGTACAAATGTAGGAAAAATAAAAAAAATAAAATCTGGGTCATTTGGGTAGGCTTGCCTGAACAGATGGGTTTTTAGTGATTTCCGGAAGGGCAGATGATCATTGAGTGATCGGATTGGTCTGGGGAGGGCATTCCAGAGTTGGTCGCCTAGGAAGGAGAAGTTGGATCCATAATAGTTTTGTACTTGAGTCCTTTGCAATTGGGGTAATGTAGGTTGAGGTAAGTTCGTGATGTTGTAGTCATGTTCCTGGGGGGAGGTCAATCAGGTTGAGCATATAGCTTGGAGATTCACCGTGGATGATCTTGTGGATTAGCGTCTGGACTTTGAAACTGATTTGTTCTTTGATAGGGAGCCAATGAAGTTTTTTTTCGAAGAGGTGTTGCACTTTCAAATCGTGGTTTGCCAAAAATGAGTCTGGCTGCTGTATTTTGGGCAGTCTGAAGTTTTTTTTTTCAGAATATGGTTCTTGCAGCCTAAGAAAATACTGTTACAGTAGTCTGCGTGTGTAAGTACTGTGGATTGCACCAAGTTCTGGAATGTTGAATATGCTCGACATATCGAATTGGAGAAGTATACTTTTTCCTGTAGCTATTTCCTGCTTGAATTTGGTCAGGAGAGTGACTAGCACCGTTTCAGTACTATGGATGGGGGCGGAATCCTGATTGTGATTCATGTAGTAAGGAGAACTTGTCCGCGTAAGCTGTTTGGTCACCAGGCTCTCCATCAGTTGACTACTAGTGGGATAGATGCAACTGGGCGGTAATTGGCAAGGTCGTTTGTTTTTTTTCTTGGTGTCTTTTGGTATTGGGGTGAGTAAGATGTTGCTATGTTCCTCAGGGAAGAGACCTTCTTGGAGCATGTAAGTTTAGGTGGGATGGGACGTCTAGTATGAAGCGCTCAGGGGCGGATTTAAGTAGGTGGCTGGGGCAGATGTCCAGTTTGCAGTGGGTACTGGAGAACCTATGGGTCATCTGTGTAACTTATTTGGTGGTGAGGAGATCAAATTATATCAAGTGCAGAAATGTGAGAATGCTTCTATTTCACAGTTGTGACAAAGGACATACAGTGCTAAAGGTTTTCACCACTCAGTTCTTCCTTTAACAGCAGCTGTGCTGGAGAGCCCACAATTTTTTTGTGCTTTATTCCATTTCAACTTTGTTTGGCAGGAACTTCACAACTGTACCCCTACAGTGGAGGAGTGGCTAGGTTACAGTACCGGTCTTGTAATCCCAGAGGTGGCCGGCTGAAATCCCGCTGCTGCTCCTTGTGATCTTGGGCAAGTCACTTAACCCTCCATTGTCTCAGGTACAAACTTAGATTGTGATCCCTCTTGGGACAGAGAACTATCCAGTGCACCTGAATGTAACTCACCTTGAGCTACTACTGAAAAAGGTGTGAGCAAAATCTAAGGTTCTTTTTTTTTATATCATCCCATTTTTCTAATTAGAGATCCTCTGTGTTCATCCCACACCTTTTTAGGTGAGAGGTGGGGGGAGATGAAAATGACAACAGAATTTAAAATGTGTGGGACAAACAAAGGAATCCTGTTCAGAAGGAATGGATCCTCATAAGCTTAGCGGAGATTGTGTGGCAGCCCCGGTGGTTGAGAGGCGGGGTTAGTACTGGGCAGACTTCTACAGTCTGTGCCCTGAAAAAGCAAAGATACATACCTGTAGCAGGTATTCTCCGAGGACAGCAGGCTGATTGTTCTCACATGTGGGTCGACGTCCGCGTCGGCCCGGGGATCGGAGGCAATGTTGCAAACAAAATCTGAAAAAAATCTTTCTGGAGTCTTCTGGCGCACGAGCAGCGCACACCGCACATGTGCAGCCATCCTCGCGCCTGTCGCGTGAGCATTCCCGCTTAGTTAAATCAAAAGGCAAATACAAGAAGAACTTGAAAGGGGAGGTGGGTGGGTTTGTGAGAACAATCAGCCTGCTGTCCTCGGAGAATACCTGCTACAGGTATGTATCTTCGCTTTCTCCGAGGACAAGCAGGCTGCTTGTTCTCACATGTGGTGTATCCCTAGCACCCAGACTCACTCAAAACAATGAACATTGGTCAATTGGGCCTCACAACGTCAAGGACATAACACAGATTGACCTGAAACCATAAACAACTAAGTGAGAGTATAGCCTGGAACAGAACAAAAATGGGCCTTGGGGGGGTTGGGGGTGTTGGAGTCTAAACCCCGAACAGATTCTGCAGCACCGACTGCCCAAACTGACTGTCACGTCGGGTATCCTGCTGGAGGCAGTAGTGAGATGTGAATGTGTGGACTGATGACCACGTTGTAGCCTTGCAAATCTCCTCAATGGAGGCTGACTAAGTGAGCCACTGATGGAGCCATGGCTCTAACACTGTAAGCCGTGACATGGCCCTCTACAGTCAGCCTGGCTTGGGCAGGTTATTTTTGTTATCCTTATTCAATTTTAAGGTTGACTGAATTTGAAATGAGATGGTTATTTTTCTTGGACATTATGTTTGTGATCCTGGTCATACAATACAAATTTTTAGGTGTCACATTTATATAAAATACTATTACGTGCTTAAGAGCTCTTGACTTGGACTCTATGAAGAGAATTCTATAAACTGATGCCTAGAAGTATGTGCCATTTATACACATTAAAGGCACTATTAAATAACAGTTTGGTACCTATGCACACTAGGCACTATTCCAGGGGTGAGAAACCATGGTCCTAGAGGGTCAAAACCCAATCAGGTTTTCAAGATTTCCACAATGAATATGCATGAGATCGATTTGTATGTACTGCTTCCACTGTATGCAAACCAATCTCATGCATATTCATTGTGGAAACCTTGAAAACCCAAGTGGGCTGTGGTCCTTGAGGACCATGGTTGCCCACACCTGCACTATGCTAGAAGTTAGCACCTAAGTGCCATAGCGCATAATTGCAAGGGAGACATACACACGGGTGAAGCATGGGTAGGCCATGGGCATGTGTTCTAGTTACGCACGGTTTATATAACATATGCTGGGTTAGACAAATGGTCCACCTAGCCCAGTATCCTGTTTCCAACAGTGGCCAATCTGGGTCACAAGTACCTAGCAGAAACTCAATTAGTAGCAACAGTCCATGCTGCCAATAACAGGGCAAGCAGTGGCTTCCCCATATCTATATTATATATAAAATTACATGCATCACTTGGTGCACTTAGGCACATCAACTTATGTCTGCCATTGACATTGCATAAGAAGTCACGCCAATGCTGATTTACACTTATTCTAAAAACAAAATCTTGGTGCCAGGATATTATCCATAAAATTGGTAGTAAGAACATGGTATTAGGGTGCCTAAACTGAAGTACCAAATTATAGAATTGCTATGCTCTGTCTAAAGTAATTGACTAAGGGGACAAAGTACTAAAGGCAAGCTCCCCCTTATATTATGCAAACGCAGTAAAAAAAACAAAAACAAAAAAAACAACTGAAGTTCTCAGGCCCAGTTCTGACCTTTAATCACTAAACCACAACTTCCTTCCCCTCAAAAAAGCTTACCCTGATAGCAAGTTTATTAGTAAAATTTCTCAGGGTAACAAAACCATGCGGGGAAAGGTCATGGATTCTTTCCAACCCCCCCCCCCCACCCGTTCTCTATCTGACAGAGAGAGCAGAGAGGTGACTGTTGGACTCCCCCCCCCCCCCCCAAAAAAAAAAAAAAAAAAAAGAACAATGCAGAGTCTAGTTCTGGGTGTGCCAGTAGCTCATTCATGTGCATGGTGACTATACATGCACATGCTTTGAATGGGGTGGTTTAGTACTTTTGGGGACAGTTTTATTGATTTATTGGGGCTTATTAACCGTGTACAGTTTAAAACTTATAATTTTATTAACAGCATAACAATAATAAAATAACCAAGAATAAACAAATACAATAAACAAGGTAAACTTGAAAACAGTAAACTGAAACCTAAGAGAACTACCGTGAAACAGGATCAAAAATATACACATTTAACAGCACTGGAATTCAAATATCAGAGATGTACTGCAATGTTAGCATAATATACTAATGATAAACCTAATAAGCATACATTAGAACATTCAACTAACAGATATGATGCTAAAGATTTTCTATAATACGGCTTACCATATAGCTGAGGGACCAAGAGCAGATATATGATGGGAACAAGAAGAGTGGTACAGAGTCATGAAAGTTTGACGCTTAAACTCAAGGCAAGTTCGTAGTATAGTTAAGAAAGAGAGAAGGAACTGTTCTAAATTACAGTGTGTGTAGCAAGCTAGTCCACGTGCAGAATGAGCGTATAGTCAGTCAGTCACCCAATGTATTAAAAGCTTGGGAGGATCCAGGCTTTGTTTTAATTTCCCCCTCTTGGACCTCTTTCTGACTCCAGATCACACGGGGGACTAAAGATACCTATTTTTCCTAACAGGTTCTGTATGGTTTCTCCAACCTCCATTGTCACCCAATCACAAGGAGGTCTGCTCTGGGTTTGCATTAGGGGCTGTAATCGAATTCTAATTCCCATAACTACTGCTTTCTGTCTTCCTGGATCTAGGTATACTCTGGGCCATTTATGTTCCCAGATAATGCCTAATAAAAATCTGTCTAAGTTTCTCCAGAGACTGAGTGTATGTAATCTGCCTTGTAAACTAAATGTAAGGTAAAGAGAAGATAGAATAAAGACAGAGATAGATTTGAATAAATAGATACATTTTATTTCTTACCCAAAGACAAGTCTTCAAGTTGGTACAAGTACAGACATCAGACTTTAATCAGGTACATTCAGCAGAGAGATTCTGAGTACAACCGGACAGAGCTTCGCCCTCTGAGAAGACTCCCCTCTAAGGCACAATTTTCCCTCTTTTATACACAACCTCCCCATAGAAATCAATGGTGGGAAACCTAGCTCTCAATTCCTGAGATGATACGTTCTCACGCGCTCTTATCAGTATGTTTTGGGAACAAGTTCTTTTCTGAGACACCTGTTCCCTGTTGCAATAGTTTTCACATACTTTTCACACCATCTTAAGAACTCTGTAATAGGCTCCATTTTGTTCATCTTAAGAACTATGTAATAGGCTCCATTTTGTTCATCTGAACCATCCTTTTTGTTTTTGTTTTCCCCATTACAGGAGCTGTATTTGAATTAAAAATTGTACCAATTTGTGGCAGGACTCATTATTCAGAACCGCTTTTTACTGATTCTCAAATATTAAATCATGTACTTGTTATTTGGCCTAGTCAGTACTTCTTCAGTTATTTTAGGCTTCATAGCTTTGGCCTTCACTATTCCAGTGGTAGATCCAAAGCCAGGCCATATATTAACAGCTTTCACCTACTTTCTGAAGTACAGGTATTAGAAGGCATGGTGGGGGAGTGGATGTGACTGGGAGAGAAGAGAACAGGGGACAGTCAGTTTGAAAGAACAATTCCCTAACTGCTAGGCTTTCCTGTACTCAAGCTCTTATACTGCATGAACGTGGTGAACTGCTTCTCATAGAAATGCACTGGTCTTTTTTTTTTGGGGGGGGGGGGGGGGGGGCTTATTTCTCTAGGAACCTCAATCCAATCTGGCCCATTTTTGAATTCAGTCTCTTAACTGGTTTTCCACCAATGCCAAATCTCATCCCATTCTGTTACAATTTTCAGAGAGTTATTTTTCCCCCAACCCCTTACTACTACAGTTGGGTTGGAAAGAACCCTGAAGACTGTCCTTTCAGTACACATGCTGACAACCTCTGTTTATAAACATTTTTCCTGAAAGTTCCATTTTAGTTTATTTTTTAATTTTATAACTTGCTTAAGATAGAATTCAGGTAACCTCAGTTATATATGTTCACTATACATCTAAGGTCTAAAAAATAAATTGGCACCTGCTCTGACACCATAATTTTGTTTTCACATGAACAGACTACAGAGTTGCTGTAACCAAGGCATCATTCATAGTAACAGTAACCAGCAGGATGGCAGCTCTGTTTGCTCAGCTGGTTTCTGAGGGATGGCAGCCAGTACTGATTGACATATCTGGCATCACGTCAATGCCCTGGGCTATCCAGGGGTGTGGGGGGTGGTGAACAACACCCACAGATGACATGCCAGATAACTAGGTTCCAGAGAATTCCTGCCACTGCTACTCTGCCACCTCCCTCCCACCCCTTCACTGAAGAAAGCAAATTGGCAATTTCTGGGTCTGGAATATTTAGATTGTCACCTACCTCCCTTTCCCCATCCAACAGCCTGCTGATCAAGACACATGGATCTGCTCGAAATGTGCGATATACTCAGACTTTGCTGACAGGTGCCTCTAATGTGAACTCCAGAGACCACACTAGCCCACACCTCTGGTTCTGAGCAGGCACAGAGGTACTACTGCTGCCTGCAATCATGCCCCAGTATGTCCTGTCTCACTAAAAGATCTTGTAAGAATGTTTAAAGTTATATGGTAACTATAAATGTGAGGCATCATACTATGTTTTCCCCCTTAGTTGACTAATTGCATTAGCAATTTTAAATTGCTAGCAGTATTTTTAGTTTCCTCTCAGGGTAATGTTTCCAAATGAGTTGGTTTTGCACATAGCACGAAAGGAATAAGGCTCTTATAGGCCAAGTTATATTCATTTCGTACTTGCATTATGCCAAACAGCTTCCTTCTGGTGCTCAGAGGGTATACAATGTACAGATAATACATCAAGATTCACTTGGAAGCTTTTCAGATCTACCCAGTAGCACCCGACCTAAGGAAAAATTAATTCTTACCTGATAATTTTCTATTAGTCCCAACAGATCAATCCAGAGACTTGTGGGTTGTGTCCCTCTACCAGCAGGTGCAGATAGAGAGAACCTCCAAGGTTTGCTATATGTGGACCTGTGCAGCCAGCTGAACCTCAGTATGAATGATACCAAAGCAGTGGAATGGAAACAATAGAAAAGTCTCCTGATATTGTCAAACCAATTGTCCAACATACTTCCACCACTTTTATATTTATTTTATTTTTTAATCAACCGAAGAAACATTCAGAACAACGGAACCCGAAAAAACTAACCAACCGTAACAAAACCGCTGATAGTAAACCCGGGGGGGCCTCTGGATTGATATGTTGGGACTAATGGAAAGAAAATTATCAGGTAAGAATTAATTTTTCCTTCCATGGCGTCCCACAGGTCAATCCAGAGATTTGGGGGATGTAACCAAGCAGTCTTCAAGTAGGGCGGGACACCCCCAACCCGTCAGAAATCACGGACAAGCCATACACCGCATCTTGACGAGCTTCCACATCCACCCAATAATGACGAGTGAATGTATGGACCGAAGCTCATGTAGCTGCCCCGCAGATATCTTCCAGAGAAACCAAACGGGACTCTGCACAGGAGGAAGCTTGAGCTCGCGTAGAATGAGCACAAACTTGCAAAGGGGCTTGCTTGCCCAATACCACGTATGCCAAAGAGAAGACCTCCCGCGACCAACAGGTTATGGTGTCCTTGGATGCCATAGGACCCTTCTAACTCACTCCAAAAAGGACGAAGAGATGGTCAGAAAGACGAAATTCATTCGTCACCTCCAAATACCTGAGAAGAGCTCGTCTCACGTCGAGGCGAAGAGCCCAGAATTGCTCAGGGTAATCTTCCCGGCGGAAGGCTGGCAAATGCAGGGACTGCCCCAAGCGGAAACGAAAAACCACCTTGGGCAAAAACGAAGGAACTGTCCTAATCGATACCCCCGCCTCCGTAAAACGCAGGAAGGTTCTCTGCAAGAAAGGGCCTGCAACTCTGAAATTCTCCGAGCGGAAATAATGACTACTAGGAATATTGCCTTCCAGGTGAGATCCTTAATCGCAATCCCCGATAAGGGTTTGAAAGGAGGACACTGAAGCGCTTTGAGAACTAGATTAAGGTTCCAGGATAGCAGAACTGGCACGTGAGGAGGGTGCAAACGATTTACGCCCCTCAAGAAAATGAACCACATCCAGGTGGGAGGCGATGGACGCCCCCTGAAGCCGGTCTCTAAAACATGCCAGAGGTGCCACCTGCACCTTAAGAAAATTCAACGAGAGTGATTTTTGTACAGCCTCCTGAAGAAGCGATACTGAAGCCGAAGCCGCTGACAATCCCGAACTCGCACACTATGAATCGAAGGTATGCCACACCCTAGCATAAACTATTGAGGTGGATCTTTTCTGAGCCTACAGCATCGTAGCGATAACCGCGTCCGGATACCCTTTTCTTTTCAATCTCGCCCTTTCAAGGGCCAGGCCGCAAGACCAAAGGGGGTTGGGATCCTCCATCGTGACTGGTCCCTGCAGCAGGAGTCTGTCCTGCGCCGGTATCAGAAAAGGACGATCAAACAGAGCCTGATCACATCTGCGTACCGGGGTTGTCTGGGCCAATCCGGGGCCACTAGGATCACTCGACCGGGATGACTGGAAATGCGAGTCAGTAACCTGCCCACCATTGGCCACGGGGGAAAGACAGAGCAGGCTCCTGGGCCAAGTTTGAAGAAGGGCATCAATGCCTTCTGAGCCCAGCTCTTGTCACCTGCTGAAGAAACAGGGAACCCTCGCATTGAATGCGGTGGCCATTAAGTCCATCTCTGGCATCCCACAATGGGCAGTTATCTGATCGAAGGCCAGAGGGGAGAGCGTCCACTCCCCCGGCTCCAACTGATGGCGACTGAGAAAGTCCGCTTGCACATTCTGTGACCCTGCTATATGAGCCGCTGTCAAGAAAGAGAGATGAGTCTCTGCCCAACGGCAGATCAGAGCCGCCTCGCGCGCTAGGGGTGCACTCCTGGTGTCCCCCTGTTTACGTAGGCGATTGCTGTCACATTGTTCAAAAGAACTCGAACTGGGCAACCGTGGAGAAGAGACAGACTCCCGATGGACCAGACGAGTCGCCCGTAACTCCAAGCGGTTGATGGACCATGACGCCTCCATCGAAGTCCAAATGCCCTGGGCCATCTGTTTCAGGCAATGAGCCCCCCAGCCAGACAGTGACACATCTGTGGTCACTATCTTCCAGTCCGGGGTTGCCAGAGGAACGCCCGACACCAGATTCTGTTGAATGAACCACCAGTGCATAACTGTGTGAAGACAGGCCAAACATGGCACCCGAACCTCGTAATCCTCAGACAGCGGAGACCAACGGCTCAGAAGGTGCCACTGGAGGGGGCACATGCGAGCTCGGGCCCACTTTACCACGTCCAAGGTGGAGGCCATGGAACCTAGAACTTGTACATAGTTCCAAGCCCACGGGTTCAGAGTTTGAAACAGCGCTTGTAACTGAGCCTGTAACCACTGTGCTCGAGCTGAAGGAAGAGAAACTATCCCTGTTTGGGTATCGAAGCACACCCCCAAGTATTCCAGCGTTTGGGAAAGCGTTAGGCTGCACTTCGGGAAGTTGATCACCCAACCAAGCACCTGAAGCAACCCGACCACTTTGTCGGTTGCCCGCCGACTCTCCTCGAAAGAAGACGCCCGCACAAGCCAGTCTAGATAGGGATGGACCTGAATCCCTTCCTTCCTGAGATGGGTCGCCACTACTACCAGGACCTTGGAAAAAGTTTGAGGCGCTGTGGCTAGGCCGAAGGGCATCACTTTGAATTGAAAATGACGACCGAGAACTGCAAAGCGAAGAAAGCACCTGTGGGGAGGCCAGATTGGAATGTGTAAATAAGCCTCTGCGATTGAGACACGTCAAAAACTCCCCTGGCTGTACCGCTGTGATCACCGATTGGAGGGTTTCCATGCAGAAAAGCTGAACTCGTAAGGACCTGTTGACGCACTTGAGATCTAAGACGGGTCGCCAAGAACCGCCCTTTTTTGGCACCACAAAATAAATGGAGTATCGACCGCACCTTCTTTCTGCTGGAGGTACAGGCTGGATGGCACCTAGTCTTTGTAAGTTGAGGAGGGTGTGTTGAACGGCCTGCACCTTGGCGGGACATTTGCAAGGAGATTCCAGAAAAGAGTCTACTATCGGACGAGCCAATTCTAACTTGTGGCTGTCTCGGATAACCTCCAAGACCCATTCGTCGGATGTTACCCCGGTCCACTCCACCAGGAATAGGGACAGTCTGCCTCCAATAACCGGCTGGATATGGACCAGGGCCCCCATCATTGGGCGGACTTGGCTGCGGGCTGGTTTCTGTAACTGGAAAGGAAGGTCCGCCTGTCACCTCGAAAGGGCTGAGGCCTCTGAGAAGACCTTGCTCTCTGAAAAGAGGCCCCACGACCTGGATGGTAATGCAGTGTATCCCTAAACTTAGGTCTAGGTCCTGCTGGTCGTACAAACTTGGACCTGTCCTCCGGGAGGCGCTGGCCCTTAGAGTCACTGAGGTCCTTCACAATCTGTTCCAAGTCTGTCCCAAACAAAAGCTTTCCCATAAAAGGAAGCCTTGCTAAATGAGACAGAGGCCACATCTGCAGCCCAATGCTGCAACCACAGCCAGCGACTCGCTGTGACCACTAGGGAAACCTTCTTCGCCGGAGCCCTCAAAAGATCATAAAGAAGATCCACAAGGAAGGCTAAACTGGACTCCAAGGCCGACAAAACAGCCACGAGGTCTTCCGGACAGGAGGCTTTCTGTACCCATGATAAGCATGCCTGCGCCGCATAGGATATATCTCATATAATACCCAGCTCTCACAACTATTCAACACATTTTCCAGAAACATGAAAAAGAAAGTAGGAAGTTGTTTCCAGGCTCGATTGAGGAGATAGACCTTGATACAGCACTAGTTGCGAAACGTGAATTCATGTCGGTAATATGCTCTCCAAGATGAATGACCAGTTTTGAAATGAAGATGAAGGAGTATATATTGAGACCACGTTTTAAAAGCTAAGTGCTTCTGTTTTGAATACATTTGGAAAATAGAGAAAGAATAAAAAGTGAAAAGGATATATATTTAAGAAATGAAGAATTTATATTAAAGAGTGTTTTGATAGTAAAATGGATCAAATGAGGAATATCTGCCCACCATAAAAGTGCCTGGCTCATGTTATTAAGCCTGTGTGGTGGTGACAGAGACACCTGAGGGATCCTATACAATATATGAATACCCTTTATCACTGTTGAAAATGTGTTGAATAGTTGTGAGAGCTGGGTATTATATGAGATATATCCTTGGAACCCCCCCCCTCTATGAAGAAGTGATACTATATTTATTGGATTGCGCTGCATAGGAGCAACAAACTGAGGCCTGCAGGGAAAGGGCCGCTACTTCAAAGGACAGCTTCAAGCAAGTCTCCAACTTACGATCCTGAGGGTCCTTGAGCGCCGTGCCACCCTCCACATGGAGAGTGGTTTTCTTAGTGACTGCTGTGATTAAGGACTCCACCGTAGGGATCTTCAGCAAGTCTAAGTCAGGAGCAAGTAGCGTGTAAAGACGCGACATAGCTCTAAGCAACCTTAAGCCCACTGTCCGGCATATCCCACTGCGCCGAAATAAGGATCTTCATGGCCTTATGCACATGAAAGGAACACGGTGGGTATTTGGTGCCAGACATAATAGAGGGCACCGGACCTGTTCCCTCCTGTTGATTCAAGGGGGAAATGGGCAAAACCTCAAAAGCCCTAACAATCAGGGAGGGAAACTCTTCCCTGTGAAAAAGGTGAGCAGCCATCAGATCATCCCCCTCCTCAGAGGGCAGGGTGACCGCACCTGTCAAATCCAAAAGATTCTGAGGGAGAGCCCGGAGACAAAACCGGGCCACCTGTGTCAGCTCCTCGGGATCCAAAATCTCCACCAGGGACGTTCTAGCAGGAAAGACAGAGGCTGCAGCAACCAAAGCTTGCTAAGGAAGAGACAGGGCTGCCTGAAGAGAAGCTCCTGACTTCTTCAAAAGAAAGGCATTGTGCATTAATAAAACAAAATCCAGGGAAAAAGGAACTGCAAGGGACTCCTCTGCTCCCTGTACATTGCTTCCCTCCATCGGAGCCTGTGCCACAGAAGAGCGCTGCGCCTCTATCAACCGCCACATGCAGAGCGGGTCGCGCCTGAGTGGAAAAAATGGCACCCGCCAACGCGCGCTGCACTAACTGCCCTGAGGAAACCGCAGAAACTATTCCCTGCGCTTTTGACTCACCGGACGCCTGAGGGGAATCCCCGTCGTGCTGAACACCCGCTGCGGGCTGACGGCGGCAGGACTCACACTCCCCCGATGCTGCTCTCCGGCCCCCACACTGGGAGCAGCACTTAGCCGCCTCAGAAGGCACTGACATGCTCCACAAAAGCCTGCCCCAAAACTGACTCGGCAGAACGTCTTGTTCCTCCGTATGATTAAACAAAAACAAAGTCTCTTACCTTTTTTTTTTAAAGTCAGGAGAGGAAGGAAACACCCTATCAGGCCAACATCCCCAGGCGACAGAGGAAAGGTAGGGGGAGACCGGGATGGACCTGGCACCACCAGGTGTACACCACAAGCTGCAAATAGCCACTCAACCCCTGTCTGTGTTAAACTAGGCCCAAAGGACACCAGTAGTCAGATGAAACCAGAGCTGCTTAGAGATGTCCTTCCACCTGCTAGATAGAGAGAATACTGAGGTTCAGCTGGCTGCACAGGTCCACATATAGCAATCCTCAGAGGTTCTCTCTATCTCCACCTGCTGGTAGAGGGACATAACCCACAAGTCTCTGGATTGATCTGTGGGACACCATGGAATTGGGATAATGTCTATCTTTCTGCGATGTTTCATTAGTCTCTCATTGCATCCTTGACTACATGGTTATTCTGTTAGCAATGACATTCTTTTGTTTACCACAATGTCTGATTTTGTTGCATCTTTTAAAAATCTGCTGGATGGAAAGTCCCAGGTGATGACAACTTCATTCACTACAATTTTATATCAACTGGAACTTCTATCATGAACCCAGTGTTTTCTGGTACAGTGCCGTTACCAAAGTATATATACATTTTCCAGTGGTTAAGCCATGCTTTTTTCCTACTCCTGTCTGTATATGGCTGACAACAGAATGTCACATCCATCAACCAGGTGTGTGACAGTTTCCAGTTCTGATTCAAAGAACTTGCATTTATTTCACCAGCTATTTCTATGTTGGCTGTGGATACCTTACTCATAATCCACTGTCTTGTATGCAGTTATCAATATCTCATCTTTAAGCTCCTTTCAATCATTCTTGTGTCACATTTTGATCCACTTGCATTGCTCAAATTAGTCGCATTTCCCGTTGTCCTTGTCCCAATTATTTTTCCTTGGTTGCTGGTCCAATTCTTGCAAAGTATTTCTCTTGTTTTCCAAATCTGCTGCTTCTTTCCCCACATCTGTTGATGAATTTTTCACTCATTCCTTCTGATCTTTAGAATGTTTGTCTATTTTCATATTAAAGCACTTTTGGTGTTTTTGGATCTGTTGATGCTGGTAATGTCGGAAGAACACTTCACCTAGCAAAGGGAGTCCCAACTAACTGTATCCAAATCAACTGACCAGTAACCTTGCCTACCTAAAACCTACAAGCTGTTTCAATAGATATTAGAGTTAATATGATCACATATGTATCATGGTGAAAAAACTGTAGGTCATCCTCAACATTTTCATTAGTTCCTATGGTTTGTCTCCTGCTGCACCACATCTGTGAATAGGTTCACAATGGCCTACAGCTACACCACAGATGTGGCCTTGGCACTACTGCCACCATCACTAGTGCTCAGGTTAAGGGTGAGAACTGATTCTGGTCGACATGCAGCCAAGAATGAGTTTCTTTCATGCTTTAATTTTACTTTTAATTTTATTTTTATTAAACATTAACTTACAAGCATGCACTTGATTCAGAAATACAATCCACCATAAGATAAGAAATAATTATAAGAAATATAAACTAAGGAAAAAAGAATATTACCTAAAACAGATACTTTAGACCACAAGTCAAAGAGAGGGGAGAAGGAAAGAAATAATGTGGATTTAACATATGAAAGTAGAAATTAATGAAGGAAAAAAATCAAGGCACTGGCATGACAAAACGGGATACTTTTCTAAGAACACTCACTAAACAGCTAAGAAGGCTGGGAGACTTGACCTGGTATGAACTTCAAATCCAAAAAAGAGCCAGAGATGAGTTTGTTACTTTTTAAAAGTACTTAAGTAAAAAGTAAAAGTACGGGCTTTACAAGTAGTGAAATAATAGTAGAAATTCTTATTAAAAAAAAATAATCAAGTAAAAGTAATAAAGTACAGCTCTTAAAACTACTTTTTTACTACAAAGTAAAAAGCATTCTTAACAAGTTGGGCCACTGAATCTAGTACATTTACAAGCAAATTTCCAGGGGGTCTCATACAAAGTCCTTCCTAGAAAAAAAAAAAGAAGAAGCCAACTTGAGCATTGCAGTGGCAAAAGAACATTAATACACCTATTGGAAAACAAAAGCTGGATTAGTACAGATTAGTTCAACACAAACACTTGACGCTAACAGAATACCCAGCATTTTTCACACATGAACAGAGGTAGCCCCTCATGAAATGTAGAATAAGTAACCACAAACAAAAAATAGAAATATGTAAATAAAATTTAAACTGAACCCCTGAGAAGCCATACCCTGCATACAGAGCAAAACCAAAGAAACAGAAACAGACATCCCTTTGTACTGTGCAAAATATAAAGAGAGCAGATGTAAATTTCAAAAATGTATATATTCCAATTGCTACATTAATTAACAACAAATAAAATAAAATCAGAAAATAAGTGAAACATTTTTATTGGACTAACTTTTTACATTTTTTGACTAGTATTTGGAGGCAAAAACTTCCTTCCTTAGTAGCATATTATTACAGTTGTATACTGTCCCAACCTAAAGGTAGGTTTTGGTTTCTGAAATTTAGTAAAAAAAAAATATATACAACTTTGTCTTTAATATTTGCACCACCTCTAAATTATCCTTTAATGATTTTTCCATATTTTCAGGTTTCAAACGATCTACTTTCAGCCAAAGTTCCACAAGACTGTTTAAGAGTGGCAATATCAGAACAGCAACTTACAGTTGTAGACTATAATTTGGTGAGAAGTCCCCATACAACACCAAGAGCTACCTCTTCAGTCAACTGGCCTGGTTCAATTTTGAGGGTTTCTCAGTTTGGTTCTCCACCAATAAATTGGAGAATCCAAACACAGATCAATGGCACCACTTGCCTATCTGCTGGGATATCCGAAACGGCCAGCCCCGCAGGATACTGTGAATCAATCTGGTTCAAGTAAGGTCTCAAATCCACACTCAAGCTAGGCACCTCTATTCCTATTGGAATGGCAGCCATTCCTTCAAATCCATGAAGCACAGTTAACCATGCTGGTACTGAGTGCTCACTGGGGCTCCAAGTTTCCATCCATACTGTGTACAGCAGGGAACTGGCTGAGGTGTTGATGCCCCTTTACAAGTCGTTGGTGAGACCGCACTTGGCAGTATTGTGTTCAATTTTGTAGGCTATATATTGCTATGGGTGTAAGAGGTTAAGAGAAGCTTAGACCTCTTTTGTCAGGAACAACATAGCACTAATTGACCTTGTGTATCCATGCTATTTGTCTCCAGGTATTGCCATGGAACGATGATAATGTTACTCTGATCTTTCTTTATGTTTATTTACCGGGGATTGTTGTTTTTGTTTGATTTCGTGTTTACTTTTGCATTCTCTGTTTGAAAAAACCTTTAATAAAAATATATATATAAAAAAAAGAGAAGCGACGAAAATGGTAGAGTTTGTGGCACAAGCTACTGTATATGAGGAGAGACTTGATGACCTGAAGATGTATACCCTGGAAGAAAGGAGAGACAGGGCTGATATGATACAAACATGCAAATATACTAACTTTTTCCAGAGACGGGAAGGTGGCAGAACTAGAGGACATGAATTTAGGTTGCAGGGGGGTAGACTCAGGAATAACATCAGGAAGTACTTCTTCACAGAATGGGTGGTAGATATCTGGAATGCCCTCTCGTGGGAAGTGATGGAGATGAAGACAGTAACGGAATTCAAAAATGTGTGGGATAAATTCAAAGGACTCCTGTATAGAAAGAATGGACCCAAACAAATTTAGTGGTGACTAGATGGCAACTCCAGTACTTGGGAAACAAAGCCAGTGCTGGTCGGACTTCTATGGTCTGTACCCTGATTATGGTTGGACAGATTTGGATGGGCTGGAGTGGGGCTTCAACGACAGCTTCAGTAGTTGAAAAACACTGTCAGTGGCAGGCAAACTTCTATGGTCTTTGCCCTGAAAATGGCAAAGACAAATCAAGATCAAGCATGCATATGTAGTATTGCATCATACCTTATGGTATGAGTTTATCTTGTTGGGAAGACTGGATGGACTATACAGGTCTTTATCTGCTATCATCTATGTTACCATGTAACCATCACCCACTTGCGGCTGGGTGAAAAATCCCTCAATTTTCAGCTGAGATGCTGCTGATGCAGGAGGCGTCAGGCCCAAGTGCAGATGGGCTTTCACTTTCCCCTTCTGTTTGTGAGGCATAAAATTAAACTGAGCTCAGATGCCAACCGCTCTCAAGACACCCAGCATGCCGCCATCTTGGCTCCATTTCTTACATGCTTCAATAGTAGTAGTCACTTAGCTAAGAACTGGTCTATAAGTTGTATGATGCGGTCAATGTATGAAGGCACTCTGAAAAGCTTGGCAAGAGAAGTTTATTCAATTATCTGCCTCCAGACCTCATTTTGGTTTTCCTGTTTGAGGAAGTAGCTATAGGAATGAAATTTGGGTTTTTACAAAGCTATGTCATTCTCACAGCACTGATCTATTTTAAATGTGCCTCCCATGCACCACCCCATATACTGTTGTTGGGAAGGCACAACAGAGGGATAGCCATAGTGGGTACCATTACAACTGATATTAAGAGGTAAATGACATCCAATGCCCAAACATCCAAACAGAACCCAGAAGTTGTGGCATTTCCTGAAAGAAGGAAGAGACCATTAACATTTTTCTTTTAACTTTGTTTCCTTTACTGAGATTGAACATCTTACCCCATTTGTCATTGATATTGTAAGGCTTGATTTCTTGTTGTGTAGCTTTATAGACAATATGCAATAAAGAATGTGCAACTTGCTCAAATGTTATACTTTGCATCCCTCTAAGGTTACTAGATGTTTGGTGCAAGGAAAAAAGGAGATGGGGAGGGGTTATTAGTGAATGCCTGCAACTCCGTTCTACCCACCCAAATGATTGTTTGAGGATTTTTAGTTTGCCACCACATTGCAACCCCCCCTCCCCAAAATAAAAAATATTTTAGCAAAAAAAAAAACAAAAAACATGAATCTTGTTCCCTGATGTATCACAAATTGGTAAAATCTTGGTTCTTTAAGAGAATTTGATTGTATACTATATGTTGGAATGAATTGTAGTACTGGGATGTATTTTAAATGTTTATACTGAATTATGCTGTTTTTATATTGTAGCTACGTAAATATAACTGAATGAGAAGTGGGTGGTTTGAGCGAGTACAGTCTTGCTGTGTATTACTACTTAACACTGACAAGAGCTTAATTTGAAAAGCATAAAGTTGCTTAGTTCAGTGTTTCTCAATCCTCTCCTAGGGACATAGCTAAACCCGTAAGATTTCCTAGATCCCACAATGAATATGCACGAGGAAGATTTGTATACAATTATTCAATTAATGCAAATTTATCTCACGTATATTCATTATGGTGATCCTCAAAATTTGCATGGTTAGATGTGCTTCTACTGGTAAGACGAAGCTGGCAAAGATGTAGAAGTGTGCTCATGAATCTTATTTTTTTGAAGCAATAGTACCAGTCCCTGTAAAAGGTATTTGATGCATAAAACCTAATCACATTTTCCTGTAAATAACATCTATCAATTTTCTCCAAATACCTGGAAGGAACCAGTCACAACATTTACATTTAAGACAGCTGACAAACTTGCAAATGTGTCTCTTGAGGCGAAGAAAACTGGCCCAATGTTGAAATGGTGTCAAAATGTAGAAGTAAAAATTAAGCGCACACCAGTTTACCAGGATATCAATAGTATCAGTGATGACTGTCTGTGAGAACAAGGGACCTGTTTACTAAGGTGCATTAGCCTATAACTCAGCTTAGAAAACAGGGCCCCAAGAATTTATCCAATAAAGTGGTGCTTTTGCAATGGCCTATACTCTTATCAATTTAGCTCTCGTATACACAACAGACAATGAAACCACACAACATTATGCAGAGAAGGGAGTGGGCTGTCTATTATATAAGTACTTACTTTCAAGTTCCAGTATCAGTAAATATTAAGATATGAGAATTATGTGGTCTACTTTTATTGTTTTAACTTTTTTTGGCAGCTCTATCAAAATTAAGTCTTGTCAAGTGTACACTAAAAAATTTATAATTCCGCTACATACCATTACTGGTATGTAAACGAAACTAGGCAACCCTAGGAAGAGGACATCAATTTAACAAATAGGCAATAATACTTAAAAGAACTCCCATCATAGCTTCTACAAATATTGTCAAAACAAGTAAGTTTTCAATAACTTGAGAACGCGCAAATTACAGTCAATCTCAATTCCATGGGCAATGAATTATAGCACTGTGCTGAGATATATGCTAAGCCCATGGCATGTAATGATTTAAATCTGACTGCTTTGGGAGTATGAAACTGTAATAATCCTTGGTCCCGCAATCTGGAAGATCGAGCCGACCTTACAGATAATAAAATATCCACCATAAGGCCATAAAATGCCTTATGTATAAAAATGTAAATTAAACTGATAGCAAGCCTGCAATGGAAGCCAGTGGAAGAATTTCAGTAATGGAGAAACATGATCTATTCTTTGCTTATTAAAAATAAATTTTGCTGCCACATTTTGCAAGATCTGTAAATGCCAGATCAATGATTTAGAACAGCCAAGATATAAAGAATTACAATAATCAAGCTGAGACAATAGCAGTGCACGAACTACATCCTGGAAACGCTCTTTAGGCGCGGAAACGCTCTTTAGGCGCTGTAACTGTCTCAGCTTGATAAACACCTTTCTTACAACCTGAGTAATTTGATACTTCATAGTCAACTGGCTACCTAAAAGAATCTCTAACACCCTAAGAGAGTCTTCAAATACAAACTGAGAATCCATAATAGATAAGGATTTAATAACTGGTTCTATTGTAGTTGGGGGGGGGGACCACTGAATCTTTGTCTTAAGTTTCAATTTATACTAGGTAGCCTACACTTCCATTAAATTAAATCATCTTGCTGCTACTTTTATTCCTGCCTTTATAGAAGTAGGTAATTGAAAAATTATCATAATATCATCTGTACAAAGATGTTACCTGATCCTTGGCTAGATCAAAACACTTCCCCAGGGTTGTCATTAAAACATTAGAAAGTATAGTGGACAAGGGGACCCTGGGGCACATCAACTGGTGATGTCCAAGAGGTAGATTTCCTGACCATCCATATCCTACTACTACTTATTTCTATAGCGCTACTAGATGTACGCAGCGCTGTACACTTGAACATGAAGAGACTGTCCCTGCTCGACAGAGCTTACAATCTAATCAGGACAAACAGGACAAATAAGAGATAAGGGAATTACTAAGGTGGGGGTGATAAAATAAGGGTACTGAACAAGTAATTGTTAGGAGTTAAAAGCAGCATCAAAAAGGTGGGCTTTTAGCCAAGATTTGAAGATGGCCAGAGATGGAGCTTGACGTACTTGCTCAGGAAGTCTACTCCACTCAATAAACCCTCCTCCTAAGGAAACCCTCAAACCATTGGAGGACTGGACCTGTTACTGTAAACCTATTCAGACTTTCTAACATGATGGAATGGTCCACCAGGTCAAATGCTGCAGATAAGTCAAACTGCAGCAAAATGACCTGGTGGCCCCGAGACATCGCTAATCTGATCTGAGCCAAAAAGGAATTAAGCAATGTCTCGGTAATAAAACCCTGCCTGAAACCAAACTGGGTTTGTAAAAGCAAGTTATTTGGTCTAAATAGCCTACCAACTGTCTGGTCACTAGGCCTTCCATGATTTTTGCAAATAATATTTGCTACAGGACGATAGTTACAAACTTGCGTTGGATATAAGTTAGGAGACTTCAAAATAGGCTTTAATAAAATGTTACCCAAACTACACAGGAATTGGCCTATAGCCAAATGATCAACTATTGTGGAATAAAGCCATATCTTAGATAGAGCAGGGGGACATAGTAACAGTTTTGGGCAAATATCTAACTTGCAACATTATAAGATTAAAAACTCCTTCAGACTTGGCTCCACAAAATTTGACCAAACTCGATCAACTGGTACAGTTGCCTCTGTAGATGAATCTATAACTGTTTTCAAGAACTCTTCTGAAATAGGTGTTAATTGCTCCAGGAGCAGCATTATTTTCTCCTGGAAAAAACTTGTGAAATCAATGGCAATTGGTTCAAAAGAGGGATCCAATCATAGGACTGAGGATGGTTCTGGCTTAACTAATGAGTTAACAATTTGAAACAATTGTCTAGTATTTGAGGTTGAAGTGGCAATTAAAGAATTATCACAATCATGTTTTGCAATACTGGCCTTATAATTTCCAATCACTTTCCTCCATTTTGCTTACTAACACATCCTGAGTTTTAGACCAGCTATGCTCCAGTTGGTGAATTAAACCAGGGAGCCTGCACCCTTGGGAATCGTGTTCTGACCGACAAGGGAACTACTTTATCAAGTATACCCATCATTAATTCCTTCCACCTATCAAAATACTGTTCCAAATCTCCTTGTCTCTCTAAATTAGGAGTAAGCAGATTCCTAAATAAACTGGGGTCAATCTTTTCCCTAGATTTGAAGCTCTATCTACCCACAGAATCCAATTTATTCTTTCCATTGCCCAATATACTAAAAATTCCAACAAGTAAAGGTCTGCCCATATAATTGGAGACCAAACTGAATTAGCGACACTTATGTAACCTGAACTTCCCCCTGGAAAAGCTAGAAAATCAAGTTGATGACCCATGGAGTGTGACTAATAAACATCATAAAAAGTCAGTCCCCACATTTCTAAAAACTCCCTAAAGTCCTTAGCCCTTCAATCTAAGAGAGATTCTAAAGGTAGGTTAATATCACCTAAAGTAAGAGAGGAGTTAATGTTTTACTAAACAAGATGCAATAAACTCATACAGAGACTCTCTGATGACAGATCAATTCCCATGGGTCGACAAACAAATACAGTACCCAACTTATCCTGTGAAGTGGTGTCAGAAATCTCACAGATTATGATCTCCAACCTAGGAATCTGAAGAGAACCAGAGAAACAAAACACATATTGATGGCCAAACAATCCGTTTTTCGATTTAGATGGGGCCATTGTACCAGCTTATAGCCTAACAGACAAAAGTCTAAAATTAAAGGATAATTCTCAGATCTTAACCATGTTTCTACCAAGAACACAAACCCCGGTTGCGATTCCACCACCCCATCTCTAGTCACATTCACCTAATTACAAATCAATCTTGCATTTGTATAAAAACAGGGGCTAGGAATAACAGAATTCACTTTTCTATAGTCATAGGCTCGTGGCAAAGATTTAAGGCAACTCATATTACACATTTCAAAAATGCAGTTACCCTAGGATTGTTTTACAGTGTAAAAAAGTTATTTTCCTACGTTTGACCATGCAGAGAGTCACAAAACAGCAGAATGACAGCAACTTTCCGAAACAGAACTGCAGCTGAAGCTACTGAGGAAGATCAAAGGAGTCGGATGTTTATATAGATTAAGTATAGCACACATTAAACAGGAAGCAGAAATTTTTGTTTAACAGTTGACTTGGAAGACATTTAAGCGAATTCCTTCCTTCAGATAGCTGCATAGAGAAACAAGGGATATTATATACATTCAGGATTTAATGTGTCTTTATAAAAAGGGTGGTGGATCCCAGAGGTAGCAGTGGAAAACCAAACTGACTGTTCAAAAAAGCCTGGATAGGTCTATAGGATGTAATGTAAAACCCAAAGCTGGAGAGACACATGGTATAAATACTGGAAAGGGTCAGACTAGAATGGGCTTCATGGTACTTACCCCTATCTGAAATCTAGAAACTGAAGGTGGTTATCACACAACTTTGGACTGTCATGGGTTGGGCTAAGGCACATCTGCGGCCCTGTTTACTGAGCAGCGCTATAACACATGCTAACCATGTATGTGCACATACTATCCTTATGGGCACCTACACGGTTAGTGAACGCTAATTTTAGGTGCACGGTAAAAACGTTAACACACCTTAGTAAACATACCACTTGGTTTTTAATTCTCCTAAATGTCCATCCTATTAGATATAGGGTGCAAGTCTATAAAGTGTGCCAAAATGTAGGTGTTAAGTACAAATGCTATAATGAGATCTGGATGCCCAGATTCCGTTACAGATTAATGTAGGTCAGCATTTATTTTATTTGCTGCACTTGTATCCCACATTTTCCCACCTATTTACAGGCTCAATGTGGCTTACAAAATGTTATAGCAACATGTACACATTATAGGATAAGAATTTCAAAATATAGATACAGATGGGTACATAGAATATCAAAGCAATCATATTAACGGAATAATAATTTTACAATTATTACAAATAAGAGTACATAAGTAAATCATATTGGATTGGAAGTGAATTGAAAGATCAACATAACATAACATAATGATATCAGGACAAGAGTCGTGAGGGTGTAATTAGGATGGACAGATAGGAGGGTTCCTTAATAGTTGTGACTGGAATAATTAGGAAGTCAGATCGTTATGGGGAATCTTTATTGTACGCCCTTATGAATAAGTAGGTCTTTAATAACTTTCGGAAGGTTGTCAGGTCGTGTGTTGTTTTTATGGCAATCGGTAATTCATTCCATAGTTGCGTGCAGGTGTATGAGAAACTAGATGTATGTACAGACTTGTATTTAAGTCCTCTGCAATTGGGATAATGAAGGTTTAAGCGGGTGCGTGATGAACGTTTATTGTTTCTCTCTGGTAAATCAATTAGGTCTGACATGTATGATGGGGCATCTCCATAAATGGTACATATCTTGAATGCAATACGGTCCTTCAGTGGGAGCCAATGCAGGCTCTCTCTAAGGGGTCTGGCACTTTCATATTTTGCCTTGCTGAATATTAATCTGGCTGCGGTGTTCTGGGCTGTCTGGAGTTTCTTGATGGTTTGTGCCTTGCATCCCACGTATAAGGAATTACAGTAGTCCAACTGGCTCAGAACCAACGATTGCACCAATACGCGAAATGTCTCTCTTGGGAAGAAAGATCTTACTCTTCTGAGCCTCCACATTGCATAGAACATTTTCTTTATGATATTTTTTACATGGCAGACTAGATTAAGATTGCGATCAATTGTTACGCTTAGGAGTTTCAGGGTGTCTGCAACAGGGAGAGTATGGTTTGGCGTGTTTATGTTGGAATAGTTGATTTTGTTATATTGCGATGCTAATATTAGGCATTGTGTCTTTTCTGTATTCAGCTTTAGTTGGAAAGCGTCTGCCCATGAGTTCATAATTTGGAAGCTGCAATTTTATTTTGTCTGCAATTTCTGATAAATCCTTTTTGAATGGAATATATATCGTCACATCATCGGCATAAATATATGGATTTAGGTCTTGGTTAGACAATGCTTTCGCCAAAGGTAACATCATTAGATTGAAGAGAATCGGTGAAAGCGGAGATCCCTGAGGCACACCATATTCCAGTCTCCATGGTGATGATATGCTCGATTTAGATATTACCTGGTATGTTCTTGTTAGAAAACTATGAAACCAATTCAATACATTTCTTCCTATTCCGAAATATTCTAGAATGTTCAATAGAATATCATGGTTAACCATGTCAAACGCGCTGGACATGTTGAATTGTAACAGAAGGACATTATTACCAGCTGCAATAATATGTTTGAATTTGGTCATGAGTATTATTAGAACGGTTTCTGTGCTGTGATTAGCACGGAATCCAGATTGGGAAGAGTGTAGTACTGAGAAGTTGTTCAAGTAGTCTGTAGGTTGTTTAGTTACCAGACTTTCCATTAACTTGACTACTAGAGGGATGGATGCCACTAGACGATAGTTATATCATTTAGCTTTTTCTTCTGATCTTTAGGAATTGGTGTCGGTAGGATATTACCTTTATCTGTGGGAAAGAGACCATGTTGAAGCATGTGATTTAAGTAATAGGTGAGATCTGTTATGAAACGCTGAGGGGCAGATTTTATTAAGTAGCTGGGGCATGCATCCAGTTTGCAATGGGATTTGGAGAATTTGTTAATCATTTGGGCGACAATGTCTTCCGTTAATAAATGGAAATTTGTCCATATTCTATCTGCTGGATATTCATTGGCTGTCGGATCTAAATAGTCGATGAATTTTACATAGTTGGAGGAATTAGTTGGCAAGGTGGATCTTAGTTTGATGAGTTTCTCATTAAAGTGCCTAGATCGTCTGCTGATGGGGTATCAATGTTAGATAAGGTAACTGGTGTAACATCTAAAAGGTTATGTACAAATTGAAATAATTTATGTAGGTGCTTATTGTTTTGCTCTATTTTGGAGTTGTAATACGACCTTTTATATTGTCTGATAGAATATTTATATTTTCTTAACATTGGTTTCCATGCAGTGAAAGTTTGATCATCTTTCTTCTTATTCCATGCACGTTCAAGTCTTCTTGTTTGGGTTTCTAATTTTTTCAGGTCATCATTAAACCAAGGAAGTGATTTGTTTCTTCGTGATGATCTTGTTTGTATTGGTGCTATTGAATCAAGTATATTCTTGCATCTCGTGTCCCAGTTAAGAAGGTATTGATTGGACTCTATTTGAGTTGACCAGTCAATATTGTAGAACTGATGCCAGAATATTGTTGGATCGATGTGACCTCTGGTGGTAAAAGTTTTTCGTTCTTGTTTCTGAATTTAAGCACCAACATTTAGGAATGCCCACTTACTTCATGGCTATGGCAGGGGTAAATGTGCATGCCTAAACGTGGCACATTAGTGTACAAATGACACTATTCTATAACATATGTGCATAATTGTGGGAGACGTTTATCCCCTGCCCATGTGAACACCCTCATTGCATTTGCCTGCTAGATGAGTTGCATGCCAAGATGATAGAATACTGCTTAGCGTCCAACCAATTTTACATGTAAATCCTGTAATATCCACACATGTAAGTGCTAGTATTCTATACCTGAGCACGCAAATGGCGCTTACATTTATAGAATGGGGTAGTGAATACCAGTTCCTGAAAACAAACAAAAAAAAAACAGAAATCCAAAAAGAACCAGAAATACCAGGTAACTATTGGAATTAGATAAAACAGTGAGAGTGTTGTAATCACTTACGGGGAGAGGGAACATTTTACAGCATGTAACTCACTAATTTACACATCCCCCTCCCCGCCCCCCACCGATATTCAGCTGGCAGTAGTCAGCTTTTTTTTTTCTTTTAAAAAACACTGATTGTCATCGGCCTAAATTAATACCCGATATTCAGTGCCAGGCCACATCCGGACACTGGCACTGAATATCGGGGGAGGGGGGGCACTGGAACTTATGTGGGCCTGGCCGAAATTCAGCTGGGGCCTGCAAAGAGTTATGCAGCCCCAGCTAAATATTGGGCCGTGGCCCACATAACTTTTTTTTTACTTTCAATTTTTAATGAGAGCTCAGAAAAGCATTACAAAATATCAACTGTTCAGTGACATTAAGACAAAGTTCCAATTCCTAACTTATATATCTACTACTTAAAGAAGTTTTCAAACAACAACAAACAAGAGAAAAAACAATCTCATTTTTCCTAATACAGGTGTTCTCTATATAATTCCCCTCCCTCATCATTTATCCATATCTTGGTTTCTCCACCCCCTCTCCCCCATGACCAACCCTCCCTACTTCCTACCCCTCCTCCCCTTAGCTACCCTCCCTCCATTCCCCGAACCCTCACATGCACTCTATTAATTACAAAGTTCAAAAAAAAAAAGAAAAAAAAAAAAGAGCCCTCGAGCCCCCTCCAAGTATGCGGCAAGAACCCTCTGTTCCCCCAACCATCCAGGTAGGCCCCTGGAGCCCAACTGTACCCCTGGTGGTCCAGCAGGGTTGTTGGGGGCAAGAGTACATCCCCCCTAGTGGCACCTCTGCAAAATAGCTGCTTCGACCTCTTGTGGAAGCTCACAGTACTACACAAAGTACCGCAAGCTGCTGCGAGAGGTCACAGCAGCCATTTTAGAGAACTGCCGCAAGGGGCAGGAGTGAGGGGGTTGCGCTCCTGGCTCCCCCAAACCCGCTGGACCACCAGGGATACAGGTAAGCCTGAGGGGGCCTGGGGGGCTACCTGGATGGCTAGGGGGCGGGGGGATTGTTGCCACAGGTTGGAGGAGGCCTGCACCCACATAGCTAAACGGCCTTATTTAGGACAGCTTTTGAGCGGTCCTAGTTTCTGTTAGCTACGCAAATGCCGGCGCTGAATATTGCCAGCACTCGCATAACCTCAGGCTCCTCCACAGTGCTACCCATGACCTACCCACTTTTTGTTTGGGCAGTCTGTGGAGATACTCAGCTGCATTCCCTGGTTAAGTGCTGCTGAATAATATCCCCATTTACGCAGAGGGAAGCGATTTAAGTGGTCAGGAGAGGCTCCTGCCTGCTTAAATCACTTTGAATATTGGTCCCATTAAATTTAGAAAGAGATTATATACTCATG
Source organism: Microcaecilia unicolor (assembly GCF_901765095.1). Classification (NCBI taxonomy): domain Eukaryota; kingdom Metazoa; phylum Chordata; class Amphibia; order Gymnophiona; family Siphonopidae; genus Microcaecilia; species Microcaecilia unicolor. Next base: position 433,825,304 of record NC_044033.1, read on the forward strand.
TGCAAAAAAACATTATCCACTGAATTATGATGCAAACCATATTAATGTGGAGAAGTGTAAAGTTATGCAACAGAAAAGATGACTATAGAGTTGGGAGGCTACATTAAGGATTTCAAACCATCCTCTCTCCACTTCGGAGCAGAAGATGGGAGTAAGGTAAAAATATACAAGAATCATTACCTAGCAACACCACAAGCCACTGGGTATCCTGGTTGGAACCACTGTTCCCTCTAAGCTGAGGAGTCCTTCAACTGCACTGTGGCCAGTGGGGGCAGGGGTGGTGTTTCAATATTGTGTTTTCAATGGATAGAGACAGGCAGGTTCTCTGGAGTCCTGTAGAGCTTGCCTGTACCTCACTATTGAAAGTGTGATAGTGAAACAGCACCTCCCACTGGCAGGACTGTAGATATAGGACTCCTGCTCAGCTATGGAACAGTGGTTAGAACCAGTAGTCCACAACTTCCTAATGACCAAGCAGGTTGATACCAGGGGTTAGTGGTGGCCAGGTATCATTCAGTAAGTTGATAGCTTAAGGGAACGGGAAAGGGAAATGGGACTCGATATACCGCCTGAGGTTTTTTTTGCAACTACATTCAAAGCGGTTTACATATATTCAGGTACTTATTTTGTACCAGGGGCAATGGAGGGTTAAGTGACTTGCCCAGAGTCACAAGGAGCTACAGTGGGAATCGAACTCAGTTCCCCAGGATCAAAGTCCACTGCACTAACCACTACGCTACTCCTCCACTCCTGAGAAGCATGACCTGATAAAACAGCAGGCCATGGGTCAGAGAAACTAGGCAGTCACATGTTCAGGCAACCACCTCTCTGTTTTCATAACTGCTTATGAAACAAAAGCTTAGTGGGAGATCTGTGGGGAAAGGGAAAAGTGAGCAGATGGATGCTGGATTAAAGTGTGAGAACCTGCATGTTCATATGCTTAGGATGGCAGATAACCAAAAAGAAAATCTACAAAATCTGGCTGCATAGAGAGAGTAATATTCTACACGTGATTAAGCTTCCAGTGCAGGCAGCTGTGATATATTCTTGAAGGATGGACAAGAATAACTGGGCAGACTGAATGGGCTGATTGGTCTATCTACTATCATGCCTCGGTAGATTAGTGTCATCTGCTGAAAGGGGGCTGAACTGCACCAGTGAGGGAGTGTTTCCTGCCTCTCTGTCACTCATTCCCTAGGCGGGGAGAATCTGATAGGTACGGACGGGGAGAGGGATCTTGGGGTGATAGTATCTGAGGATCTGAAGGCGACGAAACAGTGTGACAAGGCGGTGGCCGTAGCTAGAAGGTTGTTAGGCTGTATAGAGAGAGGTGTGACCAGCAGAAGAAAGGAGGTGTTGATGCCCCTGTATAAGTCGTTGGTGAGGCCCCACCTAGAGTATTGTGTTCAGTTTTGGAGGCCGTACCTTGCGAAGGATGTAAAAAGAATTGAAGCGGCGCAAAGAAAAGCTACGAGAATGGTAAGGGATTTGCGTTACAAGACGTATGAGGAGAGACTTGATGACCTGAACATGTATACTCTGGAAGAAAGGAGAAACAGGGGTGATATACAGACGTTCAAATATTTGAAAAGTATTAATCCGCAAACGAACCTTTTCCCGGAGGTGCGAAGGCGGTAGAACGAGAGGACATGAAATGAGATTGAAGGGGGGCAGACTCAAGAAAAATGTCAGGAAGTATTTTTTCTCGGAGAGAGTAGTGGATGCTTGGAATGCCCTCCCGCAGGAGGTGGTGGAAACGAAAATGGTAACAGAATTCAAACACGCGTGGTATAAACATAAAGGAATCCTGTTCAGAAGGAATGGATCCTAAGGAGCTTAGCCGAGATTGGGTGGCAGAGCCGGTGGCGGGAGGCGGGGATAGTGCTGGGCAGACTTATACGGTCTGTGCCCTGAAGAGGACAGGTACAAATCAAAGTAGGGTATACACAAAAAGTAGCACATATGAGTTTATCTTGTTGGGCAGACTGGATGGGCCATGCAGGTCTTTTTCTGCCGTCATTTACTATGTATGTTACTATGTATGTTACTATGTAACCCTACTTAAAAAAAAAAAAAAATAGAAGCATTTCAAAATTGAATTCAAACAAAAATGTCTTAAAAGTACAGTTTGTGCCATGAACACACCTATTTTCTTTATCATATAAAAAGATCTAATTGTCCTCAAAACGTCTACATTCTCAATCAACAGGAGAACAGGAAAAACAATTTGCAAAATATTTCACAAAAACTTTTAAACAGAGACAGACGATAAAAATGTAAACGCAGGAGGAAAAAGCCTCAAAGCCCTACCTCCTTTACAGGAAAGGTAGGATTTAAGATAAAATTAGTCCTTATCTGATAACTTTCTTTCCATTAGTCCCAACAGATCAATCCAGAGACGAGTGGGTTACGTCCCTCTATCAGCAGGTGAGATAGAGATAGAGCTCTGTCATAAAGGATACTATGCAACAGCCTCACTTTCAGTACGTTCAATACCAAAGCAGTAAAGAGACCATGAGGGGTATAATCGAAAAGGGGCGCCCAAGTTTTCCTGAGGACGTCCTTGCAGGACGTCCCGGCGAAGGGGCAAGATGGGCGTCCATATTTCATTTCGATAATACAGTCGGGGATGCCCAAATCTTGACATTTAGGTCATCCCTAGAGATGGTCGTCCTTAGAGTTGGTCGTTTCTGATTTTCGGCAATAATGGAAACTAAGGACGCCCAGAAAAAACTCCCAGGTACATAGCTCCCATACCTTGTGTGCTGAGCCCCCCCCCCAAACCCCACTACCCACAACTGTACACCACTACCATAGCCCTTACAGGTGAAGGGGGGCACCTACACATGGGTACAGTGGGTTTTTGGTGGGGTTTGGAGGGCTCATATTTACCACCACAAGTGTAACAGGTGGGGGGGGGGGGGGGGGGGTTGGCCTGGGTCTGCCTGCCTGAAATGCACTGCACCCACTAAAACTGCTCCAGGGACCTGCATACTGCTGCGATGGACCACAGTATGACATTTAAGGCTAGCAGAGGATGGCACAAAATATTTTCATACTATTTTTTTTTGGGTGGGAGGGGGTTAGTAACCACTGGGGGAGTAAGGGGAGGTCATCCCCGATTCTCTCCAGTGGTCATCTGGTCAGTTCGAGCACCTTTTGTGGTTTGGTCATAACAAAAAAAGGACCAAGTAAAGTTGTCCAAGTGCTCATCAGGGACGGCCTTTTTTTCGATTATGGGTCGTGAAAAATGACAAGAGGACCTTACGAGACTGGGCATCTAAATGGCAGATGTTTAATGTGAACAAGTGCAAAGTGATGCATGTGGGAAAGAGGAACCCGAACTATGTAATGCAAGGTTCCATGTTATCACCGACCAAGAAAGGGATCTCAGCGTCATTGTTGATTACACGTTGAAACCCTCTGCTCAGTGTGCTGTGGCAGCTAAAAAAGCAAACAGAATGCTAGGTATTATTAGGAAAGGAATGGAAAACAAAAGTGAGAATGTTATAATGCTTTTGGTGTGACTGCACCTCGAATATTGTGTTCAATTCTGGTCACCGCATCTCAAAAAAGATATAGTGGGCGACGAAAATGATAAAGGGGATCGGACGACTTACTACTACTACTTAGCATTTCTATAGTGCTGCCAGGGTTACGCAGCGCTGTACAAGTTTAGACAAGGGGAAGGACAGTCCCTGCTCAAGGACTTCTTTATGAGGAAAGGCTGAAGCGTCTAGGGCTCTTCAGCTTGGAGAAAAGACAGCTGAGGGGGAGATATGATAGAGGTCTGTAAAATAATGAGTGGAGTGGAAAAGGTAGACGTGAATAGTTTGTTTACTCTTTCCAAAACTACTAGGACTAGGGGGCATGCGATGAAGCTACAAAGCAGTAAATTTAATACGAATCGGAGAAACTTTTCTTCACTCAAATCGGTAATTAAACTCTGGAATTCATTGCCAGAGAATGTGGTCAAGGGGGTTTAAAAAAAGGCCTGGACGGCTTCCTAAAGGAAAAGTCCATAGACCATTATTAAATTGACTTGGGGAAAATCCACTGCTATTTCTGGGAGAAGCAGCATAAAATCTAATGAACTTTTTCAGGTCTTGCCAGGTGTTGGTGACCTGGATTGGCCACTGTTGGAAACAGGATGCAGGGCTTGATGGACCTTTGGTCTGTCCCAGTGTAGCAATGCTTTTATGTATTTCTCTTTTTTTTTTTTTTTTTGGAAGAGGCAGGAGTTTCATGAAGCAGATGCAGAGGATCTGAGCTTTGGAATGCTAAAAGGGCCTGGAGGCAGGGGAGGGGTAGGGAAGAAACCTGACACCACCAGGTGTACCCTGTGCTGGCTAAGCACAGCCATGACCCCATAGCTCAACTAAACCTGACAGAACAGGCTAGGATCAAATCCCAATCCAGAGAGCTGCACAGGATATGTCCATCCACCTGCTGAGAGGGACATAACCCACTCGTCTCTGGATTGATCTGTGGGATGCTATGGAAATGGGGGGGGGGGGGGGGGGGTTACCTCATTGGCATAAAAAAAAACCTACTGGTGACTGTTCTTGCTCTATGCAATGCAATAAATAATTTACTAGTAACCCAATACCAAACATGACTTCTCTTTTTAAAAGCATGTAGTATAAGAATAGACCCAGCCGACTAGTGCTGGCATACCTTATCCCTGGCTAGATGGACCATACAGGTCTTTATCTGCCGTTGTGTTATTATTTCTTATTTTCTCAGACTTCTTTCCAGCTGCTCCATGTTTCTGCTCCCTTTCTCCCTGGTTTTAGTTCTGGATCCGGCTCAACTTTCTCAGTTGCTTCTCCTGTCACCAGTTCATGCTCTCTGTGGAGATTCAAAGAGGTTGCTACTACCCTTGGCCTATATCCTAACAGATGTAGCACTGGCAGCTCCCCTTAGCCTACAGGGTAAGCCTGGTCTCTAAAGCAACAGTATATGAGCTTTTGCAAGCTTCCAGTCTAAGACTCCTCTTGCTGTCTATGCAGTTTAGGAGGATGAGATAAATCTCCAGCCTCTTTTCCTTCCTGCTGTTCCTGAGCTCTGTTCTGTGGCAGATACCAGGTCCCAGTGGCAGGATTATAGCAGAGGTGGAATCTAAAGCCACAAACTGAGAAAGAAACGCCTTAGTCCTCTGCTGCTATGGTAACTGTCTTGACTTCTTTAAAATTTGTTGCTTTGTTTTTTGGATTTTTCCCTCTACATGTTAATCCCTGCCTGCAAGATCAGTCTCACAGATTTATTTTTTAAAATGTGTGTACCCCGCTTAAACCAAAGTGGCAACAATGAACAGATGAATTGAATAAGCATAAAACATGCTTAGAGAACAAAGTTTGACCCATTACAACATCTCACGTCAAGGAATGCAAAGCTCCAGGTGAAACACAATTTCAAAAGGGAGGTGCAAGGATGCTTTGGGATAACAAAAAGCTCTTCAGAAAAAGACAAAAAAAAATGGCCAAACCTAATGATGCACGGTCATACAGAGGATCTGGCTTGAAGTGCCAGGTCAGGCTTTCTGCTCTTCGGTCTGACTGGAGCTGGAGGTGCTGCAGAGGCAGTGCTCTCTGATGTTGGGAGGAGAAGTCAGTCATTGTGCAACAGTGACACCTACTGGCTGGATTTAGGACCCCTGATTGCAGGGTTCTGGAAAGCGTTTTGGCTCCTGGCTGAAGGCTAATGCAACAACTGGGAGGAACTGGTAAAGTAAAAAAGGAAGAATAATCTGAAGGTAGTTGCAAATGAAGGCTTATGATGACTGATTCTGGCCATAACTAATAGAATTAGAAGCGTAAGCTGGAAGAAACTACGAGTCCCTCCCACCCCACAAAATATGTAGAACATTTAAGTACTAATTCTCCTCATTTTTTCATATCAGAAAGACAACCTGGCTTGTTGAATTCTGAGAGATTTCTACTTAAACAGAACCACTCTTCCCCCACCTCAGTGCTGGGTGCCAACTACTTAAACTATAGTTAGTTTACCAAAAAAGTAGTTTAACTATCTGTTAACTGCATTTTCTTGTGTTTAATGTTTAAAAACAGAGTTGACAAATTCTCAGCAAATCTCTAATTAACTAATTGTTTCCACTTTTGGAATGACTAGAATGATGTTCCTGTTTTAACACAATGTTCTGCACATAAGTTAATTTATCAAAGTTAGTCGCAGTGAAGAGAATAAAATGCATAAATGTAGGAATGCAATTAAAGGAGAGTAAGTAATTTTAAATTTCATTTTTTACTTGAAATACTTTATGTTTACTCTCCTTTACATTTAAAGTCTCAGAATTCTCAATCTGTCAATTCAGTTTATACTGCAAGTTACTGTCACTAAGAGAGCATCATCGTGGCACTAAAATTTGTCCTGAACAACTAAACCATTCTACTGCTGCACTGCTGGGAAGTGCAGCATTGAACTGGATAAAGTTGTTTCCACTTTTGGAAATGCAAGCTGTTTGTGGAAGTGTCGGAGCATTCCAGGTACATAAGTACAGCCATATTGGGAAAGACCAAAGGTCCATCAAGCCCAGCATCCTGTTTTCAACAGTGGCCAATCCAGATCACAAATACCTGGCAAGATACCCTAAAAGTACAAAACATTTTATACTGCTTATCCCAGAAATAGTGAATTTTCCCCAAGTCCATTTAATAACGGTCTATGGACTTTTCGTTTAGGAAGCCGTCCAAACCTTTTTTAAACTCCGCTATGCTAACCGCTGTTACTACATTCTCTGGCAACGAATTCCAGAGTTTAATTATATGTTGAGTGAAGAAACATTTTCTTAACTTCGTTTTAAAGTTACTACATTGTAGCTTCATCGCATGCCCCCTAGTCCTAGTATTTTTGGAAAGCGTGAACAGACGCTTCACATCTACCCGTTCAACTCCACTCATTATTTTATAGACCTTTATCATATCTCCCCTCAGCTGTCTTTTCCCCAAGCTGAAGAGCCCTAACCACTTTAGCCTTTCCTCATAGGGAAGTTGTCCCATCCCCTTTATCATTTTTGTCACCCTTACACATATTTGGAGCACAGACGGTCCCTTTGTTTCACTGACTTCATCACAAAGGGACAGACTGTGCTCCGAATATATGTGTAAGAAAGAAAGTCCCTGTCACCGCACATTGCACTAATTAGATGTCATAACACAGCTGATCCCTGACATGGGCGCTGTGTGCCAAAACACGGCCCGTGTCAGGCCATTTATAGAAGAATGTTTGAGCTATACAATTGAAGGAATTGTGTTCCAATTTTGAAGGCTCTTGATTTTTTATTTTTTTTTGCTCTTTGGGCTTTGCTCTGTACTTTGAACCCTCTTTGTGCTGTTATGTAGTGAAAAGATTATTCCAAGAAAACTACACTTGTGGCTACGCCAAAGACCTGCTGTTACAGAAACATATTCCACTGGTTGTAATTCTGTAATAAGTTCTTGTGAATGTCATACAGTTTAAGCTTCATGTTATTATCTACTTGGAAGTTGGACAGCAGGCATACATCGCTGGCAGAACTTCTGCCATCAATACTTCTTGATCAAACTTTCTGTGAAATAGTTTGTCTGGGCAGAGAGCTGTTGGGTGGAACCTGGATACATTTTTTTCGCTGGTGGCTCTTGTTGCTTGGATCGATTACCTCCTTCAGCACTCCACTTCTTGCATTCTTTGTTGCTGCTGTCGATTGTATGGTCTTGAACCTTACATGACTAGAATGATGTTCCTGTTTTAACGCAATGTTTTGCACATAAGTTAATTTATCAAAGTTAGTCTCAGTGAAGAGAATAAAATGCATAAATGTAAGAATGCAATTAAAGGAGAGTAAGTAATTTTAAATTTCATTTTTTAATTTTTATAACTGAATTACAACTTAGATTTAAAAAAAAAATCACTTGTCAGATACTGATAAAGCACAACAGCATTTTAACAAATTGCAGCAGTTGCTAAAATGTGGGCTACAACTACATTTTAACCTGTTAAACCAGCACCATATATGCCAAATGCAGTTAATGCCAAATGCAAAAATCAACAAACACTAGCTATGCCATAACACAAAAGAAAAACTGCATTGGGGACATTTTTTTCCATTTTATCCAATCACAGAACTTCCTTCCTATCCATCCAATCACTTGCTCCAGAACCGATATTATGGGGCTCATTTTGAAACAGAAAAATGTCCAAAAACTGGCAAAGTGGCAGAAGAATGTTTTTCTTGCAAAAAACATCCAAATTGCTATTTACAAAACACAATTTCAAGCCTTTAATATGCAGTGTTAGGAGTGGGATTTGGGCATTCCCACAATTAGGATGTTTTTCTGTCACCACACATTGCACTAATTAGACGGGATGCAAAGAACAACTCAAAGAAACTACAGACTGCTCAAAACACAGCAGCCAGGTTCATATTTGGAAAATTGCGATTCAACAGCGCCAAACCACTACGAGAAAAACTGCACTGGCTCCCAATCAAAGAACATATTTTCAAAATCTGCATCCTGGTCCATAAGATTATCTATGGCTAGGCACCGGGTTATACGTCTGACCTTATAGACCTACCAAAAAGAAACACAATTGGATCATCACGATCATACCTAAATCTTCACCACCCCAGCTGCAAGGGACTCAAGTTTAAATCAATCCACGGATCCAGCTTCTCCTATATAAGCACGCAACTATGGAATGCATTACCAAAAGACAAAGACAACACACGACCACCTCAACTTCTGGAAATCACTAAAGACCGACCTGTTCGAGAAGGCATACCTTACTGATCCAACTTAAGTGCCTGGACTCAGCAACACAACAAAACCATAACCTGCAACAAACATATAACTCTTCTCTCGATTCTATTATGTGTCTGTAACACATACATCTCATTCTCTACCACATCACTCTGTATTTGTTTCATCACCGGAGGTGGCTTATGCCTTATGGTGCTATGTAAGCCACATTGAGCCTGCAAATAGGTGGGGAAATGTGGGGTACAAATGCAACAAACAAACAAACAAACAAACAAACAAATAAATAAATAAAGCAAAAACATCCAGGGCTAAAAGTAGGATGTTTTGGTCTGGACCTGTTTCAATCATGACTAAGTTGTAAAAAGGTTCCCAAAGTGACCAGATGACAACTGGAGAAATTAAGGCATGACTTTACTCCCCCAGTGGTCACTGACCCTCTCCCCCCCCAAAAAAGATATGAAAAACAGTACATACCAGCCTTTATAACATGTCAGATATTATGGACAGTCCTATTAGAGCAGCAAGCAGGTTCCTGGAGTAGCACACAGTGGTTAGTGAAGTGCACTGTAAAGAAGGGAACTCAAAACGACTGTTACACTTGTGGTGGAAAGTGTGAGCCCTTCAAAAACCCACCAAAACCTACTGTACCCACATACAGGTGACACCTGCAGGCATAAGGGCTACTGTAGTGGTGTACAGTTGGGTGCAGTAGGTTTTTATTTGGTCTTGGAGGGCTCCTCATACAATATAATGGTGAGATGTGTACCTGGGACTGGACTTTATGTGAAATCCACTGCAGCGCCTCCTAGGATGCCCAACTGCTCTGCGACAGGAATGTGAAAAATTACAAGAGGACCTTACGAGACTGGGAGACTGGGCGGCTAAATGGCAGATGACGTTTAATGTGAGCAAGTGCAAGGTGATGCATGTGGGAAAAAAGAACCCGAATTATAGCTATGTCATGCAAGGTTCCACGTTAGGAGTTACGGACCAAGAAAGGGATCTTGGTGTCGTCGTCGATAACACACAAACCTTCTGCTCAGTGTGCTGCTGCGGCTAGGAAAGCGAATAGAATGTTGGGTATTATTAGGAAAGATATGGAAAACAGGTGTGAGGATGTTATAATGCCGTTGTATCGCTCCATGGTGCGACCGCACCTTGAGTATTGTGTTCAATTCTGGTCGCCGCATCTCAAGAAAGATATAGTACAATTGGAAAAGGTGCAGCGAAGGGCGACAAATGATAGCGGGGATGGGACGACTTCCCTATGAAGAAAGACTAAGGAAGCTAGGGCTATTCAGCTTGGAGAAGAGACGGCTGAGGGGAGACATGATAGAGGTATATAAAATAATGAGTGGAGTGGAACAGGTGGATGTGAAGTGTCTGTTCACGCTTTCCAAAAATACTAGGACTAGGGGGCATGCGATGAAACTACAGTGTAGTAAATTTAAAACAAATCGGAGAAAAGTTTTCTTCATCCAACGTGTAATTAAGCTCTGGAATTCATTGCCGGAAAATGTGGTGAAGGCGGTTAGCTTAGCAGAGTTTAAAAAGGGGTTGGACGGTTTCCTAAAGGACAAGTCCATAAACCGCTACTAAACGGACTTGGAAAAATCCAAAATCCCAGGAATAATATGTATAGAATGTTTGTACGTTTGGGAAGCTTGCCAGGTGCCCTTGGCCTGGATTGGCCGCTGTCGTGGACAAGATGCTGGGCTCGATGGACCCTTGGTCTTTTCCCAGTATGGCATTACTTATGTACTTATGATGTTTGTGTGGCCAGTCTACTAAGAATGCTGGCACCCCATACGTCACAACTGATTGCTTTTCCCCTGGGATTTTCTTTTTCAAAAATGGTCAAAAGAAAAATGCAATGAGCACAAAATGTATAAACACATCTAGGAAATGGCCATTTTCGAAACAAAAAGGACCTTTTTTTGAACCTGAAAAAGTTTGTGTCTGCCACTTAATTTTTGGACATTTTCAGCAAAACATCCAAAGTTGGATATAGACATCATATTGAAAGTGCCCCTCCACATCACAAGAGTAGTGCACTATCTGGGGTGTAAGTCAGTAAGCAAGCAAGCAAGCAAGCAGAAGAACTTAAAAACACAACTGAGATTTTTTTTGTTAACTACTTAAAATGTAGTTTAACTACTGGGCAACTACCAACTATCTGAGTAGTTTTTGGATTAATTACTGAAAAGTAATTAACTACTGCCCATCATTGCCAAACCCCTTCCTTGAAGCAGCCAAATTGAAGACAACTTAAAATAAGGGGAGAGAACTAACCTGCTTGGAGCCCATAGTGAGAGCCATGAAGGTGTTGAAGCATTTGTCTGTCTTTGAGATTGAAGGGTCAAGTGTAAGTGGACAGGATGGAGATCAAGACACTATGACAGCCCCCACTAGTGAGATCACTGGCCTGTGCCCAACAGTTGCAGCATGTGATTGCATGTGCACAACTATAGGCACATACCAGAAGATAGCATGACCAAAAAGGAATGCCCCTCAGGTGACTGAGAAGAGGAAGATTTAAGTCCCGGCCTTATGGTACTGGTGCCCTAGTGGTGGTTCACGCACATTGTCATCTTCATCCTGTTCCTCAAAAGGCTACTCAGCTGGCTAAACCTCTAGTTTCCTCTGGAATGTCTTAGGTTGAAGTTAAGAACTCCTCCCTTCCACTTTTAGGAGACTGTTCTTTTGTTAATGGTGACATGTCAAGAAGAAATAAAACCACCTCCGTTACCTTCGAGTGCCTCTCCAAGGATGGTCCCTCTTCTGCCAACCACATAAAAGGGCCTTGGAACCATTAGTGGGGGGAGAATATATCTCTGTTGCACAAAGTTGTGTCATGTACTGAATCCCTGCTTCAAGTCTTTGGCACTCATTTGGATGAATTCTCTGAGAAGGTTTGAACACACTGGAGAAAGATCAAGACAGGAAGCTTGCTCAGGAGGGAACTTGTATTTCTAAAATAAAACCTCAGATTAGGACAATTTAATGATCCTTAGTCAGTCAGTTTGAGATTGCTGAGAAAGCATGAGTTGAGAACCAAGGTATTCTGGATGTCCCCAAGAATAACTATTGGAAGTACTTTGGGGAAAAGGAGTTCCCTGTAGATGGTATATTATGTTCCCAGACTTCAGGTTCAGGGAGGACAGGTATTATGCAGTAGTATCTGACAGGCTGGAGATTAAAAAAAAAAAAGTTTTTTCTCCTCTGAATACGATAGAATTGCTTTATTGAAGGCTTATTTTTGTAAGAAAAAACATTTGGGGGTCAAAAGGTTTTTCTGTTCCCCGATGTATCCAAGGCTACACAGGCCCAAGCCCAGAGAAAGCGTTTCCTCTAATTGAAGTTCAAAGTGTTGGCCTTGGATGTAACTTTTTTTTTTTTTTTAAGATTTCCTGTAAGGGGAACAGCTTCCCTTTGTGGATCCTATTCAGCTACAACCTTTTGTTCCAGGTAAAAGTGTAGAAATAATAAATGTAGAACCATGCCACTGTATTTAGTTTGGAAGTCGAGGTTTAATAAAGATTGGTTTGTTATCAGGGGCATTTTCGAAAGAGAAGGGCGCCCATCTTCCGACACAAATCAGGAGATGGGCGTCCTTCTCTCAGGGTCGCCCAAATCGGCATAATCAAAAACTGATTTTTGGCGTCCTCAACCGCTTTCTGTCACGGGGATGACCAAAGTTCACGGGGGCGTGTCAGCAGTGTACTGAAGGTGGGACAGGGGAAGGCTTAACAGATAGGCGTCCTCGGCTGATAATGGAAAAAAAAGAAGGACGTCCCTGATTAGCATTTGGCCGACTTTACTTGGTCCCTTTTTTTCAGGACCAAGTCTCAAAAAGGTGCCTGAACTGACCAGATGACCACCGGAGGGAATCGGGGATGACCTCCCCTTACTCCCCCAGTGGTCACCAACCCCCCCACCCTAAAAAAAAAAAATTAAAAACATTTTTTCCAGCCTCAAATGTCATACCCAGCTCCATCACAGCAGTATGCAGGTCCCTAGAGCAGTTTTTAGTGGGTGCAGTGCACTTCAGGCAGGCGGACTCAGGCCCATTCCCCCACCCCCACCTGTTACACTTGTGGTCTTAAATGTGAGCCCTCCAAAACTCACTGTACCCACATGTAGGTGCCCCTCTTCATCCCTAAGGGCTATGGTAGTGGTGTGCAGTTGTGGGGAGTGGGTTTTGGGTGGGGGGGGCTCAGCACCGAAGGTAAGGGAGTTATGTACCTGTGAGCAATTTGAGAAGTCCACTGCAGTGCCCCCTAGGTGTCCTGGCATGTCGGGACCAGTGCACTACGAATGCTGGCTCCTCCCACGACCAAATGCCTTGGATTTGGTCATTTTTGAGATGGCCGTCCTCGGTTTCCATTATTGCCGAAAACCGAGGTCGCCCATCTCAACATTTAGGTCGACCATCTCTTAGGTCAACCTAAATGTTGAGATTTGGGTGTCCCCGACCGTATTATCGAAACGAAAGATGGACGCCCATCTTGTTTCGATAATACGGGATGCCTCTTCGCAGGGACGTCCTCAGAGATGGGCGCCCCCGTTCGATTATCCCCATCCATGTGTTCTGTTATGTACGATACAATTTTCCTTTTTTTGTGTTTAATTTTTTCTTTCTTCATAATGTGTTCTATAAATAAGATCCAGATCCAATTTTCTATTTAATTCTTCCACGATCTGCATTGATATAATGATGTGATTTGTTTTTTTTCTTTTTTACTAAATTTGCTTGATGTAAATTGGTGAAATATTTCAATAAAAAGACCATTTAGAAGAGTGCCTTTTAACTGTATTGGTCTTCAGCTTAGTAACCAGCTGCTGAAGGAAGCCACATCTCTATAGCCTTATTTAGCTTTTTACATACAAAATAAAACTTATTTTGACCGTTTTTGGATCTATAAAATGCTTGTGCTACTTGTGGCTTCTTAGCATTTCTGTAAAGCTTTTGTCTGCATATATTTATTTTTAGTTTGTGGTAATTTATTCTGTACCTGGTGATGATAAATCTGGATTCAGTATGTATGACCGAGACCACGTATTCTATCAGCAAGGCGTTTCCATGTCGAGATCTACAGTAAAACAGGCCTTTTCAATTTTCCCAGTAGATGTGCAGATGTTCTAGGGCCCACTGCAATATTTATGCTGCTGTTTTATTCTAATTGCTATTAAGCTGTCTATATCATTCAAAAGAAAAACTAACCACAATTAGGCTCTTACTATTAGCATCATCAGAAAGAGATTTAAAAAGCACTTGTAAAGCAATATTTTTGTATTGTTTGTGTGTGTGTGTCCGACTTATTTGCTGTATTGATTTTTTTTTAATTGAAGGTCATTGCTTTGAGCATTCTGGTAAAAGACTAATTTATTAAATAGTAAACAATTCTGTATGCTCATAGTACACTATTTTGCATTTGTACCGTATAACCCCTTCAAAAGGAGGCAAATTCTAAAAAAGACCATAGGACCTTTTTATTAAAAGCGTGCTACACAGTTTGCATGTGAATTAGCATGCGGTAACTTGTATGGACTGTGTCCCGTATATGACAATCCGGTTTAGGTTGGGCTGGAAAGGGTTTATACAACTACATCAGTGGCTGGAACATGAGGACAGTGCTGGGCAGTCTTTTACGGTCTGTGTCCTGCAAAGACAAAATAGATAGGCTGGAGTGGGCTTCGACAGCAACTCCAGTAGTTGGAACGTAAGGATAGCGCGAGGCAGACTTCTATGGTCTATGTCCCAGAAATGCCAAAGACCATGATCAAGTATTTTATATCACATTCATTGTTGATTTAATCATGAATTGATAATGAGTGTGACAGTTAAGAGAAGAACAGAGGTTGATTTATGAATTTGACACTGTTGAACCTATGGGCCTTAATCAAGATTTTCGTCCCTTTCTTTGATTTCTGCTGTTTTAGTTTAGCGTTATTCCTTTTAATTTTATTCTCCAAATTATCTCCTTCTGCTTTCTTCCACTTTTTTGATACAAGACTGTTTGTACTGACTCATTCCATACAAAGTTTATATTCAATTAGTTTATGCAATTCATTGTTATGCATTCATGTAATTCACATTTGTTTTGTTAATCTTAGGGCAATGGATCGGTATAATACCAACAAACCTACTACCTTCTTCCATTTTTCAACAATACAATTATTGATTCTCACCATCCAATAAGTTAATGCAGGTAATAAATTAAGTATAAACAGGAAATCCAATATGTTAGCGTTTAACTTTCAAAAAGGAGACTATGATAAAATGACAACGGTGACAAAAAAACAAAACAAAAAACAAAAAAAAACTTAGGGGACCAGCTGCGAGTGGTCAAAAGTTTACATTAGGCGTGGATGCTGTTTAAAAATACCATCCTGGAAGCCCAGGACAAATATATTCTGTGTATTAAAAAAGGAGGGAGGAAGACCAAACGACAGCAGACATGGTTAAAAAGTGAGATGAAGGAAGCTATTAGAACTAAAAGAAAATCCTTCAGAAAATGGAGGAAGGAATCGACTGAAATTAACAAGAAGCAGCATAAGGAATGTCAAGTCAAATGCAAAGTACTGATAAGGAAGGCAAAGAGGAACTTTGCTAAAAAAAAAAAAAAAAAAAAAAAAAAAAAAGATTGTGTTGGAGGCAAAAACATAGAAATTTTTTTTTAGATATATTAAAAGCAAGAAGCCAGCACAAGAATCAGTTGGAGCGCTAGATGACTGAGGGGTAAAAGGGGCAATCAGGGAAGACAAAGCTGTAGCAGACAAATTAAATGAATTCTTTGCTTCGGTCTTCACCGAGGAAGATTTGGGAGATATACCACTGCCAGAAATGGTATTCAAAGCTGACGAGTCAGAGAAACAATGAAATCTCTATAAACCCAGAGGATGTAATGGGGCAATTTGACAAACTAAAGAGCAGCAAATCTCCTCATCCCAGAGTACTGATAGAATTGAAAAATAAACTGGCAGTACTATTGTTAGTAATATGTAATTTATCTTTAAAATCGAGTGTGGTACCGGAAGATTGGAGGGTAACCCATGTAACACCGTTATTTAAAAAAAAAAAAAAAATGTTCCAGAGGGGATCTGAGAAATTATAGACCGGTAAGCCTGACATCAGTGCTGGGGAAAATGGTAGAGACTATTGTAAACAACAAAATTACAGAGCATATTCAAAAGCATGGATTAATGAGAAAGCCAACATGGATTTAGTGAAGGGAAATCTTGACTCACCAATCTATTACATTTCTTTGAAAGGGTGAAGAAACATGTGGATAAAGGCAAGCCAGCTGAAATTGTGTATCTGGATTTTCAAAAGGCGTTTGACCAAGTACCTCATGAAAGACTCCAGAAGAAAATAGAGAGTCATGGGATAGAAGGTTGTGTCCTATTGTGGATTAAAAACTGGTTAAAGGATAGAAAACAGAGTAGGGTTAAATGGTCAGTATTCTTAATGGAAAAGGGTAGATAGTGGGGTTCCCCAGGGGTCTGTGCTGGGACCGCTGCTTTTTAACATATTTATAAAAGATCTAGAGATGGGAGTAACTAGTGATGTAATTAAATATGCTGATGACACAAAGTTATTCAAAGTTGTTAAATCACGAGAGGATTGTGAAAAATTACAAGAGGACCTTACGAGACTGGGCGTCTAAATGGCAGATGATGTTTAATGTGAGCAAGTACAAAGTAATGAATGCGAGAAAGAGGAACTCTAACTATAGCTATGTAACACAAGGTTCCACGTTAGGCGTCACCGACCACAAAAGGGATCTCGGTGTCGTTGTTGATGATACGTTGAAGCCCTCTGCTCAGTGTGCTGTGGCAGGTAAGAAGGCAAATAGAATGTTAGGTGTTATTAGGAAAGGAATGGAAAACAAAAGCGAGGATGTTATAATGCCTTTGTATCGGTCCATGGTGTGACCAAACCTTGCATATTGTGTTCAATTCTGGTCACCGCATCTCAAAAAAGATATAGTGGAATTAGAAAAGGCACAAAGAAGGGCGATGAAAATTATAAAGGGGATGGGACGACTTCCCTATGAGGGAAGGTTGAAGCGTCTAGGGCTCTTCAGCTTGGAGAAAAGATGGCTGAGGGGAGATATGACAGAGGTCTATAAAATAATGAGTGAAGTGGAATGGGTAGACATGAATCATTTGTTTACTCTTTCCAAAAATACTAGGACTAGGGGGCATGCGATGAAACTGCAATGTAGTAAATTGAAAACGAATCTGAGAAAATGTTTCTTCACTCAACATGTAATTAAATTCTTGAATTAGTTGGCAGAGAATCGGTAAAGGCAGTTAGCTTAGCAGGGTTTAAAAAAGGTCTGGGTGGCTTCCTAAAGGAAAAGTCCATAGACCATTATTAAATTGACTTGGGGAAAATCCACTGCTATTTCTAGGATAAGCAGCATAAAATGTATTGAACTTTTCGGGAACCTGCCAGGTATTTGTGACCTGGATTGGCCACTGTTGGAAACAGGATCTGGGTTTAATTCTTATGTACTTATGCTGGGGAAAGCCTTTTGGTTTTAATATAATTGTACTTGTTATCAGTTCTCGATTTATGGCTGCACATGTTGAATCTACTTAACGCTTTTTTAAAATCCACATCATCTGTAATGAGCACGTGCATGCTGAACTGCACTGTTGATGGCCCTTTTTAAAGAACATAGTAAATGACAGCAGATAAAGACCTGTACGGCCCCATTCAGTCTGCCCAACAAGATAAACTCATCTTACATGGTATGTGATACTTTATGTATACCTGAGTTTGAAATTAGCAATGAGCATGCACACGTTTTCCCGCTTTGTAGAAAGATGTTAAAATAGCAGTAGTTAGTGCCGCTGAGCATTAATGTAAAGAGCATTGTGTGGACCAGCTCTTCACTCCATTTTGTAAGTACTTAAAAAAAAAAAAAAATATATGCAGAAATTTTAAGGCTATCAGTGAGTTTTCCCACTTTGCAAAAAGACATTCAAACAGCAGCAGGCAGTACCACACAATTTTAATGTAAATAGTATTGTGTAGACCAGTTCTATTTTCCCAGTACTTTTTAAATATATTCAGGTATTTCAAAACCATCAGGTGAGTTAGCATCAGTGATGGCTCTGTAACATTCTAGCCAGATCAGGTTAGGATCTTTTGACTTTTTAGTTTATTATTATTAATCATTATTACATCAAACTACACAAGTAAATCACTTGTAAAAGAAAAATTCAGCTGTTTACATTTAAATTTTAAGGAAAATAATCAAAACAGGAATTAACACTTTCCCATAGCTTCATACAAGTCCATAAATGGAGTCCATTATTCCTATTTACTGGAGAGAAAAAAAGAAGGCAATAAACTATTTCAAATTAAATTGAGATAAAGACATGTTCCAGTTCAATTATCTTTAAATAGGTACTCTTTTAGCTGTTATAAAAAGAAGACAGTTGAGCAGGGTCAAAATACACATATTTCACTGATTGGTAGGAAATCAAACATTTACACGGATATTTTAGGTAGAATGATGCTCCTATTTAAAGTACCTCCTGCTTCATTTGCAAAAACTTCTGTCTTCGTTTTTGCGTTTCCCTCGCAAGGTCAGGAAAAACCCGCGTTTGTAAACCTCGAAAGGCTTTTTCTTTTTTCTGGAAGAACTTCTTTAAAATCCAGACCTTGTCTGAGGGCAACACTACTGTAGCCAGTAAAGTGGTTGCCATTATTTGCTCTGTATCCGACATTTCAAGTAGTGCTGAGACATCCAGTGTTTGATTACCTTGAATGTTTTGTTTCTGTTGATTTTCCTCTCCTCTCACAGGGATATAAAAAACCTGTGAAAAGGGGGGTATGTCACTATCTCCTCTCTCTACTTCTTTAAAGTAATTCTTCAGCATTTCTCTTGGGGAAATTAAAGGTTGTCGAGGAAAATTAATAAAATGCAGATTATTACTTCTTGAACTATTTTCCAACATTTCTGATTTTCTCCTAAGTGTAGTCACGTCTTTCAACATAATCATTTGCAATATCTGCATCTGTGAGAAATCTCTCTCCTGTTTACCAAGTTCTACTCTCACTGATTTCAGCTCATTCTCCATTTCTTTTACTTTCCCATCTAATATCACAACTTCTTCACTCAGTTTTTTCATCTGGGGGCATAAAGCTTTCCCCAGTTCAGCAATCAGCAACGACAAATTATCTAATGTCACTTCTACTGGTTTCTGAAAAAGTTTTGCAAATGAAGTATCCTCTTTTTCTCCTTGTAGTATGCGTTTCTCACCTTCAGCTGTCCCTGGTTTTTTCTCCTGAGATTTTTCTGCCGTGTCTGCAGACAAAATGGGGGTTAACTAACCTCCCAATTCCTCCGATATAGCCAAGACGCTGCCAACGGAGAGCTGCTTCCCACAGGCTGAGGAGGAGGAGTCCTTCCATCAGGGCTTAATGAAACTTCCAGTCCAAGGTTCTGCTCATGGTCTCCAGGCCTGAGCTGAGCCTGCGGACCGCTCACCGACGATATCGAATTCTGAACTTTCTGCAGATACGAGTCCATCGAGCCAGAGGAGATAAGGGAAAATTAGGTTCTTACCGTGATAATTTTCTTTCCTTTAGTCATTTCAGATGCAGCCATTACAGATGGGTTGTGTCCATCAACCAGCAGAGGGAGATAGAGAGCACACTTTTTTCAGTGCCTCATACCAGCTTGCTCCACTGCCTCTCTTCAGTATTTGAAGCTTCCAAAGCAGTATGGCAAACCACAATGGGAATAACATGAGCTTTCCCCACAGCCAACGATGGCCCTACAACAAAGGGCATTAACTCAGAATGGAGGGAATGAAACATCCTCCCGGAGGGAATAAACTCATCCTCCAAAACATGAAACTGGAGGGAATTAAGTCATCCTCCTTTAATTGAACAAGAATCCTGAAGACTGTTTTCCGACTTTCTCCCAAGGACGGAATCTCCAGGAAACATGAGCAGAACCTGAAATAGATTTACAGCAGATAGCATTCAGAAAGGGAGGGATCATGGCTGCATCTGCTATGACTAAAGGAAAGAAAATTATCACGGTAAGAACCTAATTTTCCCTTCCTTGTCATCAAGCAGATGCAGCCATTACAGATGGGATGTATCAAAGCAATCCCTAGATAGGGTGGAAACAAGCCACACCACGTGCCAGCACTTGCGCTCCAAAATGTGCGTCCCTCCTGGCAGCCACATCCAGCCAGTAATGTCGGGTAAAAGGGAGCTTAGAAGCCCATGTTGCTGCACTACAAATCTCTTGGAGAGTGCTCCAGTTTCAGCCCAAGAAGAGGAAATTCCTCTAGTGGAATGCGCCTTAAAGGCATCAGGCGGAGGCCGACCGGCAAGCAAATAAGCTGAAAAGATAGATTCTTTAAGCCAGCGGGCAATAGTGGCTTTAGACGCTGGAGACCCTCTGCGAGGACCTGATAGCAAAACAAACAGATGATCAGAGGTCCTGAAAGAGTTAGTAACTCGCAGATACTGCAGCAGAGTCCTGCGCAAGTCCAACAGGTGCAATTGCCCAAAAGATTCTTGAAACTCCTCCTTGACAAAGGAGGGCAAGAAAATAGGTTGGTTTAAGTGAAACGCTGAAACCACCTCAGGCAAGAAGGAAGGCACGGTCCGAACTGTGACCCCGGACTCTGAAAACTGCAGAAAAGGGTCTCTACAGGACAGCGCCTGGAGCTCTGACACCTGTCTCACCAAAGTAATGGCCACTAAAAAGATGGCCTTCAGTGTCAAATCTCTCTCTAAAGCACGCCGAAGCGGTTCAAAGGGAGCACCCTGAAGGGCCTTCAGCACTAGCCCCAGGTTCCAAACTGGACAAGGTGCACGCACGGGAGGAGGAAGCCGAAGCACCCCTCTAAGAAACCGTGCCACATCCGGATGAGCAGCTAAAGACACGCCTTCAACCTTGCCACGCAGGGAAGCCAACGCTGCCACTTGCACCCGCAGGGTATTATAGGTCAAGCCTTTTTGTACACCATCCTGCAAAAAGTCCAGAATCGGCGAGACAGGTGCCCGCAGGGGTGTGATTTCTTTGGAAGCACACCAGACTTCAAACTGGCGCCAAATCCTGGCATAACTGGCAGGAAGTGGAACGCTTGCGGGCTTGCAGGAGAGTGGTAATTACTTTATTGGACTAGCCTCTGCCTCTCAATTGCGCCCTCTCAATCGCCAGGCCATAAGACCAAATCGGCCGGCGTCCTCCATGGTCACTGGACCCTGTGACAACAGGCTGGGATCCAGAGGTAACTGAAGGGGATCCTCTACGAGCATCTGTCGGAGGTCCGCATACCAAGGCCTCCTTCTAACACACATACACAATGTTGTACAACTCACTATTTAGTATTATTCTAATGTGTCCATTTCAAATTGAAATATCACATTTGTCATTTTTCTGCAAATGTCTTAAAGACCGTGCAGATCAATAAATAATTCCAGATGTTATTCTCCTATCATATTGAGAGAGAAATAACACTACAATGAACACAATGAACAGAAACATGTTTTTTTTTTAAAGAACTAAGCTAATTCAGTAAATCTTGACCTTCTCAAAGGACATCTGGTACAAACAATAGACCGCCAGCACAAAGTTTATTTAAGGCTTAGTTTCCTGGAATACACAGCCAATGGGAGAGCTCCATTAAGGCTGCACAAACATGCTGCAGTTAATAAACGTAGCAAAGTATATTCAATGCAAGGAGCGTTAATAGACTATGCTAACAATAAACTCTGCAGTATTACAATTTATTTACATTTGAAAATCTAGGAAAGATTATACGGCTGATAGGTTCTGTTCCATTCAAGCATACATCATGTTTCAATATTTCTTCTTTTGAATGGTAATATACCGTGAAATTACCACATGTATTAGTGATACTGTACAGAAAAGGAGTGATACTTTGTGTAGTTATAAACTTTGCAAATTATATAGCTGATTAACAAAAGATACATTACTGTAAATTTTTACCACTAAGTAGTTGAGTGTTTTATGCTGTATCAACTACTTGCTGTTTAAAAAAAAAAAAAAAAAAAAAAAGCCAGCCTGGTCTTCCTGACTAATAAGTATTTAGAGTAGGGAAACATTTGCCACAAATGCATAGAAAAGTTGAGAAACTCATTGCCACAGATGTGGAGAAAAATCATTTAGCTGTGCTCAACAGGGGATTGAACAAGAAAGTGGCAATATATTACATAGCTTGTGTTTGATCTAGTAAGCTGTGAAATCCTTAAAACCATGATAGGCCAGGCCTATGTCACAGGATATGGCCAGACCTACCTTTGGTTTTTCCCAGTTTGACAACTCTCAAGGTCTTGTTTTAACATTAATTGTATAAAATTAGCTCCCTTGTAAAATTAGGAGTGTTACAGTGCAGAGCATTCATAATATTATTCAATCTATTTCATTTTGGGCTAGATTTTCAAATGTATTAGCCATCTACCAGCAATCCAGGAAACGTGCAGGCATTTCAACCTGCACAACTAACTAGTTTCAGATAGGATGACAAGCAGAAAATTTATTTTCTGCTGATTCCCTGCTATACTGTTATTATGCATTGGTCCAGTTTGCTAGAATACACAGCAGTAGCTGGATGGCCACCCATCAAGACATGACAAACTAAGGGCCTTGTTCACTAAGCCGCGCTGTAGGAATGCTAACCCATATATTCTTATGGGTGTCTCTAGCATTAGCACACGCTAAAAACATTAGCACACCTTAGTAAACAGGGCCCTAAGAGGCACTATTTTTTTTCTTTGACTCTGACTCCTACTATATATAGCAAATCTAGGAGATATTTAAGTTACAGAAAGTATATTTCTTTATGTTCAAAATTAGGACTAAGACCATAAAATATTTATTTGATCTTTGAACAAAGAATCTGAACAAATAAAATGCTGATAAATATATGCAATACACTGTTCTAAGTTTTTATTTTGAAGCTGGAGTCACAGTCTGTATATTTCTACTGACCAACTCTACCCAAAATTGCTTCCAACTCTGACTTCATAGCCCTGAAATTGAGCCTCACTAACCTTCAAAACATACTCGCTAGCTCTCCTTAATCAAGGTACAAGTTAAATTCACTCTTCAAGTTGTTAAACCTACCACTGGAACCTTTAAGTTGTATTAGAAGCATAAAAGTAATGTAGAGAAATCTCTGATTTAGGGGCCTTTTTACAAAGGTGTGAGAGGGCTAACGCATGGGGAGCACACGCCCAATCGGCACTACCACCGGGGTTGCATGTGTGTCAGTGGTAATTCAGAGTTCAGCACGTGCACGGAAGAAAATAATTTTCTATCACGGGGGTGTTCCTGGCGGTAACCAGCAGCATGCCCACATTAGCACATGCTGCATGGTTACCATGTTGGTAGCACATGAGACCTTACCACTAGGTCAATGGGTGTCGGTAAGGGCTCAGGCCGTAAATAGGTGTGTGCTAGTTTTAATATTAAAGCAGGCCCAATAAAAAATAGCCTTTTTCCCAGCTGTGGTAAAAGGGCCCTATACAAGCCTAAAAGACACGCACACACTACCATGGGCCACATTTTACCGCAGCTTTGTAAAAGGACCCCAAAGTTAATATTTCCTATGTCCTCTACTCCCCCTTATTACCCAATGGGCAATCTAAAAGATGGTGTCCTTTTGACATCAGTCTTCACATCTGAAGTGCTTACAAGTGCACAATTATTTGAAAACATCTCAGAATGTTTATACAAAAATGTTTTGTATGCTCTCTGACAAGGGTTCTCAAACCTGAACTGTGACCACACAGCCAGCTGGATTTTTAGTATATCCACCATGAATATGCATGTAGACCTCCCCATATGCAAATATAGTTTGTACATATTCGTAGTGGATATCTGGAAATCCTGACTAGCTATGGGGTCAATAGGATAAACTTGAGAATCCACTCACTACAAATCAATGGAACTATAAAGGGAGTCTTTTAATAAAGCTTAGCTCGAGTTATCTGCAGCTGGGCCCATAGGAACAACATGGACCCTGCTGCAGATAACTCGAGCTAAGCTTCAGTAAAAGACCCCCCCAAAGAAAACTGGGAGGAATTCAGAGGTGACTGGAGGAAAAGACAGGCAGAGGCAAATGTCTCATGTTGCTGGAGGAAGAGTATCTTCCTCTCTTAGAGAAATCTCAGGAATACAGAATACCTTATTTATTAGGCGGCTTTGGCGTGAACGGATTTGTAAAAAAGCTGTTCTGTGAAAGTACTGCATATGAAAAAAGCTAGAAAAAAATGTAGTGCATTGGTATATTAAAAAAAAAACAAAACAGAAAAAAATGGATTTTTTTTTTACACCATGCCACCATATGGAAATATTATAAAGTAAAATATGCTATTCTAGTTACAATGCCAGCATCAATTTGGCACCTTCAATAGTTTAATTTTATGTGAAAATGATACCATCTGATATTACTACCAGCCTCAGCCTCTTTCTCTCTCATACTCTAAGCAAAACTTAACTGGAGAAGTGTCTCACTTTCAAGGGATGTGATGAAGGGGAGATGAATAAGAAAGGGCAGCAGACCATATTTTATTACCATGGCCACAATAGGAATAGCTGCATAGTTCACTAGGTCCTATTCTAAGCCATCTTGACCTCAAAGTGCAAACAAAAACCAGCCCTATTTCTCCTTACCCAACTTCTTACCATTGCTTCTTGGTAAGAAATATTTTAAGTCCAGCAATTAGCACTTTAATCCCTAAGCAAAAGACACTTAGTGGAGATAGAAATTCAGTTGACCTGTTTTCTCTTGCCTACTATAAGTTTGTATAGCACTTCCAAATATAGGCAATGCTTTTGCACACACAAATGGCACGTTTCTGCTTCTCAAAGTTTATAATCTATTAAAGACAGACAAGAAAAGAAATAAACACTATTTTTTGAGGGGGTGGGGGTCCTTACAGTCAAAGGTAGGTGCACTGTACAAATTTATTCTACTTTCATTAGTTACCACTGATTTTTTTTTTTTTAATCCCACAGTCATATAAGCACGTCTCCAAGTCTTGGGAATGCAAATCTGCAGAGTGTTAAACATTGTACTACCATCATTGTTCAGCAATGTAATACGACCGATCCAGCTTTTCACTAGCCTTTGCTACCTATCCAGCTCCAGCACTGTACACTTTAACAGAGGGATGGTTCAGCTGGGAAAACCAGTCCACCTGGTCCAAATCCTCACCCCCCCCAAGTAACATAACCCATAATTTACCATATGAACATAAGAATAGCCATACTGGGCCAGACCAATGGACCATCTAGCCCAGTATCCTTCTTTCCAACAGTGGCCAATTCAGGTCACAAGTACCTGGCAGAAACCCACTAGTAGTAACATTCCATGCTATTAATCCTGGGGCAAGCAGTGACTTCCCCATGTCTGCCTCAATAATAGGCTATGGCCTTTTCCTCCAGAAACTTGTCCAAACCTTCCAGAGCAATTATTCTGAGTGAAAAAAATATTTCCTTCTTAAAGGGGATAGAATTTATTATCTCCGAGGGATGGCTCCTTAACATTACTGTTTTGTCCACATTCATTTTGAGCCCAGTCACTCTTGCTGGCAAGGGCTAGGGAAGAGGGCGGTCTGAGATATCCAAAAATAACTAGATATTATGAAGCAGGCTACACTATAACTGGCCCCTGGTTAAGGATGAAAAAGAATTTAATAGCACCTTCATCTGTGAAATAAATGTTGGCCGGAGGGGTGGGGTGGAGCACATTTTCTTGAATTCCCTAATAAGAGTGTGGAAAAGTCTACAAAAGGAAGGGATGGGACTGGGATTAATGGATTAACAAAAACAATTTTCTCTCATTTGCATCAAAGGGATTTGAAGGGGGCAGATAAGGGGATTTCTTTACTGACCTTTTACAGAATAGAAGTAGTGATGTCGCTCACTCAATTACAGGTGTTATGGGGGGTATGGGTAGCTTTTCCCCAGTATTTCTAGTTGTGACTTTTTTTTGCTGAAGGCTGCAGTTTGAAGGGGTATTGAATTACAAATGCATGAAATAGAAGGACTAATTTGCTTAGGCAAGAGGGATAAGGGTTTGCTCTCAAAAATGTATCGGGAATTGGGTATCTAAAGGTAGGGCTGAACCTCCACATGTGAAGGCCTGGAATAACTGGCTATTTGATAGCTATTTAGAGAAAGTCGATTGGAAAGTGATATATGAATACAGATGTCACTGCTCAGTTGCAGTGTCTTATAGGCAAGGTTCAATACAAGATTATTCACTGGGCCTAAACTACCCTGGTGACATTGGCTGGTAGTCAAGGGGGACAGAGTGATTGCTGGAGGCGCTTAAAAAAATGAAGATTCTTCTTTCACCTATGGTGGGAAAGTGGGATAGTCTGTGGGTTCTGTAAGAAGGTGTTGTACTACACTACACTGCAGTGGTGGGGAGTTGCAAGTTGACCCACTGCATTTTCTACTGGTGGGTTTCTTAATGGGAGGGACAAGGATTACTGGTTTTGGTGGGGTTAATGCTCCTGGCTGTGAGAGTGGTAGCTCATAACTGGAAGTGTGCAGAAGGCCCTTGGTAGAGAGAGTGGCTGGAGAAGGCGAGGGAGATGATGCGTTATGACAAACTCACTGTGCTTGTAAAACATAAGACCACCCAATTTGAAGAGGTCTGGGCCCCTGACACTATGTTTGATTTGCTATTTAACTAGCAATGTGAATTCGTGGTTGAGTTTTCCCTTAAATGATTTTATTGTAATCTACCCTAAATCTTACGGCAAGTGTGCAGAAAATACGTTTCCATTTGTATTGTATGTTTAATTGTACCCATCTTTTTGATGGATACTACTTGCTGAATTAACCCGGCTATTCATGGAGTAGAAACTTGAGAGTGTATGGGGGAAGAGTCTTATTTTGTGGGTTGCGAGTTGTGAGGGGAAATATACAAAGGAGGGGGTGGAAAGGGGTCATGGGAGGGACAATATATTGTTTTACAGATCAAGTTTGTTCAACAATGGCTTTGGACCAGTTCAGGTATGATTCAATATCTGTTGGTGTTCATTGCCTGAAATAAAAGTTTATTTTCTGCATAATGGTGCATCCCCTCTTTGGTTCTAGAGGTTCATACAGTGTTACATGGTAGCTAGGACACAGCTACAAACCTACAGGATTTTGAAAGAAATTTTCTAGTCCAATAGTAGTACAGCTCATAGGTTTTAGTTCTCATTTTCCTGTCAGTAAAGCAATTACCCTATTTTGGAGATTGCTATGCACGTTTTTGTTAGCAGCAGCAGCTACTACAGAACAGACTGATATCTCAGATAAGAAAGAGCTCTACAGAATGTATTAGTAAGGCACAATATGTTAAGTTTATCGTACTCATTCTATTCTTGAGTGTTGCAGCTAAGTAAAGTGGTTACAAACTCTGAAAATCCCATTGCACGGAAAAGAAGTTTAAGATTGTAAATCACTGATCAAGGTAATCAGAAAAATTAATCCCCCGTTTCTTCTTTTGTGTGTGTGTTTCCTACTTATTTGGTGTCCATAGTTCCTAGCCACCTTCAGCAAGGCTGGCTACACAGTCAAGTAGTTCTCTTGCACCATGGAACTTGATATCAATATTCAATCCAGTTTACACTGATTGCGCGCGCACACACACACACTGTATTTTTGTTCAGGATGTCAGCTCCACTGTATATGAAGCTTAAAAACATAAAACACTCGTACTGACATATGATTACCAAGGAATACAGCAGATACACCCTGTTCTGAAATGACATCAGGCCTAGAAATCACCCATTAAGATCCCCTAACAGTTTCTCTTGCTTGCCATATGTTTAGTAGAACATCCTCTTCTTCCTCCAAGTGTTTAAAAAACACCATCCAGGGACTTTCACTGTTGTGTGTATAATAAAAGTACAGTACTTGAGTACACATAATGGAAAAACAGAAGGGTACTGTAGCACGGCAAACTTATTTATAAGTGCAGCTAACCGGATGATCATCATCTATGTCATCTTTCCATATTATACAAAAATTAAGAAATGGCAACACCATGCAACCTCCTACTCAACTTACAAAGGCTTGATATAGTGCCAATTACATATTCAGTGCTGCTAAGCAGCTAACAAAGAAGATACATTCCACACAATAAAAGAAAGGAGAGATGGAGTTAGAGAAAAAAAAAAAAAAAAAAAAGACTACCAGCAAGGTGGAGAAAAAAAAAAGCAGATATAGAATACTAGCATAACCAATCATTGTACCTCCCATTTACACATCTACAGTTACACCAGTCATAGACCTGGCTTAACTGTACATAAGTACATAAGGATTGCCATACTGGGACAGACTGAAGGTCCATCGAGCCCAACATCCTGTTTCCAACTGTGGCCAATCCAAGTCACAAGTACCTGGCAAACTCCCAAAACAGTACAATACATTTTATGCTGCTTATCCTAGGGGTTTTAAGAGCACCAACTTGTTCAAGCTAAGTGCTGCATAAAATTAGATGATAGCATATTGATAAACAGAAATATATTTTCATATATAAGATTAGCAAAGGGTGGTGGAGGTTAAGTCAATGATTAGACAATACACACAGATAATACACCCAGTCATTGGGTGAAAAATCAAATAATCTTTATCGTGTGTTATATATGAGACTACTCCACTCTCAATAAGCTGAAGAAGCAATACACTTGTATTCATGTGTGTTTAAATATTTTGTTATATCCTAGAAATAAGCAGTGGATTTTCCCCAAGTACTATTTAATAATGGCTTATGGACTTTTCTTTTAGGAAGCTATCCAAACCTTTGTCAAACCCCGCTAAGCTAACTGCTTTTCCCATATTCTCTTGCAACGAATTTCAGAGTTTAATTACATGTTGAGTGAAGAAATATTTTCTCCGATTAGTTTTAAATTTACTACTTTGTAACTTCGTTGCATGCCCCCTAGTCCTAGTATTTTTGGAAAGAGTAAACAATCCATTCCACTCAATATTTTATAGACCTCTATCACATCTCCTCTCAGCCGTCTCTTCTCCATGCCGAACAGCCCTAGCCACTTTAGTCTTTCCTCATAGGGAAGCCGTCCCATCCTCTATCATTTTTGTTGCCTTTCCTGTACCTTTTCTACTTCCACCACATCTTTTTGAGATGCAGTGACCAAAACTGCACACAATATTCAAGGTGTGGTCGCACCATGGGGCGAAACAAAGGCATTATAACGTCCTCATTTTTGTTTTCATTCCTTTCCTAATAATACCTAACATTCTATTTGCTACCTTAGCTGCCACTGCACACTGAGCAGAGGGTTTCAACGTATCATCAGTGATAATACCTAGATCTCTTTCCTGGTTGGTGACTCCTAATGTGGAACCTTGTATTACGTAGGTATAGTTCAGGTTCCTTTTTCACACATGCACCACTTTGCACTTGCTCACATCAATCGTATTGTAGGCCCAGTCTTCCAGTCTCGTAAGGTCCTCTTGTAATTTTTCACAATAATCTCACAATTTAACAACTTTGAATAACTTTGTGTTGGCAGCAAATGTAATTACCTAACTAGTTATTCCCATCTAGAGATCATTTATAAGTATGTTAAAAAGCAATGTTCCCAGCACAGACCCCAGGTAACCCCACTATCTACCCTTCTCTATCGAGAATACTGACCATTTAATTCTACTATGTTTTCTATCTTTTAACCAGCTTTTAATCCATAATAGACCACCTCCTATCCCATGACTCTCCAATTTCTTCTGGAGTCTTTAATGAGGTGCTTGTCAAGTGTGTTTTGAAAATCCAGATACACAATCGAATGGCTCACCTTTATCCACATGTTTGTTCATCCTTGCTAAGAAACAGTCAACTGGTGAGGCAAGATTTCCCTTCACTAAATCCATGTTGGCTTTGTCTCATTAATCCATGCTTTTGAATATGCTCTGTAATTTTGTTCTTTATAATAGTCTCTATCATTTTGCCCAGCACTGACATCAGACAACGCTTATAATTTCCTGGATCACCTCTGGAACCTTAAAAAAAAAAAATCAGCGTTACATTGGCCACCCTCCAATCTTCCGGTACCATGCTTGATTTTAAAGATAAATTACTATTACTAACAGTTCTGTAAGTTCATTTTCCAGTTCTATCAGTACTCTGGAATGAATACCATCCAGTCCAGGCGTTTGCTAACTCTTCAATTTGTCAAATTGAACCATATCTTCCAGGTTTATAGAGATTTCATTCAGTTTCTATGACTAGTCATTTGAATATCTTTTCTGGCACCGGTATCTCTACCAAATCTTTCTTGGTGAAGACTGAAGCAAAGAAGTCATTTAGTCTCTCCACTATGGCTTTGTCTTCCCTGAGTGCTCCTTTTACCCCTCGGTCATCTAGCGGTCCAACTGATTCTTTTGCCAGCTTCTTGCTTTTAATATACCTCAAAGAATTTTTACTACGTGTTTTTGCCTCCAACGCAATCTTTTTTCAAAGTCCCTCTTTGTCTTCCTTATCAGTGCTTTGCATTTGACTTGCCATTCATTAAGCTGTTTATTAATTCCAGTCGGATACTTCTTCCAGTTTCTGAAGGATTTTCTTTTAGCTCTAATAATTTCCTTCACCTCATTTTTTAACCATGCCAGTTCTCGTTTGGTCTTCCTTCCTCCTTTTTTAATACATGGATTATATTTGTCCTGGGCTTTCAGGATGGTATTTTTGAACAGTATCCATGCCTGATGTAAATTTTTGACCTTCGCAGCCGCTCCTCTGAGCTTTTTTTTCACCTTTGTTCTCATTTTATCATAGTCTCCTTTTGAAAGTTAAATGCTAACGTATTGGATTTCCTGTGTGTATTTCCTCCAAAGCAGATATCAAACCTGATCATATTATGATCACTGTTACCAAGCAGCCCCATCACCATTATCTCCTGCACCAGATCATGTGCTCCACTAAGGACTAGGTCTAGAATTTTTCCTCCTCTTGTTGGCTCCTGTACCAGCTGCTCCATAAAGCAGCCCTTGATTTTGTTGAGCAATTTTACCTCCCTAGCGTGCCCTGATGTTATATTTACCCAGTCAGTATTGGGGTAATTCAAATCACCCATTATTACTGTGTTCCCCAGTTTATTAAAATCCCTAATTTCTGATAACATTTCTGCATCCATCTATTCATCCTGGCCAGGTGGGCAGTAAGTAGTACAATCCTATCACTATCATTTTCCCCTTTACACATGGAATGTCAATCCATAGGGATTCCAAGATGTGTTTTGTGTCCTGCAGAATTTTCAATCTATTTGAATGCTATTACAATGCTACCCCTCCACCAATTTGATCCACCCTATCACTACGATATACAGTGGGGGAAATAAGTATTTGATCCCTTGCTGATTTTGTAAGTTTGCCCACTGACAAAGACATGAGCAGCCCATAATTGAAGGGTAGGTTATTGGTAACAGTGAGAGATAGCACATCACAAATTAAATCCGGAAAATCACATTGTGGAAAGTATATGAATTTATTTGCATTCTGCAGAGGGAAATAAGTATTTGATCCCCCACCAACCAGTAAGAGATCTGGCCCCTACAGACCAGGTAGATGCTCCAAATCAACTCGTTACCTGCATGACAGACAGCTGTCGGCAATGGTCACCTGTATGAAAGACACCTGTCCACAGACTCAGTGAATCAGTCAGACTCTAACCTCTACAAAATGGCCAAGAGCAAGGAGCTGTCTAAGGATGTCAGGGACAAGATCATACACCTGCACAAGGCTGGAATGGGCTACAAAACCATCAGTAAGACGCTGGGCGAGAAGGAGACAACTGTTGGTGCCATAGTAAGAAAATGGAAGAAGTACAAAATGACTGTCAATCGACAAAGATCTGGGGCTCCACGCAAAATCTCACCTCGAGGGGTATCCTTGATCATGAGGAAGGTTAGAAATCAGCCTACAACTACAAGGGGGGAACTTGTCAATGATCTCAAGGCAGCTGGGACCACTGTCACCACGAAAACCATTGGTAACACATTACGACATAATGGATTGCAATCCTGCAGTGCCCGCAAGGTCCCCCTGCTCCGGAAGGCACATGTGACGGCCCGTCTGAAGTTTGCCAGTGAACACCTGGATGATGCCGAGAGTGATTGGGAGAAGGTGCTGTGGTCAGATGAGACAAAAATTGAGCTCTTTGGCATGAACTCAACTCGCCGTGTTTGGAGGAAGAGAAATGCTGCCTATGACCCAAAGAACACCGTCCCCACTGTCAAGCATGGAGGTGGAAATGTTATGTTTTGGGGGTGTTTCTCTGCTAAGGGCACAGGACTACTTCACCGCATCAATGGGAGAATGGATGGGGCCATATACCGTACAATTCTGAGTGACAACCTCCTTCCCTCCGCCAGGGCCTTAAAAATGGGTCGTGGCTGGGTCTTCCAGCACGACAATGACCCAAAACATACAGCCAAGGCAACAAAGGAGTGGCTCAGGAAGAAGCACATTAGGGTCATGGAGTGGCCTAGCCAGTCACCAGACCTTAATCCCATTGAAAACTTATGGAGGGAGCTGAAGCTGCGAGTTGCCAAGCGACAGCCCAGAACTCTTAATGATTTAGAGATGATCTGCAAAGAGGAGTGGACCAAAATTCCTCCTGACATGTGTGCAAACCTCATCATCAACTACAGAAGACGTCTGACCGCTGTGCTTGCCAACAAGGGTTTTGCCACCAAGTATTAGGTCTTGTTTGCCAGAGGGATTAAATACTTATTTCCCTCTGCAGAATGCAAATAAATTCATATACTTTCCACAATGTGATTTTCCGGATTTAATTTGTGATGTGCTATCTCTCACTGTTACCAATAACCTACCCTTCAATTATGGGCTGCTCATGTCTTTGTCAGTGGGCAAACTTACAAAATCAGCAAGGGATCAAATACTTATTTCCCCCACTGTAATTTGTACCCTGGTATGACAGTGTCCCACTGGTTATCCTCCTTCCACCAGGTCTCAGAGATGCCTATTATATCTAGTTTTTTCATTTAGTGCAAAATATTCTAGCGCCTCTTTTTCTTTAGCTTCTGGCATTTGCATATAGACATTTTAAACTATGTTTGTTGTTCCTATTTACATCTTTCTCAGCAGTTGATAGTGTTAATTTGCAATCTTTTGTCTGCTTTTTATTTAAAGATACCTTGTCTACTATGGTCTCTATTGGTTGCATAAATGTAGCAGGGAAGTGCACAACTTGACAGCAATGTGTACACTACATGCATAAGTGGGAGCCCCACCCATGTCCTGAAGTCTATACACACCCCCTTACATTTATGCACTATGCCACTTATGTGTGCCATTGTGGAACAGCACCAAGGCAAACTTTCACACACATAATCGTACACTTACATGCCAAGTACTAGTAATCTATAAATTTACATGTCCAACAGGCGGGTAAATGAAGGTGCCTAGAATGGCCCTTTAAAACACTATTAAATCTGAACTTTGAAACAGGATGGATTTGTCTCCCTGATGGAGAATGGAAAATTATTCAGTGCAGCCAAGTAACCTGCATGCAAACAAGTGAAATGGTTTGCAAATATAGAATAATTTACCAGATTTCCTTTGATGTTTTCTTACCATGAAATAAACTAGATCTATATTAAAAACACCACAAAGCAGAGGATGGAAGCATAAAGATTGTATGGCTAGACATACTATGGCCATACTAGCTGTCTAAGAATGAAAGCTCTCTCAGCAAGAATGAATTTTCTTGAAGTAAAAATATCTCCTGAATGGTTCAGCCCAAGGCAATTATCTAGGAACACAGAACTAATGCCCACCGTTTCACTCAATGACCCAGTGAGAATCATAGCAGATATAAAAAATGTTGCTATTTGAAACCATCTGTCTTATTCCACGAAAGTCAACAGCATTCTCAAAACAGAGCTGAATGGTGAATATTTTATCCAACTATTGTAAAAGGATTAATAAAAGATAGGAAAAAATGTATACTGATATGGCAAAAGTATTCTGGATTTTTAACTTATATCTGGTCCCTATGGTAAATCTGTTTTTCTTTTGTTCTGTTGGTTGACACATCAGTTACCTTTTTTCCCCCCTCTTTCTTTTCTTGGATTTATGCTGTCTGGTCCTGGATTTGGTACTTTTCATTTTGACCCTCTTTTTATATGAATGGGTTAGGGTCTGTTCCTCTTTTTCTATTACGCTTATGAAATTTTACTGTAGCCACTCCCTAAATAATAGGGACATGCACAAGTATTTCATAGAGATGTGCATTTCTTAGCACACCTTAAATTTACAATCAATTTATGTGCATGTCTCTATTATTTAGGGAGTGGCTACAGTAAAATTTCACAAGCATAACAGAAAAAGAGGCACATACCCTAACCCATTCATATAAAAAGAGGGTCAAAATGAAAAGTACCTAATCTAGGGTCAAACAGCATAAATCCAAGGTAAAAAAAAAAAAAAGTAACTGATGTATAACTAAACACCTTAATCATTGATGAGAAGAGCAGATTTACCACTGCATGAAAGCTGGAGAAGGGTGACTTCCTGATGGCAGATGAACGACTGGAATCACTAAACAGGGAGAAGATTTTGGTATGTCTTTAGTCTGCTGGGTGACACACGGGTCAATGCAGAAAGCCACATAGTCGAGCTAGCTCAGTGAGCTTCTACTGTGAATTAGTAAGAAAAAAAAATATTGCAGTATGAAATAAGCATGCAAATTTCATTGTCAAAATGTCCCCTTCCCTGTCAGTACATGAGCGGTGACTGGCTCATGCACTGACTGGAGGGTGACATTTAAAAGCGGACACAGGTCTGCATCAGGAATTGTCTCTCTGTGTCAGGTATTCAGCACTGCGTGCGTCTGGTAGCGCTATACAAATGCTAATAATAATAATAATAATAATCAGCCCCATTCTTAGCAGACTCCCACTCCTAGCTTGACCTAACTTGCCTGCCTGACCATCTCTGGTCATCTAATGAACCTGACCCCAACACTACTAAAATATCAAGGATGGTTTTTCTTGTATACACCCTTCCCTCCCTGAATCTACCCAGACCTGCCCGATGCATAATCACGTAGTAATTAAGGACATTTACATTAGCCTTAGGGAAGGTTAGGAGTTAGGAGTCACAGATCTAGAAAGGGATCTGGGAGTCAACGTGGATAAGACGTTAAAAACTTCTGCTCAGTGTGCTGCGGCGGTTAAGAAAGCACACAGAATGTTGGGTATTATTAGGAAAGGGATGGAAAACAAACCCAAGGATGTTATAATGCCGTTGTATCACTCCATGGTGCGACCGCACCTCGAATATTGTGTCCAATTCTGGCCGCCGCATCTCAAAAAAAAAAAAAAAAAAGACAAAGGAATTGGAGAAGGTGCAGAGAAGGGCAACGAAAATGATAAAAGGGATGGAACGACTTCCCTATGAGGAGAAGGTTAGGGCTTTTCAGCTTGGAGAAAAGGCGGCTGAGGGGTGATATGACAGAAGTCTATAAGATAATGAGCGGAGTAGTGCGGACAGATGTGAAGCGTTTGTTTACACTTTCAAACAACAACAGAACCAGGGGACACAAGATGAAGCTAGAATATGGTAGATTTAAAACAAACAGGAAGTTTTTCTTTACTCAGCGTGTAGTTGGACTCTGGAATTTGTTGCCGGAGAATGTAGTGACAGCAGCTGGCCTTACGGAGTTTAAAGGGGGTTTGGACAGATTCCTGAGGGAAAAGTCCATGGAATATTATTAATTTTTGGGGGGTGGGGTGGGGGGGTTGCTGGGTTCTTGAAGCCTGGATTGGCTGCTGTCGGAGACAGGATGCTGGGCTTGATGGACCATTGGTCTTTTCCCAGCATGGCAGTGCTTATGTTCTTAGGTCTAAAATGTTCATGCCAATGTTTTCATGAACACGTGTAAAATTATACCATTTTATTAATATGTATGCACTCTGCTCAAACTTCACCCCTGTGCATACCCATTAGCAAGTATACACCATCATGTCATAGCATATACTTTTCAACCAGTTTGTATGATGTAAGGGGTCATTTGTATCTGTAAGTTACTAAATCTGTGTGTAAATGATTTAAATATCCCAAAGTTAGTTTATACTACCACTTACAGTACACACCCCCTTACAGAACTGTTTTAAATGTTCAAAGTGGATTGAGGTTTCTTTTCTGGGTTTTTTTTGTTTAATTGATATAGAAAATGCTAATTTGTAACCAAATTGAGTGACAGTAGGTTCACCAATTTGGCATTCAACAGTTAGTTAACCTTTCCTAGTAATGTCCACACCCTCTCCTGGAACAATGAGGCTCAATTCAGGAAGGAGGGGAGGGGAATCTGCTTGATGTGTAGTGACCTTTACAAAAAAGAATTAACACTGAAAAGGGGCTGTGTCTTCCTATTTACATTCTGGGATAATGCCTAATATTTCTATTCCTTTGGTGCTCAGTTTTGATCATAACCTAAATCTAGCTTGGCTCTCTATTACTGGTAGTGCTCATGATGCCCTTCAGCTACTGAGAGTAATTAAATCACTTTGGTGCACTGTCAATTTTGCATGAAGACTTTTAGGATATAGGGAAGCAGTTATTTGTCATAGCAACAATTACAGGAATTTTCTATAGAAGAACAAAACGTCTCAGTTTTTCATATTATACTCCTTTCAGCTTGCGACAATGGTCATCTATTTCAACCTTTTCTATATCAGTTAATGCAACAGTATTTGTGACTCCAGTATCACCTTCTGTCAAACAGTGTACGAGTCTCACTGAGTTCTGAAAACAGCATTATCAGGAACGTATTATAGGAGTATGAAGCTTGTTGAACCTGTGATGACCTTTCTATTTTCATTTCAATGTGCTGAACACCTTTAAAGTCAAGATACACATCTTCCAAAAAAAAAAAAAAAAAAAAAAATCTATGGAGTTTTACACAATCCCCAGATTATTATGCCAAGATTTCTGTGCGGAAATCAAAGTGTATTCTATAACAATGCGCATAACTTAGTTAACAAGCTAATCAGCACAGATAAATTGGATGTTAGCAAGCAATTATCAGCACTAACTGGTATTAATTTGAATTTACGCTACCTGCTAAGAGTATTCTTGCACTCCTGTCCTTGTCGCCGAGACAGGAGTAGCCTTCTGGAGGTCTCCTGGAGGGTGGACCCTCGAGTAATCTCGCCCCCCCACCCCCCCAGGCAGAATCCCAGGCAAGAAAAACACTCTACTAATAAGTATTAGACTTAATAAATGTTTATTCAAAGAAGCCAATATAAAGAAGCCAATAAGCAATTATTCAGATATTAAAGAAAATAAAAACCTCAACAGAGTATAATACGTAGCTAATAAACAGAGTTTTCCCTGGGAGCTGTTAATATGTCCACTTGCTAGTGTAGACACTGAGGCTCCTCATCCTCAGTTCTGTTTCATCTTATATACCTTTTCTTCCTTTCTTTATTATCTTAATTACCCTTCCTACCTAATGAATATGTATCTTTCCAGAACATTCTATTTCCTTTTATGGTGAATCCTGTTCCAGCACTTTCTACCATCTTCTAACTCCTATCATTTATTCCCTCATTGCATGGTCAGTTAGAGCCTGTCACGTACATAAGCATATGCCATCATTAGATAATGGTGGACCTATGTCCCAGTTATGCATAGTCACCATGATAGTGCCCACACCCTCTTGCGGAAGCTACAATTTCACCCAAACCCACTTACTTCTCCTGTTGATTGTGTATCTGGATGCTGCAGGTGTACTTAGTCATAGGAATCTCTGGCTCTTGGTTGCTGACAAGCAACTTATCACAAGTTAGCATTGGCCAAGTTAGCACAGGCCAAATGTCAAACCACAAATTTCTATAGCCTTAGAAGGGTAGTTACAAAAAAAAAAAAACAACAAAAAAAAAAACAATTGCAACATCGGGGTTGGCCCGCCCCCCATCGCTCCCGGAACTAACCTTAAATGCCTCCTTTCACCTTCGCAGCAAGCAGCAGCAGGGCAGACCTCTCCTTCCTTTCGTGCCCCGCCCTCGCGGACGTTACGTCAGGCGAGGGCGGGTCACGGAAGGAAGGAGTGACCTGCCCTGCTGCTGCGAAGGTGAAAGGAGGCGTTTACGGTTAGTTCTGGGAGCGATGGAGGGCGGGCCAACTCCGATGTTTCCCCGAAAAATAAGACAGCCCCTGAAAATAAAACCTAGCGCATTTTGGGGGGCAAAAATTAATATAAGACAGTGTCTTATTTTCGAGGAAACACGGTATTTGAAATAGTATACCTTTCTGTACAAGTGTTTACTTGATTGATAATTTAAATTGTAATAAAAAAAAAATAAATAAAAAGAATAGACAAATTGCAACAGAACCAGGAATGGGGAGAGCAACTGTTCTGGAAAAGGCAACACGGTGAGCTGAAGAAATGGGCCTCAAATTGTGCTTCTACATTTTGCATTGGACACTAGAAAAACTATGAAAATGGGAAAATGAGAATGTCAGTGAACCTTATTCCTGTGGTTCACATAGAAAAAGGGTAAGGGCATACCTATATCAGGGGCTATATTGAAAGAGAAAGTCCTGTTTTTTGGAAAGAAATTCAATGAAGGTGACCCCGATTTCATTGCTAGTATCAGGTGGCTTGATCATTGGTTGGAAAAAAAGCTATGGATTAAGGAAGCTCTACATTGCTGGGGAAAAGCACTCAGCGAACTCTGAGGAATTTGTCACATTCAAAGTGAGATTTCAGCATCTACTTAAAAAGGAAGGAGTATCAAGGGTCCAGATATACAACTATACAACTGTCTTAGAGAACGCGCACTGGTTTGCCACACATGGCAGGCTCAATGCGGCTTACATACAAAGTTGAATATGAATATACAGTTTGTGGTAAACGCAGAAACTGATGGGGTTAACGGAAAGTAAGTTAAACATAGGAGGAATTGGGTTCATAAGGAAATAAGCATTAGGAGGTGGCGTAGAAGATGGAAAGGGATGGATATCAAGTGGCAAGAAGGATAATGGGGAACATGGTCAGAATAGGACTATTGTCAATAAGAATCAGATTGGCAGGTTTTGGTTAGGTTGGATCATTTGGATAGGTTATCTTGAAGATTTATATATATATATATATATATATATATATATATATATATATATATATATTTATTAGAAAAGGGTGACAAAATGATTAATGATTAAGAGGACGAAAGAACTCTCATATGAGGAAAGGATAAAGAGGTTAGGACTCTTTGGCTTGCAGAAGAAATGGCTGGGGGGAAGGAATATGATAAAGGTCTACAAAATTTTGAGGGGAGTAGAATGGGTAGTGGGAATTGATTGTTTACTCTTTGAGAAAGTACAAAGACTAGGAGACACTCCATGAAGTTCCACAGTCCAGAGGATGTGGTAAAAGCATTTAGTATACCTGTGTTTGAAAAAGGTTTGGACAAATTTCTGGAGGTAAAGTCCATAAACCACTAAGGTATTCTGACAGATTATGAACTGACTTGGCCACTGTTAGAAGCAGGATACTGGGCTAGATGGACCTTTGTCTGTCCAGTATGGCTACTTTTGTTTAAGACTTTTTGGCTTCTTATACTTTTTGAATATTTCTGTAATTGTTTTTCCACACTGAAATTGCATTGTATTTTGTATAAATAAGTGAAAAAACCTTAATGTAATGCAATATGAATTGTATTTAGATAGCAGAATATGAAAAAATGTGTTAAGTCTTCACCCTGCATACTGCTGTACAGATGGAATACAGTACATCAGTTTCTGAAATACATATTCCAACCCTCCACTACACATCAGTAAGTTTTTACATAGCACAAGTAGCATTTCCAGTTTATCAGTTAATGCCCTGTACAGCACAAGTGCCAGTATAAAAGCCTTAGGGAGCTCAATCTGTCCCTTCTGGTTCGAGCCACATGGTGTGTGCAATGAAAATGTGAAGTCTTTCAAGCATGCAAAGCACTGATGACCCTAACAGGAAAAGCACAAACATTTTCAAACAGACAAAATGCTAAGTGATGGTCATGCAAACATTTTACATTTTAATTAGTCTACTAGAGGCAGCAATTAGACCAGAGCTGCTACATGGGAAAGCTGCAAGAGGAGATAAAATGTGCATGCTCACAGCCATTACAGTTCAACCCTCTCAAGCAGGTGCTTCATCTTTATGGCTGAAATTACTATTTAAGTTTAGTAGTAGGATATTTGGCACATCAACAGGAATAAACAATAATCGGATCAAGAAAGGGATCTGGGTGTTGTCGTCGATGATACGCTGAAACCTTCTGCTCAGTGTGCTGCTGCGGCTAGGAAAGCGAATAGAATGTTGGGTGTTATTAGGAAGGGTATGGAGTCCAGGTGTGCGGATGTTATAATGCCGTTGTATCGCTCCATGGTGCGACCGCACCTGGAGTATTGTGTTCAGTACTGGTCTCCGTATCTCAAAAAAGATATAGTAGAATTGGAAAAGGTACAGCGAAGGGCGACGAAAATGATAGTGGGGATGGGACGACTTTCCTATGAAGAGAGGCTGAGAAGGCTAGGGCTTTTCAGCTTGGAGAAGAGACGGCTGAGGGGAGATATGATAGAAGTGTATAAAATAATGAGTGGAATGGATCGGGTGGATGTGAAGCGACTGTTCACGCTATCCAAAAATACTAGGACTAGAGGGCATGAGTTGAAGCTACAGTGTGGTAAATTTAAAACGAATCGGAGAAAATTTTTCTTCACCCAACGTGTAATTAGACTCTGGAATTCGTTGCCGGAGAACGTGGTACGGGCGGTTAGCTTGACGGAGTTTAAAAAGGGGTTAGATAGATTCCTAAAGGACAAGTCCATAGACCGCTATTAAATGGACTTGGAAAAATTCCGCATTTTTAGGTATAACTTGTCTGGAATGTTTTTACGTTTGGGGAGCGTGCCAGGTGCCCTTGACCTGGATTGGCCACTGTCGGTGACAGGATGCTGGGCTAGATGGACCTTTGGTCTTTCCCAGTATGGCACTACTTATGTACTTATGTACTTATATTAAGCTGGGAGATCTAAAAGGGGAGATAGAACAATTTGACTAAAAATCTGAGCCCAGTAACCACCAAACCGTTCATCTCCCAGTCAAATATCTGATGAGTTCAACAACTTTGATCTTAAATAGACTTAAACTGTGTATAATTCAGAGCCCTAAACATCAAAAATTTCTCTAGTGCAGGCATGACCTCAGTTAAGCTATAATCAAAATTGCCCTTCTAAAAAACTTAACCCCCCCCCCAAAGAATAAAATAAAAAAATTGGAGGGGGGGGGGGGGTGATGGAGAGGCAGTGGTGTATCAATTCCAATTTTCTCACTTTAAAGAGAAATGTCTGCTACACTGGAATTAATCCTTCTCAGTACATTATGTGAAAAAAACAACTTTGTACTTCTAATAAAATATTTCTCAAACTGCTATACCCTACAGATATTTCCATTTTATTGCATTTAAGTCATTGCAATTCTTTATTACAATGAAGGGATTTTAATTGGAATTCAGTTCAACACAAGCATACATCGCAACATACAGCTGTGTGTGTTCTACTAAAATGTGGGCTTTTTTTTTTTTTTCATGGAAGCTCACATAAGTCCTTGAGTAGAAGGACAAAGCAGTACACACAATCATTTTCACCTTCAGAGCCAATGTGTGAAATTCAGAATCTATTTTTTTTTCATAGTTGGCCATATGCTTAATACTTAATTTGTTTAACTACTTTTGATCCAGACTGCAAGGTGGTGTACAAGAACCAAAAAACCATCAGGAAAGGATAAACAGTAACAAAGTTATAATTCAAATTACTTTGCCTAAAATAGGTTTCTTGATATATTGCCTTTCAGGGCCTACCGATCAAAGCGGTTTACATAAAAACAAAGGGGAAAACACCATCAAGCTACTGACAGGAAAGAGAAGAGGAAAAATAGAGTGAGGTCAGACCAAAAAAAAAAAAAAAAAGTTATAGCTCAAAAATACAGGCAAGAGCTGTGCAGATCAAGGTTTTAGTCCAATGCTTTTAAGGACCTGCATGTTTTGAGGCCAGGTTATTTTTTATACCTCTAGTCAGTCAAAACAGGGACAGTAATTTTTCATTTCAAAAACAAAACTGACTGTACATCAGAACTAGCAGTCAGTGTGACTTCATCTGTGGTCTCTTAAGGTGGGGGCAGAATTACTGGTTAATGTGTGCGAGTATAAATATGCACTGAATGTTTAATTTTTGCTCTAATACCAGAGCTCCAGAAAACAAAGGAGTAGGGAAGGGATATAGGCCAACCAAATCAATGATGTGATCCAGAGGAGGGTTGCAACAAATTTATTAAGCAGATATCAAAATACATACAGATTTAACACAGAACCATGTTTTCAGCAACAGAAATGCATGCCTCAGGAGTCAGTATCTTTTTTCACTGAGCCAAACCACTAGCACAAATTACGCACTGCTTAATAAATTTGATGCAACCCACCTCTGGATCACATGGAGAAATTAGACCTTACCTGCTAATTTGCTTCCCTTTAGTCCCTCCGGACTGGCCCAAGATTGTACCGATGGGTTGTGCACTCCTTCCAGCAGGTGGAGACTGAAGTTCTGAGTTTGAGAGCCAACAAGAGCCCTGGCCATGTGACCCCAGACCCAGTATTTGAATAACAAAGCAGGAACGAAAAAAGCTCATCGTCTGTGACACAGAGAACCTGAGCAGCCACGCTAGCACTGAGAACAACATGCTTGAAACAGACACCATAGCTCTGCGCTTCATAAGAGCAAACATGACCTGCGCCCTGGGGAAGATGTTTGAGACTCAGGGTATCAAAATTCCTGAACTTGTCTGTCTTTAACAAGTGTAAATTTTTATTTATTTTTTTTAACCATGGAAGTGAAAACACCCAAAGAAACTCCAACCCGGAGCATAACCAACAAACTAGCAAAACAAAGGAAGTACTCCTCAGAACTAAGAAAATACAGAGCCGAGAACACGGGAGGGACCTGGGCCAGTCTGGAGGGACTAAAGGAAAGCAAAATAGCAGGTAAGGTCTAATTTCTCCTTCCTTAGCGTTCCTCTGGACCGGCTCAGGATTGGACTGATGGGAAGTAACAAAGCAGTGCCCTTAAAGGAGGGACCCTAGTAAACCCGCCATAAGGACCCGAGTTCCAAAGATCACTTCCTGACGACATTGAACGTCAAGCCTGTAATGTTTAGAAAAGGAATGCAATGAAGCCCACATCGCAGCTTTACAAATGCCCACTGGCGGTACAAGAAACCTCTCCGCCCAAGATGTTGCTTGACCCCTCGTAAGGTGGGCTTTAAGCTTTTCTGAGACCTGATTCCCTGCCAAGAGGTAAGCTGAAGCTATCTGTTTAAGCCACTTCGAAATGGAGGATTTGGAAGCTGCTAAGCCCTTAAGAGGGCCTCCAAAGAGGAGAAATGGGCGGTCAGAACGCCTGAAATCCTATGTGACTTTTAGATAATGCCCGAGTACCCTTCTAACATCCAGTATCTGCAACTTGCGCTGCTCCTCTGTACCAGAGGAGGAGCCCAAAACTGGCAAAACACCGATTGAGCCAGATGAAAACGCGAGACAACT
The DNA here is from genome assembly GCF_901765095.1 of Microcaecilia unicolor. Classification (NCBI taxonomy): domain Eukaryota; kingdom Metazoa; phylum Chordata; class Amphibia; order Gymnophiona; family Siphonopidae; genus Microcaecilia; species Microcaecilia unicolor. Next base: position 433,868,702 of record NC_044033.1, read on the forward strand.
TTAGGAAGAAACGAAGGGACTGGACATAAAATTGCTCGCGCCTTTGAAATTTCCAAAAAAGGAGACCTATAGGAAAGGGCCTGCAATTCTGATACCAGTCTAGCCGATGCTATGGCTACCAGAAAAACACTGGCTTGAGAGTTAAGTCCTTCAGGGAACATGACAACAAAGGTTCAAAAGGGGATCCTGTAAGGACAGAAAGCACCAAATTCAAATCCCAGGCTGGAAAGATGTCCCTGACTGGAGGTCGAATGAGACCAACTCCCTTCAAAAAGTGGAACAGAGCTGGATGACTAGCTAAAGACTTACACCTTGGACTTTACCCCAAAAGCAGGATAACGCAGCCACAAGTACTTTCAGTGATGCTAAAGCCAATCCCTTATCAAAACCCTGCTGTAAAAAGTCCAACATTTCTGCTATTGAAGCCTGAAGGGGAGCGAGACCCTGCTTAGAACACCAGTCCTCAAAGATACGCCAAGTCCTAACATAATTCAAGTATGTCGACCTACGACGTGACTGGAGCATGGTGGAAATGACTTGTGAAGAGTAACCCTTCTTCATCAAAATGTGCCTGTTCAAGAGCCAGGCTGTAAGACAGAATAGAGTCGGGTCTGGATGAAGAATGGGACCCTGGACCAGAAGACCTACTTGCTCCAGGAGGCGGAGCAGAGGAACCGATTGAAGACACACTAGATCTGCATACCACGGCCTGTGAGGCCAATCCAGCACCAACCAAATCACCAGCCTCCTGTTCATTTCGATTCTTTGAATAAGACATCCCAGGAGGGGCCATGGAGAGAACGCTTAGAGAAGATCCCGAGGCCAATGCTGGAGAGCAGCATCTATGCCTTCTGCCTTGACATCCTTTCTGTGACTGAAGATGCAAGAAACTTTTGTGTTGAGGCTTGAGGCAAACAGATCCAAGGGAGGAATCCCCTAACAATCCGTGATCATTGGAAACACTTGTCGACTGAGGGACCACTCTCCCAGATCGAGAGTGTAACAGCTGAGAAAATCCGTCTGAATGTTCTCCACTCCTGCTACATGCGAGGCTGAGAGCGCTGACAAATGAAATTCCACCCAGTTCATGAGAAGAGCCGACTCCTGGTCCCTCCTTGTCGATTGACATGAGCCACTGCTGTTGCATTGATGGCGAGAATGCATACCGCCGCTCCCTCTAGCAGCAAACAAAAGGCTTCCAGCGCCAGCCGAATCGCTCTGGTTTCCAACAGGTTGATCGACAGGGAAGCTTCCTGGGATGACCACAGACCCTGAGCACACTGTCCCATGCAGTGGTTCCCCAGCCTCTGAGACTGGCATCCATCTTACTACTATCCACTGGGGCTGATCCAGCGACATCCCCTTGCTCAGATTGCACATCCGCATCCACCAGAAGAGACTGCCACGCTCCAAGGCCCAAAGAGGCAACTTCTTCTCCAAAGAATCCATCTGAGGAGATCACCTGGACAGAAGAGAGTTCTGAAGAGGTCTCATGGCCCTTGCCCAAGGAACTACTTTTATCGACACCGTCATAGATACCAGGACCTGTAGACAGACTTGAGCAGAGGGAGCGGGCATGTGTATCAAAGCCTGAATCTGTGACCGCAACTTCAGAATTCTGTTTGGAGGGAGAAACATCCGACCTTGTGCTGTGATGTAGGACACTCCCAGATAATCCAGAGACTGAGAGGGAATGAGACGGCTCTTGGTGAAGTTGATTACCCAACCAAGGGACTGCAGGAACTGGACCACCCGAGCCGTGACCCTCACACTCTCTTGGTACGACTTCACTCAGATGAACCAGTTGTCCAGGTAAGGATGAACCAAAATGCCCTCCTTCCTGAGGGCAGCTGCCACCACAACCATCACCTTGGTGAAAGTGCGAGGAGCCGTGGCTAAACCAAACAGAAGAGCTCAAAACTGAAAGTGATGGCCCAAGACCGCAAAGCAAAGAAACCTCTGGTGAATGGGCCAAATTGGAATGTGCAAATAGGCCTCCGTCAAATCCAAAGCCATCAGAAATTCTCCTGTCCCGACGGCGACAATAACGGAAGAGTTTCCATCCAAAAACTGGAAACCTTGATGGCACGGTTGACCGCCTTGAGATCCAAAATAGGTTGAAACGAACCTTCCTTCTTTGGGACTACAAAGTAAATTGAATAGCGTTCCCGTCTGACTTCTGAGGTTGGCATGGGACAAATAGCCTACACGTCTAAAAGCCTCAGAAGAGTGGTCCGCACGGGCTTTGCTTTGAGATGAGACCGACAGGAAGACTCTAGAAAGGTGTCAGAGGGGCTGATCACATTCTAAGGCGTACCCATCTCGAATAACCTCTAATACCCACTGATGGTGGTGATTTGGGCCCACCTCTTAACAAAATGAGAGCGCCGAGCTCCCACCAGAATCAGAGGAGGGTCCCGCGCACCCTCATTGGGATTGATGAGCCGGCATGACGGGAGCCTCGAAAGGACTGAGATCGCTGAAAGAACCTAGATTTCTAAGACTGAGGACCTCTCCCAGACCAAAAATGGCTCAAGTCACAAACTCGCCCTCTGCTAACTGCAGAACCTCGACCAGTAACTCTAGGCCTATCCTCCGAATGACGAGGCACTTTAGTATCCCCTAGGCTACCCCGCAACCAAAGGGATAGGTGCGCTGATACCCCCCAGAGCCATGGACTTGACAGAAGCTCTCAATAAGTCGTACAAGGCATCTGCTAAGACAGCTGAACCCATCTCAACTTTGGCCACTTCCGCATCGATGGAAGACAGATCATCCGACTCCCTAAACTCTTTCAGCCCAGAGGAAGCAGGCTCACGCAACCAAGAAACCACAAAATGAAGATACATACCTGAAGCAGGTATTCTCCGAGGACAGCAGGCTGATTGTTCTCATTACTGGGTGACGTCCACGGCAGCCCCAGGAACGGAAATCTCCCTAGTAACAAAAAGCTTGCTAGAGCCTTCGAGCATGCGCAGCCATCTTCCCACCCGTCATGCGAGAGCCCCGATCAGTTCGATAAAGCAATAACGGAGAAGGACAACTCTAAAGGGGAGGTCGGCGGGTATGTGAGAACAATCAACCTGCTGTCCTTGGAGAATACCTGCTACAGGTATGTATCTTCATTTTCTCCAAGGACAAGCAGGCTGCTTTTCTCACGACTGAGGGTATCCCTAGCCCCCAGGCTCACTCAAAACAACAAAGAAAGGTCAACTGAGTCTCGCAACGGTGAGGACATAACAAGGATTGACCTATGAAGAAATATCTGAGAGTGCAGCCTGGAACAGAACAAAAAAAGGGCTGGGAGGGGGGGGGGGGGGGAGTTGGATTCTAAACCCCGAACAGATTCTGCAGCACAGACTGCCCAAACCGACTGTCACGTCGGGAATCCTGCTAAAGGCAGTAATGAGATGTGAATGTGTGGATAGAAGACCACGTCACAGCCTTGCAAATCTCTTCTATAGCGGCTGACTTCAAGTGAGCCACCGACGCTGCCATGGCTCTAACACTACGAGCCGTGACATGACCCTCAAGATTCAGCCCAGCCTGGGCATAAGTGAAGGAAATGCAATCTGCTAGCCAATTAGAAATGGTCCATTTTCCGTCAGCAACTCCCCTTCTGTTGGTATCAAAAGAAACAAACATTTGGGTGGGCGGACTGTCTGAAGGGGCTTGTCCACTCCACATAAAAGGCCAATGCTCTCTTGCAGTCCAAGGTGTACAACTGACATTCAGCAGGGCGGGTATGAGGACGGGGAAAAAAATGTTGGCAAGACAATTGACTGGTTCCAATGGAACTCCGACACCACCTTCGGCAAGAACTTAGGGTGAGTGCAGAGGACCACTCTGTTATGATGAAATTTGAGGTAAGGAGCGTGCACTACTAAGGCTTGGAGCTCACTGACCCTACGAGCTGAAGTAACAGCCACCAAGAAAATGGCCTTCCAGGTCACGTACTTCAGATGGCAGGTATTCAGCGGCTCAAAAGGAGGCTTTATCAGCTGAGTAAGAACGACGTTGAGATCCCATGACACTGGTGGAGGTTTGACAGGGGGTTTTGACAAAAGCAAACCTCTCATGAAGCGAACAACTAAAGGCTATCCAGAGATGGGCTTACCTTCTACATGGCGATAAGCAGTAATTGTGCTAAGATGAACCCTTACTGAGTTGGTTTTAAGACCAGACTCTGATAAGTGTAGAAGGTATTCAAGAAGGGTCTGTGTAGGACAAGAGTGAGGATCTAAGGCCTTGCTATCACACCAGACAGCAAACCTCCTCCACTTGCAAGAGTAACACCGCTTCGTGGAATCTTTCCTGGAAGCAAGACTCGGGAGACACCCTCAGAGAGACCCAAGGAAGCGAATTCTACGCTCTCAACATCCAGGCCGTGAGAGCCAGAGACTGGAGGCTGGGATGTAGAAGCGTCCCCTCGTTCTGAGTGATGAGGGTTGGAAAACACTCCAATCTCCACGGTTCTTCGGAGGACAACTCGAGAAGAAGAGGAAACCAAATCTGACGCGGCCAGAAGGGAGCTATCAGAATCATGGTTCCGCGGTCTTGCTTGAGTTTCAGCAAAGTCTTCCCCACCAGAGGTATGGGAGGATATGCATACAGAAGGCCCTTCCCCCAATGAAGGAGAAAGGCATCCAATGCTAGTCTGTCGTAGGCCTGAAGTCTGGAACAGTACGGAGGGACCTTGTGATTGATCTGAGCGGCAAAAAGCAAGGGGGTGCCCCACTCTCGGAAGATCTTGTGAACCACGCCTGAGTTGAGCGACCACTCGTGAGGTTGCATAATCCTACTCAACCTGTCAGCCAGACTGTTGTTTACGCCTGCCAGATACGTGGCTTGGAGGAACATGCCATGATGGTGAGCCCAAAGCCACATCTAGGAGGCTTCCCGACACAGGGGGCGAGATCCGGTTTCCCCCTGCTTGTTGATGTAATACATCGCAACCTGATTGCCTGTCTGAATTTGGATGATATGATTGGACAGCCGATCTCTGAAAGCCTTTAGGGCGTTCCACACCGCTTGCAACTCCAGAAGATTGATCTGAAGACTTGTTTCCTGGAGGGACCAAAGTCCTTGAGTGTGAAGCCCATCGACATGGGCTCCCCACCCTAGGAGGGATGCATCCGTTGTCAGCACATTTTGAGGCTGAGGAATTTGAAAAGGATGTCCCAAGGTCAAATTGGATCGAACTGTTCATCATTGAAGGGAATTATGAAAATCTGTGGAAAGCTGGATTGCGAAATCGCGAAAAAATGCAAAAAACTGAAGGCTCTTTCACAGGGCTGTGGAGGGAGACCGACAAGCAGCCACCCTTTACCACGGAAAAAGAAAGAACTGATCGTGGCTCTCGTGCGACGAGCGGGAAGATGGCTGCGCCCGCGTGCTCGAAGGCTCTAGCAAGCTTTTTGTTGCTAGGGAGATTTCCATTCCTGGGGCTGCCATGGACGTCACCCAGTCGTGAGAACAAGCAGCCTGCTTGTCCTCGGAGAAATAGCTGTCTGAACCGCCAAGGAAGAAACGTCAAAGCTACTCTTCAAAAGAGCCTCTACCCTTTGGTCCTGGATATCCTGAAGAGTCGTCTATCGACTGGAACTGTATTAGTGACCACTAACACCCACTGCGTTCACCATGAGAATTTTAAGAAGAGACTTCTCCTCCGGAACCAGATAAAGGCGCACCATAGCCCTGGCTAAGCGAAAAGGAGAATCCAGCACTTCACACTGCGCCTGAATAATGTCCCTGATATCTTGGTGCATTGGAAAGGTTTTCCCTGAGCGTTGAATGCCCTTGACCAGCAAATCCACCTTATGGACGCTACCAAAGAGATAACTACTACTACTACTACTATTTAGCATTTCTATAGCGCTACAAGGCATACGCAGCGCTGTACAAACATAGAAGAAAGACAGTCCCTGCTCAAAGAGCTTACAATCTAATAAGCTCTTGAAGGTCCTCCTTATGGACGATCCTAACCACGAATGGATCGGATCTTCCCCCATAGGTAAAGAATCAGCATCTGTTTCAGCTGATAAAGAGTCCGCTAACTGATGTTCTCCCAGACCTTCCAAGTCCCCTAAGGAAGGTAAATCTAACTCTGTGTCAGAGAGCTGTTCTCCCTGAAGATCCCAGGACCCTCGAGCTCTCTTGGCTGGTGCTGCCTATTAGAGGGACCGTCTACTCTGAAGAAGATTCAGTGCCTTATTTTTTTTTTATAAAATGGCCAGATACTGAAATTAAATATGACCAAAACCGAGCTTCTCATTTCCCCCCACAAACCCACCTCCCCGCTCCCCCCGTTTTCTATTTCTGTTGATGGCTCTCTCATTCTCCCTGTCTCCTCAGCTCAAAACCTTGGGGTCATCTTTGACTCTTCTCTCTCCTTCTCTGCTCATATCCAGCAGATTGCCAAGACCTGTCGTTTCTTTCTGTACAACATCCGTAAAATCCGCCCCTTTCTTTCCGAGCACTCTACCAAAACCCTCATCCACACCCTTGTCACCTCTCGTTTAGACTACTGCAATCTGCTTCTTGCTGGCCTCCCATTTAGTCACCTCTCCCCTCTCCAGTCGGTTCAAAACTCTGCTGCCCGTCTCATCTTCCGCCAGGGTCGCTTTACTCATACTACCCCTCTCCTCAAGACCCTTCACTGGCTCCCTATCCGTTTTCACACCCTGTTCAAACTTCTTCTACTAACCTATAAATGTACTCACTCTGCTGCTCCCCAGTATCTCTCCACACTCGTCCATCCCTACACCCCTTCCCGTGCACTCCGCTCCATGGATAAATCCTTCTTATCTGTTCCCTTCTCCACTACTGCCAACTCCAGACTTCGCGCCTTTTGTCTCGCTGCACCCTACGCCTGGAATAAACTTCCTGAGCCCCTACGTCTTGCCCCATCCTTGGCCACCTTTAAATCTAGACTGAAAGCCCACCTCTAACATTGCTTTTGACTCGTAACCACTCGCCTCCACCTACCCTCCTCTCTTCCTTCCCGTTCACATTAATTGATTTGATTACTTTATTTTTTGTCTATTAGATTGTAAGCTCTTTGAGCAGGGACTGTCTTTCTTCTATGTTTGTGCAGCGCTGCGTATGCTTTGTAGCGCTATAGAAATGCTAAATAGTAGTAATAGTAGTATTTGCAAAACAAACTCAGGGGGAAATCCTCCCTGCTGAGGTGCTGGCATCTAAGGCAGAACAGCAGCAGAGCTCTCCGCTATCTGAGATGGTGCAGGGCTGTCCCAAACTAAACAGAAGCACAGCTGGACAAAATGGCGGCTTTCCCACAGAGGAAGGAGCATTGCCTGGTTCTGCCGCGGGTAAAGAAGACGCTGAAGATGACAGAGAGGGAATTGCCAGCAAATCTACAGCTGTGAACTTGCATGTCCCGGATGCACCTACCCCCAGACGCTGACAAATGAGACACCGACAAAATTTCTCCAACATCGCGGCTTTATTTAATTAATTTGCGAGACCGCCAGAGGCAGTGTTGGCGCAGCTGTCTGAGGCAACACGGAGCTGCTCTGCTAATTTGCACCCGGGGAGAAAACAGCTGCTCTCGTTTTGAATAAATTATTTTCAACGTGGCTGTCTCTCCCCAAGCTGAAACACCCTTCCTCCGAAGAGGAACAGCTCTTCCCTGCAAACCAGAGGAGCAGCTAAGACCGCAGGAGCATCAAGGGGGAGGAAGGAGGGGGAGGGACCCAGCACCCCAAGTGTAACACCCCTCAAACACAGAGAGACCCGGTGCACAGAGGATGAATAGGTATAAATCTTTTTTTTTTTTTAAGCCAGAATGAGAGAAAAGAATAGAGAGGAAACTGAGGGCTCACCTCCTTCCACCTGCTGGAGACTGAGAATACTGGGTCTGGGGTCACATGGCCAGGCTCTTATTGGCTCTCAGACTCAGAACTTCTCAGTCTCCACCTGCTGGAAGGAGTGCACAACCCATCAGTCCAATCCTGGGCCGGTCCAGAGGAACGCTAAGGAACATTGATTTGGTTGGCCTACGTCACCTTCCCTACTCCTTTGTTTTCTGTGGCTGTGACTCCATAGGGAAGTTATCCTTTTCATTGGTGTATGGTGCCAATGCCAGTGCTCTCCATTTGTGGGCGTTAAAGACCTGACCATTTTGTCCTTCTCCTGCTTGTAACATAGTATCAGGTTGCTAGTATTATTGATGGCTGTCCATTGCAAAGGCATTTATCCTCTCTCTCTCTCTTTTTTTTTTTTTTAAAGAAATATAAGAAGATACTTATTAAAATCAGGCAGGTTTTGCTCAATTATACTTAATCCTCTATTCTTATATAAATTGAAAATGTAGGTATTTCACAGATAAATTAGCATTCTTTGAGGATAAGAAAATCTGTTTTATCTGTGTTATTGAATCACAGATACTTTTTCCAGTGGAATCAAATATGCATGAACTTAAGCATCCACTCAGAAAAAGGCACAAAAACTGAACAGAGGATGCAACACAAACAGGGGAAGGGGATGAGGATACTAGAGGAAGTGTTATTTTTATAATGTTTATCCAACATAAATTTAAAATATTTTGCATCATGGGTATTTTACTGGTGTTTATCAGATAAAATCTAAAATCAGAAACCTAATTATACTACATTACTGCTGAGTTCTTCAGAAGTTCAAATTCAATTTTGCCAGCTAGTCCACCTAACATAGAAATAAGAGGTTTCTTATTTGGGGAATGTCAGTTTCATTTTGTAGCGTATGAAACAAAAGGAGCAAAATTCTCAAGAGCTAGTCTCATTTTGCTGTCTGATATATAGTTGCCTACTAGATTCTGATTTGCCCAACTGGGCTGATTCAGTGCTGGGTTTACCCCATTGCATGCAGTGACTTTTAGAGGTCCTTTTACAAAGGTATGTTAACGTTTTTAGTGCGAGCTAAAAATAAGCGTGTGCTAAATGCTAGAGACCCCCATATATTCCTATGGGCATCACAGCCTTTAGTGCGCACTAAAAATGCTACTGTGCCTTTGTAAAAGACCCCCTTAGTTCTCATTTCCCCATTGCATTCCTTAAGAAAAGCAAGACAAGTCCTTGAATGCAATAGATACCAGAGCTCCAGAAGTGGATCAACCAGCATTAATGACTCTAACCCTAGGACAGACCCATAATTTTCACATCAGAGAGCTTGTGAGTTGTCTGTCACCACGGCTCTGTTTCAATTCGGCCTTGCTAATGCAGGAGTTGTGTCAGCAAATGTGGCTTTTTTAAAAAATGGGTCTAAAAGGACTATGGGGAGAACAGAGGTGTGAAGGAGGGAGAAGAGTAACAGACACTGCATCCTTTGTTTCATGGTTTGACCTAAAGTATTCAGGTCAAACCATCACAGCAAGTATTGTGCAAGGTAGCCTAAACAATGCCACTCAAATGCAACATTTTAGTACACAATTTCTAAAATAAACCAACAAGTACACGACCCTGCACCACAACAGTGCTTCCTAAAGTTAAGTACAGTTTAATTTTCCTAATTCACCACCCCACCCAAAGGAAGTATTTAGGTCAGTAAAAAATTTTGCCTGATGCATATATAAAATGTACGTCAGACTGTGCTATTTTTACAGTTTGCTATTGTTTGTGTTTGCCAACTGCAATTTCTTCCTGCCTTCCTGCTCAGACTTCCTCTCCACTATTTTACCTCAAGATACTTCAACCATAGTGTTGGGTGATTTCTTAAAGTCACGTCTTGATTGTGAAAGTTATATAAAGTAAAGGCTATGGACTCAGCACACCAAACCTTCGGCTCCAAACACAATTTTCCTACTGTCGACTTAGATATGAGGCTTTACTTTTTTTTTTTTGTTTGCTTTGGACAAATATAATTTATATTTACCAGTACTTTAGATTCAGGACAAAAGTTAAAAAGCGATAAATTTATCAAATGTTATATCTTGAAGCCGGAACCAGTGTCAGTACATTTTTAATGACTCTGATTCCCCCCCCCCCCCCCCCCCCAAATTGCTTCCGACGCCACTGCCCTGAATGAAATCTACCTGCAGTCTGTTACCTACCATTGGCATGTGTTTCACAGCAATGCAGGATCACTGGCACACAGTATCGCCATCACTCTTCTGCTGTACTGTCACGTCTGTGGCCGTGACCACCCTCATACTTACCCTGTTTCTGGGAGTCAGTGGCTGTGCTGGCTTCGGCTTGTCTCTGTGTCTGTCTCTGTCTTAGTTTCTCTCTGGCTCTGTGTGCTGATTGCCCTACTGAATCTCACCTGTGTGGGCTTTGCCTCTTCCAAGATGGCTGCCGCCTCTTCGTCTCTGCCAGTTTCCAAGATGGCTCCCGCTGTTACTTTCTATGGGATGCCTGCTCTGAGTGTCAAGCCTCTGTTTGGTTGCAAGGTGATTGCTGCACCTGTGGCTCTGGTGTTGAGGGGCTTTATTAGTGACTTGGAAACTACAGTCCTGGCCTTTGCATTGCCATTTCCTCCGCAGTGCCTTAGGTCCCGAGGTTAGTGTGCTGTTAGCACTGTTTGCTTTCCTTGTCTTGTGCTCTGTGGGTTTTCTGCCCTTCTGTGTTTATTGTTCTGTGGGTTTCCAGCCCTTCTGTGTTTATAGCTCTGTAGGGTTTTAGCCCTTCTGTGTTTATCGCTTGTGGGTTTCCAGCCCTTCTGTGTTTATCGCTTGTGGGTTTCCAGCCCTTCTGTGTTTATAGCTCTGTAGGGTTTCAGCCCTTCTGTGTTTATAGCTCTGTAGGGTTTCAGCCCTTCTGTGTTTATAGCTCTGTAGGGTTTTAGCCCTTCTGTGTTTATCGCTTGTGGGTTTCCAGCCCTTCTGTGTGTATAGCTCTGTAGGGTTTCAGCCCTTCTGTGTTTTTTGCTCTATGGGTTTCCTACCCTTCTGTGTCTAGCTCTGCTAGCTCTCTGTGTTTGTTCCTAGTGTTAGATTAGCCAGCTTAGCTCCGTCTGGTTTGTAGCCTGTGCCTAGCTCTGCTAGTTCTCTGTGTTTGTTTCCAGTGTATGACTTGTTAGCTTGGGCACAGCTTTGTGGTTAGCTGGTGTATAGCTTTACTAAGTCCCCTGAGTTTGCTCTGTGCATGTTTCCAGTGTATGACTTGTTAGCTTGGGCACAGCTTTGTTGTTAGCTGGTGTATAGCTTTACTAAGTCTCCTGAGTTTGTTCTGTGTATGTTTCCAGTGCATGACTTGTTAGCTTGGGCACAGCTTGTTGTTAGCTGGTTTATAGCTGTTCTAGTCTCCTGAGTTTTGCTCTGTGTATGTACCTGTGTATGACTGGTTGCCTGGGTATAGCGTTCCTATTAGCCTGGGTACAGTCTACTAGTCATTGTGTTGATTCCTGCTGACTGCCAGAACCCGGACAGTTCCTGCTTGTCTGCCTTGCCTTCGCCTAGGTGCACCCCTGGACCTTCCTTCCTGTTGTTCCTGTAAGTCCTACCGGCTGCCAGAACCTGAGGGCTCAACCCGAGGGGGAGGCAGTCAAGTGTAGGTGAAGCCGAGGTCCAGGGTGTTCCAGTTCCGTTCCTGTGTGTTCCAGTCCAGCGGGTTTCACTCCTGTATGTTCCTGTCCAGTGGGGCCACTCCAGTGTGTCCAGTCCAGCGGGCCCCACTCCAGTGCGCACCTGTCCGGTGCGTTCCAGTTCCGAGTGTTCCGGTGTAGAAATCCAGTCCGGAGTTCCGGTCCAGTTTTGTCTCCTCTCTACCTGGAGGGTGATTTTGCCTTAAAGGACTCACAAACCCCGCGCTCCCGGGGAAGAAGCCTGAAGGTATGCAAAGGACCTCGAGAGCGCGTCCCGCATGGGCGGGCTCGCGACATGTACTAATTTGTGGTTAATTTCACAAGATATGGTTGACACATCAGTCCTCTCAGAAAGGAGTTTCAAAAATTTATTTTAAAGGTTTTTCAGATTTATGGACTGCTAACTACATATTCATTAAGTTAGTTTAAATAACTGGGCATCATCAAGCACTTGCTTGTTAATCTTTGTTTTATGATTTCATAACTGGTGAATGAGAAGTAGTGATGAGAGAGAGGAAGAAAAAGGAAGGGGTGATTTTGTAATTCTGATTACAGCTTGGTGATTTTAATCATGCTTATTTTACTTACTCTTACAATTAGGTAGTTTGGTATTCATTAGCATAATGTACAATAATATTCAGTTATATGCTTCATGGGGAGTGTTATTTCAAGCCACAGTGAAATGAATAATGGGTAAAGGAGATAAGGGCTGCATCCAAAATCAAGAGGACATGGGGCAAAAACAGAAGATCTAAGGGAGAGGAAGGAATAGTACAGATTAGTAGCTGGTATAGATAGCAAGACTGGATAGGTCAAACGGTCTTTATCTGCTGTCATATTATATACTCTGACAATAAATTTAAGTTTAAATGCAAATCTAAGGCAAAGTGTATAGGTAAGCTGCTTACTGTTAGAAAGGCCTAAATTAGTTTAGAACAATAAGGAGAAACAAACCTCACGTAACTGTGAGCTACAAATAAAATAGTGAAGTAGATCCGAGGAGGATGTCAAGTAGTCTTTATTAGTTGTTTCTAATAAAGACTACTTGACATCCTTCTCGGATCCACCTTACTAAATTAGTTTGGACCAGACAGGATTAACTCTTTGGTAAATTTTAGCAAGACAAGTACATTGGGCCTCAGTGTATACAAATCTCTTTCATGCATATTCATTGTGGATATCCTGAAATCCTGACTGGCAAGGGGGTACTCCAGGACCAAATTGGGAAATACAGAATTAGCAGGTGGCCATAACACTTTTTTCATGCTCTAGGGTAATAGACTGTAGACCAGTGAGTGTATCACCACTGCTGGGCAAAATGGTAGAAGCTATTCTAAAGAACAAAATTACTAATGTTTTAACAGGACAGAGGCAACATTGGTGAACAAGACTTCTTGGCTAAATCAACTACATTTTTTGAAGGTATGAATAAACAGTTAAACAATAAGAGTCAGTTGATGTGTGTGATTTACACTCTGAAACTATGTCCCTCATGAGAGACTTGAGGAAAAAGAAAAAAAAGTTATGGGACATGAAGTAACATCCTATTAGGGAACAGGAACTGGTCTAAAAGATAGGAAACAGTAAGATTAAATGGGCTATATGTTAAATGGAGACAGGCTACTACTCAGCGCCCCACTACTACTAGTACTAATTACTACTAGAAATCATACTGAGATTGGTGCTTTTTTTTAATCTCATGTATAAATTAACTAGATGTGAAGATGACAATGCAGGTGAGGGCCAGCTGGCTCAAGGTGCTGAAGCTTAAGGGTGTCTACAGCCTGCCTCACTAGCTCAGGAACAGGTTCCTCTGCTGTTGAATCATGAGAAGACACGGGGTAAAGATCATTTAAGTCCCTTTGATTTTCCTATTAGTTTTACCCTCTCATAGACTATAAATACTTTTTTTTTTTTTTTTATAGGGAAAGGGACAGAGGAATCACCAATAAAAGGTGCTAGTTTTTTTGTTCCTGTTGTAGTACAACTGGTGTCTGCTGGTCTTGAAGTACATTTTTGTACTTCTTTTCACACTTCAGCTTAGGCTGAGGTTTTATCCTCTCCCACCCCAGACTCCCCTCTCTATCTCTCTCTGCAAATTTGCCTTGTGTTTCCCCTTATTTTCTGATTTGCCAGTACCCTTTTCTTTTGTGCAGCACTTCCAGGACTATCCTTACTCCTTTAGCAAGAAGTGCAGCTATGTTTCTTAGTGTTTTAAAGGACTGTGCCTCCAATATATTCTTTAAGCCCTGTTATGTTAATTGTTACCATATCCTCCAGCAAAAGATTATGGAGCTTAATTTTCCACAAATTGTTTTAAATGCACTGTTTAGTAACTTTTGGCATTATACCGAGCCTTTATTTTTTTGAAAGAGCAAACAATCTGCATTTGCCTGCTCTTCTCCAAGCTGAAGAGCCCTAACCGCTTTAGTCTTTTCTCACAAGAGAGCGGTTCCATCCCCTTCATCATTTTGGTCACCCTTCTCTGCCCTTTTTCTATTTCCTATACATCTTCTTGAGATACGGTGAAATTGCACACAATATTCAAGAGGCTGCTGCACAAGATGGATACAGAGGCATTATGATTTTCTTTATTTCTCTCCTAGTAATTCCTAAACAGCAATTTTCTTAGCCACCACCGCCACACACTGAGCACCCACTTGGGTGTGATTCAGTCCTAGACTGATTTGCTCAGGTTAATTGGTGGCCAGAAGGGCCTCTACCAGCTTTATATTGCATTACTAGCACCAAGCCTATTTACGTATGACACTTGGCAGGTGCTCTAATTGTGCGTGTCAATTTCAAACCAATGATGTTGTTTCAGTCTCATCCACTTTGCAAAACAAGCTGTAAGACAACCATTTATTAAATTGGGCTAACCTTTCTTGAAGTTTCTAAGATCAGAAACTCCATCAGGTCTAAAGATAATGGGGGAAGGGGTCACATGGTAGCCTGACAAAGGCAGATATACCTAGCTGAGCTGCCATCCTCCTGACTGTAAAGGCTCTCCACTGGTGGAGAATACATGATACAGTCAGGGCTGGCCCGACTACTAGATAAACTACCAAACTGCCTAGGAAGGGGCTGATGCTGCCATCAGTATATGCATGAAGAGTACCACAGACTGGTACAGGGCCTTCAACATCTATGCATGCTCAAAGCTCTGCAACAGTTGCAATAAGTGTTAGGTAGGCATGCTAACTGCTGCATCTGTGTTGCCCTGGAGCATAGGCGCCCCCGTATAAGAGGCTTGGGGAGGCTAAGCCTCCCCAGCCCAGCTCTGACCTTCCCCGCGGCCCTGCCGAGACTCCTGACGAAATCTTCTGCTGCCACCGCTTCTATTGAGCAGCGCAGCGGCAGCCAGGAACGACATCTATGCAGCTGATCCGCTGCCGCCGCTTCTCTCAGAGCCAGCATAAGAAAAAGAAGCGCGGGGCTGCAGCAGCGTTCAGACATGCGCTGTCGGCTCTGCCGGTCTCTGCCCCGTGACGTCAATTTCCCGTTCTGGGGGCAGAGGACCGGCAGGACCGGCAGAGCCGACAGCGCATGTCTGAACGCTGCTGCAGCCCCGCGCTTCTTTTTCTTCTTCTGTCAGCTAAAGAGGCCCGGGCCGGAGGAAGAGAAGAGAACGTGGCCACTGGCTGGAAACAGTAGGAGAGAGAAGGAGAGCAGGGGAGAGCCAGGGGACATGGCCAGTGCAGTGGAGAGCCAGAGAGCAATAGGGAGAGAAAGAGGGGACATGGAAACAAGCAGGGGAGAGCCAGGGACATGGAAAAAAAGCAGGGGAGAGCCAGAAAGAGATGGGGAGAGAAAGAGGGGCCATGGAAAAGAGCAGGGGAGAGCCAGGGACATGGAAAAAAAGCAGTGGAGAGCCAGAAAGAGATGGGGAGAGAAAGAGGGGCCATGGAAAAGAGCAGGGGAGAGCCAGAAAGAGATGGGGAGAGAACGAGGGGCAATGGAAAAGAGGAGAGCCAGGGACATGGAAAAAAAGCAGGGGAGAGCCAGAAAGAGATGGGGAGAGAAAGAGGGGACATGGGCAGGAGAGAGAGAGAGAGAGAAGCTGCTGGGGAGAAACTGGGGGAGACCCTAACTGTCAGACTGAGAAATGCTGGCTGGATGAAAGGAGGGAGAAAGAGGAAAAATGCTGGAAGGAGGGGGAAGAATGAGGGAAGACGCTGGTAGGGAGGGACAGAGGAAAGACACTGGACGGATGGGGTGAGAGAGGACATGCTGAATGGAAAAGGGTCAAGAGAGAGAACTGTCTAGAAGGAAGGGGAGATAGAGGGAGACAATGGACAGAAGGATTGGGAGAGGGTAATGGGTGGAAGGATGGAGAGAGAAAGAGGGATGACACTGGATGGAAGGGTAGGAGAGAAAGAAGGAAGGTGCTGGACATGGATGGAGGGAAGGGAAGTATATGCACATGGATGGAGGGTAGTGAGGAGAAATGCTGGATATGGATGGAGGGGAAACTGTTGAATTTAAGAGCTGGATCGGGATACTGAAGGATAGGGACAGGGCTACAGATGGTAGACAGGACGCATAAGGACACAGGAGGATGGTGGACATGGTGAGAGAAAAAATATCAAATGGAAAGAAGACACTGCATAAAACAGAAGACACTGGGACCAACGCGAATAGAAAAACTAAATGATCAGACAACAAAGGTAGAAAAAAGTATTTTATTCAGAATTTATTAACCGGAATAAGTCAGCTTTTGGAAATGTGCATCTGTGATGTTTTGCATGTAAATTTCAATTTTTCTAGTATTGCTGCATGCTGAGTCTGACTTCTTGAGGTAACTTTCCAGTTCAGTATTTTGCCTTCATATCTGTTGTGTCATGTGTTTTTCATGTGTGATCAAGGTGCAGTATTCTGCTAGCGTGTAGTATTTTCAGCCCTTTTTGGGTTTTTTTTTTTGTTTCACTAGGTTGTGCACTGGAGTTTTAGAGCCCCGTGTAATTACAGTACTGCCTTTCCACGCATAAGGTTTAGCTCGTCCTGTCCTTGGAATTAGTACTGTTATGGTTTGGTAAGGCTATATGAGTGTGTTTTTGCACAAGATTATGTATAGTGTTTTGCAGTGGAGAGATTGTGTATTGGCCTTACTGAGGTGGCACCAAATCATCAGAAAGGGTTTTAGAGCCTAAATCATGACACACTACCTCTTGAAGGATCTACATATAGTCGTTCATAAAAGGAACTCATTGTGAACACTTTCCACCCTAAAAGGGTGTTTTGTGGCTCTACATGAGAATTGTGATATTATGATCCCTTGTTTCATATTGTTGACGGTCTGCATTTTCCATATGGGTGGTATATTGGTTTATTAGGGTCTGCCCAGTGTTATGGTACAGTAAGGTTTACGAGTGTATTTTTGCACAAATTTGTGCATACTGTTTTGCAGTTGAGCAATTGTGGTTAGTACATGCTTTGAGCAACCACTTTATTCTTTGACATATGATACATATTTAATATCTAAATTTAATAAAAGGTATTGTGACTTCATTTTTACTTATTTTTTTTCTGTTGTCAGACAATTATGGATGTAAGCCCCGCCTCTGGCCCCACCCCCTTTAGCCTCCCCAAACAGTTGGGCCACCGACCGCCTATGCCCTGGAGGAAATAAGGAAGGGGGGAGGGAGTGAGAAAGTGAGATACTAACTATGGAATGACATGGGGACAAAGTTTGTCCCCATCCCATTCCTGCATGCTGTTTGGCACATGATGTCAGTGCTGGGCAAAATGGTAGAGACTATTATAAAGAACAAAATTACAGAGCATATTCAAAAGCATGGATTAATGAGACAAAACCAACATGGATTTAGTGAAGGGAAATCTTGCCTCACCAATCTACTACATTTCTTTGAAGGGGTGAACAAACATGTGGATAAAGTTGAGCTGGTAGATATTGTGTATCTGGAATGTCAAAAGGCATTTGACAAAGTACCTCATGAAGAAACTGAAGCGTCATGTGACAGAGTTAGTGTTCTACTGTGAATTAAAAACTGGTTAAAAGAAAACAGAGAGTAGGGTTAAATGGTGAGTATTCTCAATAGAGAAGGGTAGGTAGTGGGGTTCCCCAGGAGTCTGTGCTAGGACCGCTGCTTTTTAAACATTTATAAATGATCTAGAGATGGGAGTAACTAGTGAGGTAATTAAATTTGCTGACAACACAAAGTTATTCAAAGTTTTTAAATTGCAAGAGAATTGTGAAAAATTACAACAGGACCTTCCGAGACTGGGCATCCAAATAGCAGATGTTTAATGTGAGCAAGTGCAAAGTGATGCACGTGGGAAAGAGAAACCCGAATCATAGTTATGTGATGCAAGGTTCCATATTAGCAGTCACTGACCAGGAAAGGGATCTAGGTGTTATCCTTGATGATACGTTGCAACCCTCTGCTCAGGGTGCGGCGGCGGCGGCTAAGAAAGCAAATAGAATGTCAGGTATTATTAGGAAAGGAATGGAAAACAAAAAGGAGGATGTTACAATGCCTTTTTATCACTCTGTGGTGCAATCGCACTTCAAACACTGTGTGCAATTCTGGTCACCGCGTCTAAAAAAAAAAAAAAAAAAAAAAAAAAGATATAGTGGAATTAGAAAAGGTACAGTGAAGGGCAACAAAAATGATAAAGGGGATGGGACAACTTCCTTATTAGGAAAGGCTAAAGTGGCTAGGGCTCTTCAGCTTGGAGAAAAGATGGCTGAGGGGAGATATGACAGAGTGGAGTAAAAAGGGTAGATATGAATCACTTGTTTACTCTTTCCAAAAATACTAGGACTAGAGGGCACACAATGAAGCTGCAAAGTAGTAAATTTAAAACAAATCAGAGAAAATATTTCTTCAGTCAACATGTAATTTAACTCTGGAATTCGTTGCCAGAGAATGGTAAAAAGCAGTTAACAGGGTTTAAAAAAAAGGTTTGGATAGCTTCTAAAAAGAAAAGTCCATAAACCATTATTAAGATGGACTTTGGGAAAATCCACTGCTTATTTCTAGGATAAGCAGCATAAAATGTATTGTACTGTTCTGGGATCTTGCCAGGTACTTGTAACCTGGATTGTTAGAAACAGGATGCTTGGCTTGATGGACCTTTGGTCTGTCCCCAGTATGGCAACACTAATGTACATCTATTAAATCCTCTCTGGAAGAATATCTATTGTATACCTACTGAGTCAATTCCTAAAATTCATAAAAAAAACCTCAGTCATATCTTAACACAGATTCAAATATTAATACTAATGATGTGTTCAGTTCATACCCATTCCTACCATTTTAACCCCAAAGGAACATGTGGCAGTGTCACAGATGAAGCCATCATCGCACATTAGGCATTCCAAATCCCATATCATGTATGTACATACACTTTAGCCTTCCATGGCACTGTAGTTTACCACTTATGCCTGCATTCACTTTCACTGTTTACCAGTTCTGTGCACTAATCTTATTCATTTATAATAGCAAAGAAACATTTACTAGATGGCTCTCATACAATAAAGTGTTTGCAGAAAATTGTAACATTTCAGCTTTTCTTCAATGGCTTCCTATAAGTGGTATAACACCTAATGCTATTAATGTTCAGATGGTAACCTAAGGCTGGCTCATATAAGCCCACTGTGACACCCCTCAATAAAAATCCCCATATTCATGCATACGATATTTGAAATTGAATATAAACACAGGATATACCAGCTGCCAAATACAATGTAATCTAATTAGTATACGTAAATATTGAGCGAGGTTGTGTGAGTGAATGAAAACAGAGTGTGTTCACAAGAGCACGGACACATGGGAGACATCTCTAAGGGAAGTAAACCTCAATATTTACGTATACACTGCCACATGTTCCCTTGGGGATACAATGGTAGGAATGGGTATGAACTGAGCACTTTATCATCACTAATATTTGAATCTATGTATTAACTGATATAAGACTTATGTACATGCCAGGGATGGTGCTAGGGAGTGCGACTAGAGCAACTGCCTTTGGCACCCAACCAGAGTCCCAAGCCTGCTGGAAGATGAAGAAAGTGCAACCTGGTAGTGGGCTTGGGGTTCCCCTTCCAAATTTCTGCTCTTGGTCCCAACCATGTCTAACACTATCTCTGGCAAGATGTACATTTCAAACTGGACATACTCTAATCACAAAATATAAATTTTTAAAAAAAAAATATTTTGTTGTCTGTTCATTTTATTTTAAAAATCACGTTGGTCTCACACTCTGGTTTCTGCATCTGTGTCTTCTCTTAATTCACTCACCAGGTTTCTCCTGTCCATTTGACATTTCTTCTCTCTCCATGACCATCATCCATTTCTCTTCCTATTGTTCCCCATGTTCAGCATCTCCCTTCTCTGTCTCTATAATTCCCTGTCCAGTATCTCCCCTGTGTTCATATCCCTGCATCCATCATCACCTCTCTATATCTCCCTATCCTCTATCCCTATGTTGAAAAACATTTTCCTACTGTGTCTAGCATTGTCCTTCTGTGTTCATATACCATCCCGTTGCAGCATCTCTCCTTTGTGTCCCTGTCCCTCCTCCATGCACATCATGTCTCCTCTGTTTCTGTTACCACTCTGAGTACAGCTTCTCTCCCCTTCCACACCAAGGTCTCGCACCTCTCCAACCCAACCCAGCTTCTCTTTCTCTTCCCCTACTACTTCCAGCCCTCTATCCCTTTCTCCTTCCTGCTGTGGGTTCAGTATTTGAGTCCCTCTTCCTTCAACCCTTTCCATCTAGTCCCTCCCCCTCCTCCCATGGGTCCAGCCAGCACTTCTCACCTTTCCCTTCAGCCCCCTCCTCCTTCCCCCATGGGTCCAGCCAGCACATTTCCTACCAGCGCCACTGCCTCCTCCCCCCATGGATCCAGCAAGCACCACCTCTTCCTCCCCCATGAGTCCAGCCAGCCAGCACCTCCTCCTCCTCCCCCCATGGGTCCAGCCAACCCTTCTCCTTTCCCTCCAGCTCCCTCCTCCCCCTATTAATCCAGTCAACCCTTCTCCTTTCCCTCCAGCCCCCTCCTCCCCCTATTAGTCCAGTCAGCAACTCCCTCCTTTCCTTCCAGCCCCCCTCCTCTTCCTCCTGGATCCAGCCAGCACCTTTCCCTCCAGCACCCCTCCTCCTTGCATAGGTCCAGCCAGCACCTCTTTCCTTTCCCTCCAGCTCCCCTCCCCCTGGGTCCAGCCATCACTTTTCCCACCAGCCCCTCCCTTCCTCTCCTGGATCCAGCCAGAACCTCTCTTCTTTTCCTCCAACCCCTCCTCCTCCTCCTCCCCCCATGGATCCAGTCAGCACCATCTCTTCCTCCCTCATGGGTCCAGACAGCACCACCTCCTCCCCCTTCTACATGGGTCCAGACAGCACCACCTCCTCCTTTTACCTCCCCCAAATGAGTCCAGCCAGCACTTCTCTTCCTCTTTCCCCCCAATGGGCCCAGTCAGCACCTCTTCCCTTTTCTTCTACCCTCCTCCTCCCCCTCCTCTTCCCATGGGTCCAGCAAGCACCTCTCCCTTTTCTTTCCACCCTTCTTCTCCCCCCCACCCTTCCTCTACTACTACTACTAAACATTTATAAAACGCTACCAGGGTTACGCAGCGCTGTACAATTTAACCCAGAGGACAGTCGCTGCTTGAAGGAGCTTACAATCTAAAGGACAAAAAAGTGCAGTCAATCAAATTGGGGCAGTCTAGATTTCCTGAATAGATGAATAATGGTTAGGTGCCGAAAGCGACATTGAAGAGGTGGGCTTTTGAGCAAGGATTTGAAGATGGGCAGGGAGGGGGCTTGGAGTATGGGCTCAGGGAGTTTATTCCAAGCATAGGGTGAGGCGAGGCAGAAAGGGCGGAGCCTGGAGTTGGCGGTGGTGGAGAAGGGTACTGAGAGGAGGGATTTGTCCTGTGAGCGGAGATCACGGGTAGGAGCGTAAGGAGAGATGAGGGTAGAGAGGTAATGAGGGGCTGCAGATTGAGTGCATTTGTAGGTTAATAAGAGAAGCTGGAACTGTATGCGGTACCTGATCGGAAGCCAGTGAAGTGACTTGAGGAGAGGGGTGATGAGCATATCAATCTAGGCGGAAGTCAGCAAGCCCCTCTCTCCTTTCCCTCCAGCCCCCCCCCCCTCCTCCCCCTGGTCCAGCCAGCACCTCTCTCCTTTCCCTCCAGTCCACCTCCTGGGTCCAGCCAGCACCTCTCCTTTCCCTCCATCCCCCTCCTCCTCTCCCTGGTTCCCTCGAGCCTCCTTCCTCCTCCACTGGGTCCAGCCAGCAACTCTGTTTCCCTCTAGCCCCTTCTTCCGCTGGGTCCAGCCATCACCTCTCTCCTTTCCCACCAGCCCCCCTCTTTCTTCCCTGGATCCAGCCAGCCAGCCCCCCTCCTCCCATGGGTCCAGCCAACACTTTTCTCCCTTTCCTCCCTCCTCCCTGTGGGTTGTCACTTATATTTTCCTGCAGCCAGCAGCAATTCACATAGGCCGGCTCTTTGGCCCGCATCCTGCCCTCTCTGTTGCAGCTTCCTGTTTTGACACTAAACAGGAAGTTGCAGTACAGAGGTTGGGGTGTGGCAAGAGGCAGGCCATGGAGCCAGCCTGTGAATTGCTGCCAGCTGCAGTAAAATGTAAGTGAGACCTGAGGGGAGGAGGATGGGGAAGGAAGAAAGGATTTTTTACTCCTGTGATTCATTAGATTGTTGCCGTTACCATGGATTTACTACAGTTTACTGTGGTATATCCATGGTGATGGTAACTGTGTCATTCTCTAATAGTAACTACAGAAGGGTAGAGAAGTGGAGAGGAGATGTTGAGCACGAGTGGTGTAGGGGAGGGTCTTGAGATACCCAAGGTGTCACTTACCCTTGGCCTGGTCCTGGATATAGTGCATCCTGTACTGTTGCTGATTTCTGGTACTAACTTCATATGTATGTATTCATTGTACACTGCCTAGAACTGTGGATAGTTGATGTTTATTAAATAAACCCAAATCACAAGAAAAAAAAAAAAAAAAAAAAATCAGCCCATACAGTAACTGTGTGTAAAAAATAAAACTGGCAAACAGCAAACCATATTGGTATGTATTGGCTTTTCAAAATGGCCATGGGACATCCACGATGAGCAGAAACTCCTCTCTGAGCATGAGTGCATCCTGCTCATTGCAAACAAAGATTTAGCCTGAAATCCAAACTGGCAATGTACTAAAAAGCGGCTCAACTGGATCCAGGCAGACCTGGAAGCAGTCAAAGCAGAGATACACAAGGTGGTAGAACAGGTTAAGCAAACAGCGGAGAATTTCAATGGTTAAGGATAATCCTGACAACCTGAGAAAGGAAGTGCAAGCCATTCATGCTTTCAAAAGCTGCTAATGAAGATCAGGGACTTTAGAGAATTGTTCTTGAAGAAACAACCTAAGACTAGTGGTAGAAGTGCCTGAGGGTTTTGAAGTGGGTTCAATGGAGACCTTTGCCAATAATCTAATATAGGAGGTTCTCTCAGACTGAGCTTTCAAGTGGCACTGTATTGGAAAGAAAGGGAGGCTCCCTGGGATTGGAAGCCAGCTAAAGTTCTGGGATGAGGGAAGAACTACTGTAGGACAGGGCACCCCTGCTACTGGAATGAGGACTTTCTCCAGAAGCAGCTCTTCCACTTGAGCTGAAACCTCAAGTGCTGGCATCCACCAGGTCTTGAATGTATAAGGTTGATGCCTTGGGACATAGCAAAAACACCACCACAAATACAGAGATGAGGTGCTTGCTGAAGCCTTTAGGTTACACGCCAAGATTTGTTTAAAAAGCATAGACCTTGGAGAATGGTGTCGCTGCATAACAATTGTCCCCGCAGACGGAATCACCAAAATGGGGTACTCTATTAGACAATTCAGTCAGCAAACAGAAGATAAACATTGAATACAATGACTTCTTTAAAAATTGTCTGGCTGTGTTGAAATAAGTGGTTCAGTTTATAAGTTGGTGAAAGACATATTTGCACTATCACATAAATAAAATTTACTGTCACTAGGAGGAAACAGATGTAGTCCATGGAAGTGACTTGGTTAACTGAAAAATCCCTCCTTATTTAATTCAGTCTTCTTCACCAACATATATTTAGTTGGGATTCGTTTTATTACTTTATATAAACTGTACTGGATAGGACACACCATGTGCCCCTGTGACAATTAAACTACATTATTAACAATGAATCATATTAAACCTTTTTAACTACAGATGAGGAACTTCTCCTTCAAACGGCGTACAAGGCTTCTAAGACTTATTTAAAATAATGTTAAATTATTATTCTATCAAGACTTCTGGTCTCAAAGCGTGTCTGTATCCAGGCTGAAGCATCTTTTTCCTTGCCAAAGTGCCACAAACCATGTTATATTCAGAAAAGTTACAGATGTAGTGGAAGGGTCAGGAAGCTTTTTTCTCCCATAGAAGCACATAAGTTCCTAACGTCGCACTTCCCCAACAACTTGTAAATATGAGTTATATTCCAGGAGAGATGGACCAGAAGAGAAAAGTCCACCTGTAGGGCAGGGAAGCTACAATACTCAAGTGGCTAAGGTCACCCAAGTGCTTGTATTGGACAGTGCAGAAGAATCCTAGGAAGGCGAGTTCCCAAATCAGCCAGATTTCCTGAAAGTGGACAGATAAAGCATACATAATTTTAATACCCATGGACGCCATAAATGAAGCTAGTGGCTTTTCAAGAAAGGGGATGGGGCCCTCAGGGCTTGAATGTCCTTGACTGGTTTTGCAAGATTGTGGTAAAAATGGCTGCCGCCTCATCCAGCATCAGAGACCGAATGGCCAGGAGTGAATGGGATTTGCTCCTGCCCCAACATGCCACTAGACAAGTATGGTAGGCCGGGGGGGGGGGGGGTCATCTGGGGGAGGAAGGAACTAAGTGCAAGCTGTGCCTGTTTGAGGGAGGGAGGGAGGGGGTCAGCAAGAACTCTGCAGGTTTAGAGGGCTGGTGGTAGCAGAAGTGAAGGAGGGAGGGACACCAGAGGGGTGGGAGAGAGTGAGGGATGGGAATGCTGTACACCACAGGCGAGAGAAGAAGAATGGAAGGGGAGGAATACTGGAATATAAACCTTTGGTTTGTATTTGAGTTAACATTTTTTCCCCTAAAAAGGGGAGGGGAAAATGTTTTCAGTTCATAATCAGATGGACTTACATGCAAGTATATACAGAAAGTCCATTAAGCAGTTATTTAGGAACATAATAGCCATACTGGGTCAGACCAATGGTCCACTTAGGCCAGTATCCTGCTTTCACAGTGGCCAATCCAAATCAGAGTTTGTCCCAGGGTGCTCAATGAGCCAGTTAAGTTCTGAGAGTTATTCCTGACTCCCATTGGGATATTTATTCCTGCCTTCTGATTTTTCCCTTCACAGACCAAGTATATTGATTGTAAGTTGGTCAAAAAAATATCCATTCCACATGATCTGCATAGGACAACCATTAACCTCCTTATGTAATGTAAATAAATTTCATTTCTTGTACTGACAAAGTACTTAGGGCCATGTTTACTAAGCCACGTTAGAGGTGCACTAGTGTTTTTAGAACACACTAACCATGTAGATGCTCTTAATATTCCTACGGGCGTTTGCATGTTTAAGGCATACTACATTTTAGCACACGCTAAAAACACTAGTGCACCTTAGTAAACAGGGCCCTTAATATGTTACAATATGTGGTGAAACACTATTTCTTCCCGATTAAACAATAAGGAGCTCTAAAATCAAATGTGTAATGTTATTTACCCCGAACCAGATACAAAACACCTTAGTACTAGATTTCAGATCACTTTCTTCCCTCAGGCAAGAGACAAAGAACAACCCATTTAGTAAATGTCTATTACTGCAGGAGTGCTGTTATTAGCCCACAGTACTGCATGCTGACCTAAATTTAAGCTTCTGGAGAAGAAAGGGTAAAAGCAACCCCCCCCCCCCCCCCCCCCCCCCCCCCTACACACACACACACACAAACTAACTTGGGGAGAAAACAAGCGAAGGACCTGTTAAGACTCAGATGTTAAGTTTATTTTTTTTCCTGGTACTGACTCTGAACAGGCCATTTGAGGTACAAATGCTCATGGAAAAATTAATTCTTAACTGATAATTTTCATTCCATTAGTCCCAACAGATCAATCCAGAGACTTGTGGGCTGTATCCCTCTACCAGCAGGTAGAGAGAGAGAACCTCCGAGGTTTGCTATATGTGGACCTGTGCAGCCAAGCAAACCTCAGTATGTATTCTCTCTCTCTCTAGCAGGTGGAGGGACATCTCTGTGGAGCTCTGGTTTGATCTGGCTACTGGTGTCCTTTGGGTCTAGTTTAGCACAGGCAGGGGTTGAGTGGCTGTTTGTAGCTTCTGGTGTACACCTGGTGGTGCCAGGTCCCGTCTTCTCCCTACCTTTTCCTCTGTCACCCAGGGCTGTGGGCCTGATTGGGTGTTGCGTTTCTCTCCTGAGTAGAAAAAAAAAAGGGTGGGATTGATCTGTGGGACGCTATGGAATAACCACTTATGAATTGGTAGGACAAGAACTAGCAATTACAGAACAGGAAGAGATGTAGACAAATCATTTCAGGCAAGCTGAAGGTTGCTACTCAGTGTGACCAAACTGAGAAAACGTTAACAGCAAGCTTTGATGCCTAAAGGAAAAATAAGACGGAAGTCAATACAAGCCACATACATGTCACTGATAAGAGCTCATCTAGGACACTATGGTCAGTTCTGATGTCATACCTTGGAAAAGAGATCATGGATGAGAAAAAAATAGTTACATGCACAGCCAAAGACTGGAACTTATTTGAAAACCCTACTCATTCCCTTTGCCATCGACTGGACTAGAAGGAGAAGAGTGGCCATGCAATGGGCCACATCTTCCTCCATTAAGACTTGATTGATGCCTTAAACAGCAAGGGTTATAATGCTAGCTGGGCCCTTTGTGGCAGAAGACTATCAGTCCACTGCACTAGTTTTCTCTCCTCCTCCTGGCTTGATCAGCAGCAAAGGGGAGGAGAGTTGGTTGCAGGGGGTGAGGAACTCAGGAGCAGGTACAAAAGAAACAAGGATATTTGAAAAAGAAAATTAGAGGCTGGAGGATAAGAGTACCATGACTGGAGCTAGAGAAGGGACATTGCTTTCTCCCCAGTCCAGATCTTTGTTCCTTCCCCTATTCCAACTATCCAGCCCTCCAGATTTTCCCAACCTAGATTTATTTGAAAACCTTTTTATAGCTCACCAATTCAAGAAACATTCTCAGCAGGTTATACAATACAAAATTTTTATTCCACTATGTACCAACTAGGATCAATGCGGATAACAATTTAAGCAAAAATCTAGGCCATCACTAATC
This sequence comes from Microcaecilia unicolor, assembly GCF_901765095.1. Classification (NCBI taxonomy): domain Eukaryota; kingdom Metazoa; phylum Chordata; class Amphibia; order Gymnophiona; family Siphonopidae; genus Microcaecilia; species Microcaecilia unicolor. The sequence goes on from NC_044033.1 coordinate 433,895,578, forward strand.
AAAAAAATACAAACTATAATCAACTTAATCAGTCATATTTACCTCTAAAACAATAATCACCAAAAATTAAGTAAATGAAAAAATACGCTTTTAACATTTTATGAAAATGTAAATAAGATTCTATCAGTTTTAACTCCAAAGGAAGAGTTAGAAATCAATCAAAATATATAAAATGATATCAAGCATGGTTCAGAGTTTGAAACAACCATTCTTCATTAGATCCACATCAGAGAAACTACTAAAAACCAACAGCCCTACAATCCTTTCTTTCTCCCATCCTCCCACCCACACCCCTGCAGGATCACTAAAATGCGACGGACAATGACTGACAGTTGTCAGGATTGCTGGAGGTCAGGATTGCTATGAAACTAACTAGGATTGCAGGACATACTTAAATTAATATTAAACCAGCTTCTGACTTCTGATAACTCCCCCCTCCCTCAGGAATCACTGAGGATAGCAAATGGACCAAATGTTGCCCAGCTGGCTGATTGCCCTGTTGTTTCTCGATTACTCCTGATTAGCATACCTATGTCCTCTCTGGGCATCTGGGAACAGTGCTCACGGTGAGAACAAAAGAAAGCCAGACAGATAGGCTCCAGAATTAGGGACTTGAAAGAGGAGAACCTGTGAAAATGGTCACCTTCCTGACTTCAGAAAGCAAACTGGAGTTGGTAAAGGAAAGACCTGAAATCAAAGGCTGGGAAGAAAATACGTTTTTGATCTCTTTCCGTTCCTGAGGTATAAAGCAGAAGCACACAGCTCTGCTCAGGCCACTTCTATCTCTGTCTTTCTCTCTGCACATACTCATCCTCCAGCCACTAGAGCCCCAGCTCTGGCCCCCCTTTCTTCCCCAGCTCTACCCCAAAGCTTTCTTTCCCAGAGCACATGGCTCTGCTTTCTTAGGCACTTCTCTCTCTTTCTCTGCACCCCCCTCCATTCTTACCTCTCATTGATTCCCATCTAAACACACACACAGATACAGCATTGTACTATTTCCCTGTACTAAGTGCTGTAAACCTATATATGTACATACAATATACCAGGGCTGTGGAGTCGGTACAAAAATCCTTCGACTGACTCCTCAGTTTTTAATATGTATTTTTTTTGCATGTTGACTGAAAGAGTGCAGCATGCAAGGCTGCATGTTAATGTTTGGGTTTAAAATCTATGTCATTGTGACTTTTTATTTTATTTATTAAAGAAACTATAAATATTCATTAATCCTAAAGTTTAAACAAAAAAACAAGGTTATGTTTATTGTTTTTTTTTATCAAGTATAAAGTCATCATAGCATTAGCAAAGTATCAAAATCTGAAACAACCACATCCTTTGGAAATTCTAACAAAATCAAAGTTAACCTACATAAACCAAAAACATTTGGAAAACCTAAAACTTATATATTATTTAAACTTGGCATATATAGCTGTAGAATAGCTGTTAAACATAATCCAAAATTAACTAATATATTGTTCTTAGAAACAGAATTGCTTCTGCCAGATCCTCCTTCATAGAAGCCCTTAAATCTGATTTGATTATTTTCAGTGCTGAAAACAGTCTTTCAACACTGACTTGGGTGGTGGCATTGCTGTTACAGTTCTAGCTGCATCACTGACAATCTCTGGATAAACAATGATGGCTTCTTCTATAGTCAGTTTTGATGAGCGGTCAAATGTTTCCACTTCTTTTAATCCTTTAAAAAACTCTTACATGAATTTCTTTATATGGATATTTACAGGTTGCTTTTCCATGCTTAACTGACATCGCTTTGCTTTTGAAGCTTCCATTTTGTCAAAATAGGCTTGAAAATTCTCTTCTTCATTTGAAGAGGATGAACCTGAGTTACCATTACCACCAGTATTTATAGCTTTAGCTTCATCCAGTGGTTTATCTTTCATGCGAACTGCTATGTCATAGAGTGCCTGTTTTCCTGTAGCAATTTGGTCACTGCTCAACAAAATTCGGCTCATTGGATCAACATAAATAGCAGCTAAGAGAATTTGATTATCCAGCAAGAGCTCCTCTCTTTTCCTCATTGAAGATACAATGCCATCAGCAATTAACCCCCCACTTTTGTTAAGGTTATATATCAAGCCCTTCCATTCCATTGCTTCTTGGTAACAGCAAAAGGGTAAGAAAGTAGCCTAATTCTATAACTTGAGCCCACTGGTTTTCTTTTAATGAAACACTAGTAAGAAATGCCCGTTTCTGGCAAAAATGAAACGGGCGCTAGCAGGGTAATCCCCCCCCCCCCGTCCTCCCTCCCTCCCGAGTTGCAGACACCCCCTCTGTGCCTCCGTTCCGAGTTGCACACCTCTCCTCTTCGTCCCTCAGTGACGTGGTTGCGAGGGCCGCCCCGCCATCAACGTCATCGCGTTTTGACACGAGGGCCACCCCGCCCTCAACATCATCGCGTTTTGACACGAGGGCGGAGCTACAGTGACTGGAGCCTACAGGCCAAACCGGATATCTCGGGCGCCTCAAGCCTTTTATATATATAGATTTACATTGTCCAGTTCTTCAAGAAAGTATTTTAGTTCAAGCAAACGCTTTATCATCAAGTAAGTG